>NC_044187.1:5233978-5545156 GCF_900880675.1 Sparus aurata | reverse complement strand
AACGATGACAAGCGGGATTTGATGACGACATCCGGTCAATACCCATCAAAATAAAACTACACAAGCATTGAAATTAGCCTTTTGGTCAAATTATTTAGGATTTAGAGAGTAAATACAGTACAAAACTTCATTCCCAATTAAATTTTTTTCTTTCCTTCTAAATGTTCGACTATCTGACTAATTGTCTAAGATAAGAGATAAGATTTGAAAATCCTTTATTAGTCTTTCAACAAGAATATTTGCAATATTACAGCAGCTAAGGAGACAGCCAACATAGAGAGCATCAGTTAAACAAAGTAGTGGTAAACTAGTAAAAATATATAGACAAAAAAAAAAAAAAGTTGTTGTGTGTCCTATTGTAATAATAATAGTAATAATAATAATAACAATAATAATAATCTTTATTGATTTAGTACCTTTCTTAACAAGGTTACAAGGTGTTTATACAATCAAATAAAATACAATAATGCACGGATGAGTTAAAAGGTAAAAAAAACAAAACAACATAATGCTAAAAAACTATGTACTTTGGTATGAAGTGGTATTTATGAGAGGGAAAATCTAGACTGCTTGAACACTTCCTTAATTCCAATCATCTTAAATTAATGTGTCAGTTCAAATGCAGGTGAACTACATGCAAAAATCTTAAATATGTCTACAGATAATCATACAACTAAAAATAATATAAGATGTTAACTTTTTTAGAATCAATTAACAGTTTCCTTTTGAAGGAAATCTAAGAAATCCTTTTCAGCTCTACACGACTGTTTCATTACTTTCTCTCTTGTCTTGTCTCTGTTTTTTTACCATGAGGGAAAAATCAACCAGTCTCACGCAGAAAGGCGAAATATCCTGAGAACAACAGGCTGTAAGCCATCTGGTATTTCCTGATAGGGTTGACCTACTTAAAAGTGGAAAGCTACGGTCTCTGTGCTGGATGGAATGAATATTTGCGGGTACAGATAAAACCATCAAGAATTGTAGGAAACTGCAGCAGGAATGCAGACAACACCTTCGTCCACTGGGTGGTATTACTGCACTGACTTTTGTTGTAAATGTTAATACCCGCATCAGATCGTTTTGTTCAATCATATTGTGATGGAGTGTTGCAGTTTAAAGTTTAGTGGCCCTGCTTTTTAGTTTGCTTGTTCTTTTCTCCAAATACATCCACATACTTTCACATATTTCACCCATTTAATAGCCTATTACCAGGTGCTATGAATGGGTGGGGAATGCTCCATTATGCAAAGTGTACTTGGTTCCTGCAGATATCAGATTCCTGCAGGAAATAGCAAGAGCAATGCAACAAAACTGCAGAGGAAAAAAATTGGCTGTTAATTGAAATCATCTGGTTTAAATTTAGTTTTGGATGACCTTCTAGCTACTGCTGGGTATCAACAATTTGAAATATAATACTTGTTTAAATGTTAAGACTATAATGCCACAAAGCACTTCATGCAGCTTCAAAAGCTGATACTTACTTACTTTAAATGGTAAGCAGTACCTGTATATTTTTAACATAAATCATATCTTAGTTGTATTATCAGTCATTTCTGGCTCACACACTGTAGTTTGCTTAACAATTAAAATATTATTTATAAGGCTTGCATTTTGATTTCACACACCTACATATTAGGCCTTGTAACAATAAATGACTGTAGCCAGAGTATAATAAATTAAGACATATAGTAAGATACTATATTAATAAGAATTAAACAGAAAAGGAGGAATAAACTAATGTTAGAATTTCTATCTACAAGAATATATCATAATATTATATTCTCTCTCTTGATACATGTATATGAACTATATATGCTGTATGACTCTTCATAAAACAGCTATTTCTTAATTAATTTGTTTGGTTTATTTGTATTATTAGAGTTGTTAGCAGATATAAACCAGTAGTTGATGTATTTACTGCTGACAAATAAGAGGAAAAAACAAAAAACAAAGAAGAGATGATGATTAAAAGATTAATATTAGGACTGTTAAAGTTATCAAGTAAAAGACTGATTTAAATACTATGAATGTTTTGATTTTCATGTATTTTTCTCTTGTTTTTAGGATTAGGATGAAAAAAGAAAAACACACTTGTCTGCAGTCGGCTGGCACAAACACCCGTCCAATCCCTCTGCCTGTAATCCTGATAGACGGACAGCTGAACCAATCATAAGCCGCTGTCGCTACGCTCTGGGCCAATCATGTGTCGCGTTGGCTGAGCTGGGCGGGAACATTGCGGAAGCTACGGGGAAGACTCGGCGGCCATTGATGCGCTTTATCTCCAGAGGACACACCGACATTAAATCGTCTGTTCCTGCTGTTTCCCGCCGACTGAAGCCATGGTGTCTCACTCGCTCGCCCTGCCGATGATCTGCTTCACCACGTTATGGGGGCTGGTGGGGGTCGTGGCTCCGTTTCTAGTGCCCAAAGGACCCAACCGGGGGTAGGTGGTCGAGCTGCCCGTTAACGTTAATTGGCTGCAATTAACGGCGACTATTCTCCGTTTCTTTTACATTTCAGACACTCACATTCCCACTCACACACCAGGCTTCTTCATATTAGTCAAATTCAGTTTGTACATCGGACTCAGCTGCATAGTGTCGTTGTAAATACACGAGCTCATGTGATGGAGGCCCAGCATCCTCACCACCCATCACACCACTCATCCATCCATCCATCATCCCTCCATCCCTCACTGTAGTAAGGTTAAAGGGTCAGTTCAACAGTGAATAAGCAGGAAAAGATCATGATGGTGAATAATTTGAAAACAGTTGTGGTGGTGTTTGATTTTAATGTTGGTAAAATGTCTTGTCTGTGTGATGCTGAGGCCATCAGAGTGGATCCCAGGCTGGGAAACTAGCTACAAAATACAGGTTGAATTGGGTTTATAGATTTATATTATATATCAGAAATGCTTCAGCAGTGTCCAAGTGGACCAGTTCGACTTTTTCCCGTTTTGCCGGAAAACCTCCTCAACATGATAGAGCAAATCATAGAGGGAAATGTTATTTTATCTCACTGCATTGATCTTATTGTATATGGGAACAGGCTGTGCAATTTCATATTGAGATAATGATTAATACGTGTTCTGATATGGTACGTTTTTTGTAAGCTGAACTAACCAGACAGAAAATCTAAGTTTGGGGGTTTAAAAAACAGCTGAGAAGTCAAGAAAAAGTTTTCTAAATGCAGTATTTTTAAAACTGAACTTCAGCAGAACGAATCCCAGACGCGTCACTTCAGCGTCTTTGTTGACTTCCTCGAACGAAAGTTTTTAAGACATCCTGTCAGCTTCACTTACAGACGTCCAGAGAACGTCTTGTGGTTTTTATGACAGCTCAGTTTCACTACATGCAGCAGAACCTGCAGGATGGAATCAAGTATATCACGATATTGTCCTACCCAGATATCACGATAGACGATGTTCTCTCCCGTTACCTCCTTCGTCTTCTTCTTCTTCTCCTGCTTCTTCAGTGTGAAGCTGCTGTCATTTATGAAAATACTAATAATGTTACATGGAGGAGATATGATTGATATTAACATTGAGCTATGAGGAAGGAAGTTCATAATTGTAACTCTGTTTTCTTTCACAGTGTGATTGTCACCAGTCTCATCCTCACAGCGGTCTGCTGTTACTTATTGTAAGTACAAAATCTAATATTTCTTCTTCTTCTGTCTCCTTCTTCATCTTCTTCTTCTCCTTCTCCTTCTTCTTCTTCTTCTCCTTCTCCTTCTTCTTCTTCTGTCTCCTTCATCTTCTTCTTCTCCTTCTTCTCCTTCTTCTTCTTCTTCTCCTTCTCCTTCTTCTTCTTCTTCTCCTTCTCCTTCTTCTTCTTCTTCTTCTGTCTCCTTCTTATGTCTCCTCCTTCCTCTTCCGTCTCCTTCTTCTTCTTCTTCTTCTGTCTCCTTCTTCTTCTTCTTGTTCTCATTCTTCTTCTCCCCCTTCGTCTTCAGTCTCCTCCTTCTTCTTCTTCTGTCTCCTTCTTCATCTTCTTCTTCTCCTCCTTCTTCTTCTGTCTCCTTCTTCTTCTTCTTTGGTGTGAAGCTGCTGTCACATGCATGTTGATGAGACTCTTCTATATCGACATTCTGCTTTAAATAAACCTGCGTGATGAACCTTTATGTGTTGTAGGCTGACATTTAAAGACGTTGCGGGTGCTTGTGGTGAGGCCGTTGTGTCCTCTGGTAAACTTCCTGTACTTACAAACTCTGCCTCAGGCACTTTTCAGTTATTTGTTTGTGTAGAAATGAGAAATGAAGATCAAAAGAATATGAAAAGGTTTTAAAAAGGCAGTGAAAGTAGAATTTAAAAAAAGATAACAACATGAGACGGAGAGCTCAGAAAACAATCATCACGAGTTTCTTCCACGTGAAGATGCATGAGGAAGACGAGGGCGAGACAGAAGAGTTACTCCAGTATTAAACATCCTGGAGGATCTGAAACAGTTCTAACAGGTGGTGCATTCAGATCTGGTCACATAACAAGTGGACCTTAAAAGCGACTTGAATCTAAATACACTGAAACAACATGTTAGTCAGAGGCTTACAGAGACTGTATCAGCCTGACAGGCTCAAGGCCGAACAACCAGCAGCTCTGCCACTCCGACTGAAACAACCGGAGAGAGCTGGCGACAGATCTGGACAGCGAGGGCAAGATAAATATTATACTTATGGAGCACCAGAGTATACACAAGGGTTTTTTTAAGCTTTTGTGGTAAAAAAATATCACTTAGGTCTGACTTCAGAAGACAGAAACACCCAGTCAGAACACAGGGGTTTCAGTGTTCCCATCATCCTAAATTAACGTGGAAGAAAACAAATGTTAGTGACGTTTTTTTTGGCGAGGGTGACCGTGCAGATAAAGGTGATGAAGAAACAGAGTGCGAGGAGAAGATGATCATTTCCACCACAAGAGGGAGCTGCAGATCCGTCAGGGAGAGACCGTCTCCTCACCAATAAACTGAAACCACAGACCAAAGCAGATGCCTCAAACTTTAAAAAGTCAGCATTGTTTTGTCTTCAGTTTAAAAACGATGTACGTAGTTACAAGTTTGAGGATGCAGAAGAATAAAGAAGAAACACGTCATCGAGTTGAAATTCGGTCAAACAGCTTCTTTGCGTTCGTCTGCATGAAGTGTTGTTATGTGAGAACTGGCAGGTCATTAAGAAAACGTCACTGCATCCAGGTCAGCTGGCAGGTTGTTACACATATTGTTATCGTGTCAATGCCGCGGACAGTCATGTTGGATTAATAGTGTAATGAAATCCTGACTGCTTTAGTTGGTGAAAGCTGGACTTGTTTCAGCGCTGGCGCTCTCTCTCGTGTCCGTCGCCTCTTTGTTACTAAGCTGTTTCCTGCTCACTGTTTTTACAGTGATGCTGTTGGATCGCCTAAAAGCCCCAGAATTAAAAAAAAAAGCTATGAAGAGATGTATTATTGTTCTGTAACTGTGCCTGTGTTGATGATCCTCACCCTCCCTCTCTCTCTTCTGTCTTCACTCAGTTGGTTGATAGCCATTCTGGCCCAGACCAACCCTCTGTTCGGCCCCCAGCTGAAGAACGAAACTATATGGTACCTGCGCTACTTCTGGGAGTAAACGAGGTGAGCAGAACATTCACCGTTTGTCTGGATCCACTAGAAACTGCTGTAGATATACTGTAGCTACTGAACATGTAGTGAATACAGTACTGTAAGTAAAATACACAAATATCTCGTCATATCGGTTCTGAATATTTGAAAGGATTACGGTACTTATTGTCCACGTGATCTATCCTCTCCGACAGCGACATTCGAGGAGTGTTCGACTTCTCGTCGCTTGTCTCATTCGCTCCGTTGTTTTAAGGTGCTAAAGCTCATTAAAGGTGTCGAGCGTGACGGGTTTTCGGTTGACAAGAGAACAGCAGGGGTTCTGTTTGGAAAAACAAACACATATTGCAAATGAACAAGGACAGGGAAAGGATATGAGCGTCTTCTTTGGTGAAAGAAGACGCTACAGAGCAGTGCTGACACAACAAGTGAAGGACCAACATGCTGAACTCTGTAAAGACTTTTTAGGTGGCTTCCTCTCAGAGCTAACAGGCCTGAGGAGTCACAGAAGAGTTTCCTTTGATGGGAAAATACACAGAAGTCCACAAGTCTTCATGCCCTCAATGTTGTGTACATTTTTATACTTTGTTACTATATTGAAGTTATAAAACAGTTCTGTGAGGACACTGCACGTAAAGCTCGACGGTGGCTGCAGCGTCCCGGATCTTTAGCAACAATTTTGACTCCAGGAGCCGAATATTTCACAGATTTATCATGAAAAATGAAAAGTTACAGCATCGATCCTCTCTCGCTCTTGCTTCACAGACTAATTAACTGTATCTGAGAACCATACGCCGTCACCCCAGATTCGATTCGATTCCGATTATTGAAGTCTCGATTCGATTACAAATCGATTTTCGATTATTAACGATTATTAATCTTCCATTTAACATCAGTCAGCTGCTGAATTATTTTACTTCTGTTTTGAGTAACACCTCACAGCACCTTCAATATTGTATAGTGTAACTGTAATATCAAAATTATTATTTGTAGTGTAAATGTAGTTTCACTGTTAAAAGAAAGCTGCCAAGCTCAGCAGCCGGACTCATGTTAGAAGCATTGTCGGTGACGAGAACCAGGGCGTGTTTCTCTATTCCCCACTCGTCTGCCATTGCTTTGAGAAACTCACACTTATTTGCGCTTGTGTGGCTATCATCCATAGCTCTCGTCTGAAGTACGTAGGACATTAGCTTCCATTAACTGCTGACATGATGAGCTGTAACCGTCACGTATGAGACTGTAGCTCTGGATGTCCAGGCATCGCAGGTTATTGCTACCCTGTGAGCAGAGTTGAGGGACTCTTCGCACGGAAAGGCTTTGTCTCCTTGTAAAGATTTGGAATCAATTTAAGTGTGAAAAATCTCTGGGATGGAATAACATATCTTGGCTCCAGACTGTGGACCATGTAGCGGAAGCCAGTAAGAGGAGGACTCCAGTTTGTATTACTATTTAAAAGAAATAAAATAAAATGTTTAAAGTAGATCTTTGGAAATGTAATAATCGATTCATAATCGTCAGTATTATAATTGCGATTAATCAATTACCGATTTTTTTCACCACCTAATAAAAATCATACTTAAGTATAAACGTCATTTACACCAGGGTTCGTACGGGTGCTTGAAATCCTTGAAAGTGCTTGAATTTCAATGTTGTGTTTTCAAGGCCTGAAAAGTGCTTGGATTTTAGTTTAAGTGCTTGAAAGTGCTTGAAATTATAACTCTGTCTTTCACAAAATTGGGATCAGACTGGATAATTAATTTCTCAAGTTTTTGCTATTATGAAACAGAATTTTAGATGTTTACAGCATAACACAATTTACATAATTGTGATAAGAAAAAATCATGAGTATATATATTGCTGTAGATATGTATTTTACCCCAGCAAAAAGGTGCTGGAAAATCTTGAAAATGACCCTTAAAAGTGCTTGAAAAGTGCGTAAATGTGTACGAACCCTGTTACACACACACACACACACACACACACACACACACACAGGACCTCCACTAAATCCTGAATGTCATGACTTAATCAAAGGCCTGTAATCTGAATTATACTAAATTAAGAGAACCACACTTTGTAAAGCTCACCATATATAAATTAAGCTCATCAAATGCTGCCACTTTCTGCACATTTCACCATGTTTGAGGATAAATGTATATGATATCCAGATGAAAGGTCTAATTATGCCTTTTATGACGAGTGTCTGACTAAATTATTGCTCATCACAGCTTTACTGCTCTTTGGTGTTATGTCAGTTTCTATAAATATTCACAGAGCAGCAAGAATAAACAAAAGGAGACTAAATAGTGAGAGGAAACATGGAGGGATTTGAAAGAGAATGAGAACATTATACGTTTGTATATTTGCTCCTCTGCTGGCGTCTTTGTGCCAACACTTTCTGATCCTTGGAGCTGTGTGCTGTACTTTGCGTATTTGCAAATTAAAAACCTCTTCATCTTCCTCTCTCAGAACTGCAGAGAGAGAGAGGGAAAAAAAAATCCCTGCCACTAAACTGCCTGCGGTGACAGAAGTGGCATTCAGGCCTGAATATTTATCAACTGCATGAAATAAATGAGCTGGGTGAAATGCAAAAAAAATGACACTTTGATTATTTTTCAAAGGCGCGCTGGCTCCGAGACGCTGGTGCTTCTGGACCGCACGGTGCTCGAACGTACTGCGATGTGCTGCGTCTCGCTTCGACCCCGCTTTGATTTTCCTTCCAGATACCGATTCTGATACCTGAACATTGTGTTGACATCATGTCTGTTTGTTTAGATCTGCTGTAAACTGCAGAGAACCAATAAAAAACAACAAAAAAACAAAATGCAGATTTGACAAACATGTGAGTCGACCGATCGGGGTTGCCAGGTCTGTGGTTTTCCCGGGGAAATGGGCTACATTTGAAGTGCCACATGTTGTATTTGATTGCCTGCAGGTTAGGTTGACTTATTTTTCATGCAGATACGGTACGTCAAGCCACATGTACACATTCAGCAAGCAAACAAGTTAACAACCAGCCAGATAGTTTCTCTTTTTCCTCTCTGAGGGGGTTCAGCTTCTGCAATTTAAACCGGTAAACTAAGATGATTCAGTAAATACACAACCTTATGACAGTAACACACTATCACTATTAGTTGAAATAAAGTAAATAATAACAATGCATAGACAGCCAATGTACACATGTATTTACTTCAAGGATATGATTAAAGTATGTGATGTTGTACTACAGGACCACAAAGATGAAATACGTTTGCTTTTTATAATCAGAAAGGAAAGAGTGAAGAGAAATCAGAAAAGACGAGGCACGTGGTTTGTTCTCGCATCGGTGTTCACAAAACTATATTTTATTCATGAAAATATGCCTAACATGAGACCATTTAAAGCTTCATCATGTTACTTTTCTACCTTAAAAGAACATCTTTTAAATCATTTAGCAAATTATGCAAATGTGCGACATGGTGACAAGAGTCAGGAGTGAGGGCGGGACGACTGACGAGGCGTTTCAGGAGCAGTGTTTCTGTGGGACAGAGGAGCTTCTGTTGCTGCAGACTTTGACCTTTTTTGACTTTGAAGATCTTTCACAGGCACGAGGAGGAAAATGAAAATGCATAACAGGGATCCTTCAAGATAAAAGTGCTTGTTGTGAAAGCTGTTGTTTGTCTTGTGTTCCAGGTGTGTGTGCTGCGACACCTCTCACCCTTCCTGTCCTGTGGTCGGCTGGACTTTATTTCAACGTAACTCCTGACTGTCAAAACATTCCCACGCACACAAACACACAATCTGAAGAATCGATAAGACAACAAACTGTCAGTTTTTTTGGGGGGGGGAATATATTAGGAGTATGTACAGTAGAGTTTGATAAGCTACATGTTGGTTCTGACCCGGTACAAACACACACACACAGTTTTAAGTTACTGTTCCTGATGACAGGTCTGTTAGGAGTAGATCTTCCATCTCTGAAATGTGCAATCCTTAGATATTTTTAGTTCGTTCTGTGTTTGTTTACATTTTTTGGGGGTTTTGCTGCCATCAGGGAACATGAATTTATTTAAAGGGCGGGGAAAAAAAAAAAAAGGCATTTTTATTTATTTGGCCTGCGGCGCTGATGTAAGCAAACTGTAATTACCTCAGTGTCCGCGGGGTCTTGTTATATAACTGTTATAATCTGTGATGTAATGGTGTGTGTGTGTGTGTGAGCGTGAGTGTGTAAGTGTGTGTGAAGAGTTCATTACTGTGAGTGCTTGGACCGCGGCCATGAGAATCTCCCGAAAAACCGTAAAAAGTGAAGAGCGATTCCCTCCCACTTCAGACCTCTTCAGCATGAAACTCCCTCCCACATCCCCCCCCTCCTCCTCCCCCGCCTCCCTCGCTCTGCACCGCGGAGGTCCTCGTTGCCATGGTGATCTCATCGCTCAATTCAGTCCATTTCCACTCGACCCCCTTTTGATGAAATCCTGCCCATTCTCGCCAGCTTGTGTACAGACGTACTGTAGGTCGCACTGTAGGGACGCGTAGTATTCGATTGAAGCTGCTGATGATTTTCACTATCTGGACGTTTGATTCGCCTCCAAAACGTCCTCTTCCAGTATTTCTTCCTTTAAATCAGCCTTTTAAACTAGAGTGACACCAAACTCCTCCATTTACACTGCAGCTGATTCATTCTTCCAGGGTTAGAGGCTCTTTGAGGCAGAGTGATCCCTCATGTCTTTGCAGTAGCAGATGAAAAGAGGACATTTAACATGAGAAAATTACATTTTCCAGACATTTTTAATGGCTGTAATCTGTTAGAAACCCTGGAAAGAGTCGTCTAAGTGATGTCTATCTCTGCCTATTTAATGAAAGGCAGATCACAGTGCAGGAAACCCTGGTTTGAAGTTCGTTGTTTATTTGGCTGATTTACCGTGGAGGAAAAAAAAAGTTTCAGGAAATGATGAAGACGTTGGCTTCAAAAATCCCCAAAATGCTGTAAATGAATCTTCCTAACCTGACGCTCCAGATGGTTCATTAACACAGAACCATCTGGGATGGAACGGCTAGAAACTTTTTTGGAAAAGGGGCAGACACTTTCAGAAAAAAAAAATACTTGGCAGGTGGTTGGACGAACCATCTGTCGGTCACTTCAACCAATCAGAGCAACGGTGGAGGAGCGTTACCACCAGTGGAACCAGTTGCGAAAGTCAAACTCAGTCAGCTGAAAGTGGAGCGGAAACATTTCTCCATCAGGAAAAACCTTCAGCTGCATTCTTTGCTCGTCTGTCAAAGAGATGAGCTCTGATGTAACTGATGCTACAGCGGCTACGCTACGTCTCTCACCTGGATCAATGGCACAACTCAACCTAGCTTCCAGTTTACCCAGTGGCCACTCGCAGTACTGCAGCTAAGACCTCCCCAGTGGCCCATATTGTTTTTACCTCTGTAAAACAGTCGGCAGGACCAGTTGAACTGATAAACGAGGTCATTTATGACTGTCTATAATGAATGGTGGCCTCAAATTTGTAAAACCAGAGCGAAGGAAAGCCAGCCAGAAGCAAACACAGGCGAGCAATTCTCACTGGCCATCAGTATCTACGTATCGATAGCCGGTTGTCACATCTAAGTGTTGCTGCCAGTCATTCCGCACTACTCTGGTTTAACGAGATGGATGTGAAATCGCGTGATCTTGCAAATCCAAACAGTACCGCCGTGTTGGCGAGGTCAATCCGTACACATGCATTTGAGTATGGCACGAGCGACCCACTGGAAAAAATGAAGTCACTTAGAGGTCAACGGGTCAAAGTTATTTCCGTCGTCTGGTCCGCTGCAGCTGGTCACCCGCTAATAGTCGACAATATACTGCCGTCTTGGCGGCGCGAGCCAGCTTGAAACAGTCTGTGGGCAGAGAGACAGTATGGTTATGTGATACAGTGTTCATGATCAGAGGAAGTCGCCAACACCAACAAACAGTGTGGTTGTTCTTGGCTACGTACGTACATCCGCATACCAGCATTTACTCAGTTCCTTCTCCAGCAGTTAGGCTTACGTAACCTCAGCAGAACGGTTGCCCGTTTTATTATTTTCAACATGTATTTTTAAACATTTTCCGTGACTAAGATGCTGGTGTGTCTCACCTGCCTCTTCCCGATGCTTTAAGAGTCTGAGCTGCCAGCCACCACCATAACTACGCCTTCCCCCTCTCCACTCCCCCATCTCCAACCCCCACCCTCCCTTCCTTAACACCATCCCTAACCCCCCCCCCCCCCCCCCGTCCTCTTCCTCCTCTCTAAAACCACTTTGCTTCAGCCAAAAAGAATCAAAATCAATATACAGCTACTTTTTAGAAAGACCAAATTGCGTTGTATCTTTTCCCCCAGCCCTCTTCGGTAGTTGTGGTGGTGGCGTGCGCTGTACAGGCAGTTACAGTGCGATCACACCTGAGCGCACACACGAAAAAAAAAGGAAAGTATGGCTGTCCTCGCCAGAATGCTGGTATTTAGTTTCTCTCTGTGGCGTTCCAAGTGAACCAGAGTCTGTAAACACAAGTCACAGTTATTTTGGAGTTTGGTCACCTGACAAGCTTCCAGCTCAGAGATGAATTTGCTGGTAGGGAGTCAAAACAAATCCTGTAACTTCAGCTCGGTGGTGTGTTCAGGTCCCTGTTGTTCATGCCAGCTGAGAGGAAAAAGCTGAATACGAGCATCAGTCCAGACTGCGGTTTGCTCTCACTTCATCGTCTTCTGTCAGGCTTTTCCAGCCATTAGCTTTGCGTACCCATAAACCCTTGTGTTTTGGGTAAGTTTCCATCTATGTCCGTTATCCCTCGATCCCACTCGTGATGAAAATGTGCTACACTTAGCTCGCAAACAGGACAGAAGTAACATTCTCGGTGTCGGTGAATCATCGGACAACAACAAACGGCATCGCTTTCACCCGGCCGAACAAACTGAACCAAAGTAGTAAAACATTTCACACTTTTCATTAAACCCCTCCACACGACACCGGCTCCGAACCGGCTCCTACAAATGTCACATTCTTCGCTTTTTCTTCTCCTTTTTCTTTTTTATACTTGTGAATCTGTTCAGTTCCTTTTTAACTGGCTGCTGTCTATCTGTTAAATATTCTTGGCAACCTAAATGGAGATAGAGATGGGTTTTTGTGTGTGTGTGTGTGTGTATGTGAAGAGTCACCATGGTTACATAAATCTTCTTAATGGCATATCTGATTGTTGGAGGAAATGAGATCCTACATGTGACCTTGTGTTAGTGTGAAGTAAATGCTTCTTTGTGAGCGATGTTGTGTGTGAAACACCTAATAAAGAAGATATATGTCTAATGCTCTCTTGACATTATTAACATTCCTCCTGAAAGCAGTAATGCCGTGTCCATTGTGAATGAAGTGTGCACACACATACACACAAGCTGGATTCTCGGCGTGACTCAGCTCCTCACATATCTCAACCTTTTACTCGCATCGCACAAGGATACGACAACACACCCGACACAAACACAAGCGTCACCACGGTCCCAGAACGACCTTCCTGCCGCACGTGTGCCGCTGAAAATAATGAGGCGGTTTGTTCAAGTTACCTTGGCGATCAAGGACGAGGATGACTCTCACACAAGATTCTCACAGTGACAAGGAGGCGTGCACACTTGATTCACACGTAATCATTTCAGTCACTCCATCAGGTGCAGGTATTCTGCTGCGAGAAAGGACCTGAAAATACACCGCTGCACAGAGAACGAGGAATCAGTAAGGAGCTACAGGAAGATGTTCCCGTAGATAATTGTACTTATTTCTGGATGTGAAGCACAGAGAGGTCGGAGAGTCGGAGACTGAAAGGTAGGCTACATTTACCTACTTGTGAAATAAGATAATTGTCTTTGAAAGGATGAAACTGACGATGGGTGTTGCAGGAGGGGAGCTGATAACTGGGGCAGATTGTCATCAATATATCTGACTGTTCACATGACGAAACAAAACCAGGATTCAGTGTTTCATGTAGAATTTGTTATCAAGGCTGAAAGAATTAACGCCGTCTTCTGACACGAGGTCCTCACTGAAACTCTGAGCTGCATTTATATTAGAACAGATCTCCTCACAGCTGAAGAATGAAAATCTTCTGAAGGAAAATTGTGCAGTTCTTCTCTGAGATACAGACGGATGATGGAAACTGGTATCAAATATTTAAGATTGATACACTGTCAGGACAAAGTACTTTAAATCGGGCCCAGTTGCAAAGCTCCAGTTCTGGACTAGTTCCGGTCCAACTTGCGCCACCAACAGGCGAGAAAGTAAGAACAACAAGGCAGAACAACAGAAGTAGAGCTGCTGATGTTCGCTGTCTAAAGTCAAACAAAGTCATAGCTGCTTCCATTTAGACACTTTGGCCAACTGCAGGTCGATATTCTCCTTCTGAACTGCTTTTCAGACGGTCGAGTAGCTATTTGTGTTTGACGTCCTTTATTCCACGTAATAAACCTGCAAAACTAAAGTCGTTAGCTTCACTCACTTTGTATGAAAAGTTGATTTTGGAGTCTCTTTTCCAACTCTGACACTTTGGGATGGTAGGACCTGACGTAGGCCGCCGTCCTAAAGCATCTGTTTTCACCACTTTGGGAACATTAACTGAAGTACTGCACTCCAGTACACATACCAGGTATTTGTAGTTTGCTGGCATTATTTCTATTATGTGCTACTTTGTACTTCCCCTCCACTACAAGTTTAGTTACCCAAGCTTCAGTCACTGGTTACTTTTTAGATTTTATTTTATTATCTTAAAACACTGATACCAGCAATATAAAAAAAAATTATTTAATACCATTTTGGATTATTGCAAATATATGTACGATTTACTTTCATTTTGACTGCCGATACCGAAGTACATTTAACTTATTTCTAGGGTTGTCAAACGATTCATTTTTTAAATCCATTTTGTCCATAGTTAACTCGCGATTAATCGCAATTTTTTTGGCACATTTTTTTCTGTTCTAAATGTACCTTAATGTATTTTTTTCATGTTCTTAATACTTTTAACAACATAAGAAATGGCAAATATGCTTGCTTTATGAAAATGTTTATTCAACACTTCAAATCATGCAGGAAAATAAAAGGCTCAAAAGATATCCCCTCACCCTAAATGGGATCAAAACATGGTGATGTCTGCTTTTGGCGAGGGGGCGGTGGGCTCTCTGCATCTGCAAATGATATTTGAGACTCGACGTACTTCAGTGGTAACTCATTTCATGTCGACAGTACGTGCAGATAACTTTTGTCCTATCGACAGAACCATCTGGCAGTGTTTTGAAAGTGAATTTGCCGTTCATAAGTCCTTTCTCCATTTACTTTCACTTTCGCTTTTCAGCCCACCGTTTTTTTCCCGAACGCCAACCCTGCTTCTTCTTCTTCATATTCCCTTTCTTATTCTTCTGCCACCCTCTGGATCAAGACTACAGGTGCCATCTACGGCCGTAAATCAATGTGCATTGTGCAATACCATGTGCAATGTGCATGCGCATTTCTTTTCTTTTTTTTTAATACCGAGCGTTAATCACGCGTTAAAAAAGTTAACGGCGTTAAGAGGATGTTGCGTTAACGTGTTATTAACGCGTTAACTTTGACAGCCCTGCTTATTTCACTTTAACTTCTACTTTTCGGATGATATCTTTACTTTTACTCAACTATGATTTTTGGGTGCTTTGTCAAAAATGTATATCATGGGTGGTTATAAATCAACATATCAGGTTTGTTATCTAACAGTTGGGTTCAGACGTGTTCACAGTGAGCACTTTGGTTCAGTTGTCTGAATGAGTGTTGTTGTAATACCGCTACCAGCCACCGGTGGCAGCACTGAGCACAACGCAGCTGAGAAGAACTCCAGCCGGCAAACGAGGAAGACATTACCCGCCATCTTGAAATTTTTACCGTCAACATTATGACCCTCAGTTTTTCAAAGTAACGCGTGTGTGTTTCTGTCGTTTCACTAACTTAATGTCGACTATTATTTATTTTCCTCATTCTCGATTGAATAACTTCTGAGCGCTGAGTATCTGAAAAAGGACAGACAGCACAACAGGCTCATATAAGCTAACGTCGCTAACCAGCATGACGAGTCCTCACCTTACCTCATTTTTAATCAGTGATTTTAATGGTATTAAATAAACACTTTAAGATAAAAATTATCAGAGTGCTCGGCAACATTAAGTGAATGTAACCAGCAGCTGTTGAATAAAGCTCGGAAACAAAACAGATAAAAATATTCCCGTGATGTCCCAGCAGCAGTTTTATGATTACGTTTTAAGCAATGTATCTTATTTTCTTTCCACCCAAGAGGACGAGCATTTATCTATAATTCACAGCTGTAAATAAATGAGTGGCGGTGCCGCGCCGCCGTCTCATTATGGATGCAGATTAATGAGTAAACAAACCGTTGTAATCTATGTGACATTTAGAAAAAAAAGCAGCAGCGTTGTGTGACAGAGTGACTGGTGTCACATCTGAGAAACAAAGATAAAGCAGGACGCTGATGTATTCACTCAGCTCAGAGCGGCATCGTCCTTTAAGTATGATGTATCCATGCGTTGGCCTACATTTCTGTTGCAACAGCTGAAAGCCAAATTAATACACATTATTTAAGGACACACACACACACACACACACACACACACACACACACACACAGCCTACAGGCCTACACATATGGGTTTTAACTGACAGATGCAGACAAACACAGACACCCCACAGCTTATCCTCTGTAATATTCATAAACTGTGGCTTAATGTGTTCGTGTACCATGACAACCTACTTTCCTCCAACAGGATGTACACATTTAACAATCCCTATGCGAACAGCTACACGAGCTGGCCTAAATAACAGCAGCGGTTGTTCCTGTTCGTCACAAAGGAGCCACTGAAAGCCTGTTAATGCATATTTGATTTCTACATACAGACAGAAACAATATGAATATGAAGTGGAGCGTAGGCGGATATTTACGTGTTGAAAAAAACCCGTGATAATACATTAGCCGAAATCATTTGGTTACTAAAGGACTGTGTCAAAGAAAAACAAAGAGAAAACAGTTAAGAAATGAACTTTAAAAGCTTAGAGGCAGATATAACGTCACTGGAACAACTGTGAGTAACAACACCGAGTGAGGAGGCAAATAGGACTTCATATTATAATGATGAAAAATGAAGCCTGAGTGATTTTTGGTGCCAATGCTGACACCGATACTGGGGAGTAAAAAAGGTCTGGTATCAATATTGGTTGATATATACATCAGCCTCCCTCCCAGCTCATCCATTACAGCTGCTGACAAAGCTGCTGTAATCTGTTGTCTACACCCCTAGTGTTTTTGTTAGCCGAACACAGTCGAGTTAGCCACAAAACATTTGATATAATGTTTGTAATAAAATACAACGTCCAGTAAAATTTTCAGAATGAAGCTTTCCACCAAACAGCTCAGTTATTATGACATTTTCTGACTTTACAATGAAATATATAAATAATAAAATCAATAAATAAAATAGAATAAAATATAATCAAATAATCAAAATTATATAAAAATGAAAGTATAATCTGAATAAAAATACAATGAAATAAATACATTTAAGTAGAAAATAGTGAATAAATAAATAAATTAAGTGGATAATATATATATGTATATATATATATATATATATATATATATATATATATACACAATCAAATGAGTAGATTAAGTAAATTAAACAAATAAACCTAATCTAATCTGAATAAAAATATAATCAAAAAAATAAATGATAAATTGATAAAGTAGAATTCAATAGACATGGACAGTTAAAACTGAGAACAGGTGTTTCTATTATTTTGTCCAGCCCTTTTTTATGAATGAGAACATAATATTGGTGTAAAAGTTGTCGTTCAGTTCCACAGCGAGTCTCCAGCGGTGAGAGCGGTTGTACAGCGGTTGTAAAGCGGTTGTTGAGTTGTCGTTAGCCCGCTGTGGAGGCGGCCTGCCGGGCTCTGCTCCTCCGCTCAGGACCTCCGTGAGGAGCTGAAGCGACTCCAGCGGGGCTCCGCTCTGAAGCTGCCCGGGGCCCTGCTGGGGTCAGCGGGTTCGCTGCCCCACTCCTCCCGGTGTCCTTAAAGACGGGTCGCCTGACCCCGCCCCTCTGACGCGCTGTGTCGTCACACAAACCATATCCGTTTTCACAGCTCCGGTTCGAATCACGCTAACGGCAGTGAGCAGGAAACAAACCGGAAACACAGGACGGGGCTTTTCACAATAAATGTTACACAGATCAAAGAAAACACAATTCTGTTTTATGAATGTTTGAAAATTAGAAAATATTATCACATCATAACTTACAAAAGCCTATTTGTTATTGCTATCATTCTTTTCGCAGACATTATTTAATCTTTTCTTACTGCTTTTTTACTTTTATTTCTGAATTTAATTGATATATTTTGTGCTGCTGCTATTTTTACTATTGTGGGACTAATAAAGGTTTATCTTATCTCATCTTAACTTAACTTATTTACTTACCGTCCCTTGTTCCTTTTACTGCCCATAATCTTCTCATCAGTATTAACTCTTTGATGCGATGTCGTCTTCAAATCGTCCTCTTTATGTTTTTATTCTTTTACTTATTTCTACTTTTCTTTTCTTTCTATCTTCTTTCTCTTCCCTCTCTGTATTGTTGCCTGTTTTATCACTTCTATCCCTTTATTCACTTGTAACTTTTTGTGCTTTTACATTTTCTGTCCTGCCTTCTTGTTTTCCTTCTTTGTGTCCTCGGCTGTTGACTGTTTGTTCTGTAATATTGTCTTCCTGGGTTTCCTGCTTTTAACTTGTTTGTTAAAGCACTTAGTAAAATCTGTTTTTAAAGGTAAATATATAAATAAAGTTATCATTCTTATCATCTGAATCATTATCGCCTTTGTTGCCCAAAGTAAGTCTACACACAACAAGCGACAATAGAAATACTTTAAAGACATAATACAAAAATATAAAATCTTAACATAACGTAATAATAATAATAGTAATATTGTTCAGTTTGCCGACAATTTGACCTGGATTGTGCAAGGTCGCATCAGAGATGGATATTGCAATGTATATGTATATATTATTATTAAATTATTTATTATTAAATATGTATTATTTATTATTATTAAATTATGTATTATTACATATGTATTATTTATTATTATTACATATTTATTATATTTATTTATTATTCGGCATATATTTCTTATTAAAATATGTAATCTTGTCGTCTTATATCAATGTACAACTTACATTTTTGATTTCCTTCTTCAGACTTTTATTTTGAAGGCCCCCCGCCCGCGGCCGGAAACCGTGCACGCTAATCTCTCGAGGATTGACGGGATTATCCGTGAACTCAGGTGCCCCCACCGACCCGCCGATCACAAGTGTTTTTACAGCTGACACACTTCCCACTTCGAGCAGGTCAGTCACTCACAGCTCACTTCTTCTTCTTCTTCTCTTCCTCCTTTACGCACCGTGAAACACACTCCACGACACCGGTACACAACAACAACAACAACACAACAACAACAACAACAACAACAAAGAGCACACAGCACAGCGAGCTGCGCGGACCCACGCCCTCTATCACTCTGCGCGTTGTTTTGTGTGCGTAAAAAGAAAGAAAGAAGTGGTTTGAACCCGGAGAGAGTGCTGCTGTGTTGTTGTGCGAGCCAACATGGAGGAGGAGGAGGTGGAGGAGGAGGTGGTGGAGGAGGAGGTGCAGCTGTACGAGCCGGTTAAACTTTACTAATAAATTATTTGCTTCAGACTGTTTCTGTTCTCCCACCCGCTCATCTCCCAAACGGTAGGCTCCTCTACCAATGGAGGGGAGGGAGAGACATGAGGAGGAGGAGGTGGAGGAGGAGGAGGAGGAGGAGGGGGGTGTTCAACAGTCTACAACCATATTCTCTGTCCCGTTTATCCGCCATGTAGGCCAGCTCGCTGCTGCTGCTACTACTGTAAACTAACTTCCTGCATGTGGCTGTAGGTTGAACGGGATCTTTGCGGGGCTGTGCGGGGGCCCGGCGCTGCTCGTCCTCCATGCGCGGGCTCCTCTCCTCTCCTCTCCGCGGATGGTGCGTAATAAAATCATCTGGAGAGGCCGAGGCCGACATTTTACCCCCGGTCCGGAGGAGCCTTAACTCCGAGGGGACATCCGAGGACACGCGAGAAGGTAACGCACGCCTCCCCCGGCTCTCCCTCTCCCTCTCCCCGCCTGTAGGCGCACGTACACGGTGTTTGCATGCGAGTTGAACGACTTGGGAGTTATTGATACGCTTGTAGAGAGGAGACAGGAGGCGGGCGTGAAGGCTTTTTAACAGGCTTCTATGATTTAAAAAAAAAAAAAAAAATGGCTACTTTCACACGGATTTACATCCCGGAGCGTGCGGGGCGCAGGAGAGCCGCACTCACACGCACCGTGCGGGAGGATTTACGCGTATCTGCACGTTAAAGCTGCGTTTTTTTTATCACATTTCTACGTGTGTTATATTTAATATTTGCGCACTCACAGGGAGGTAAACATCCAGCTCCACGCGTGTTTCTGTTTCTCTTTGCAAACTTTCCAGTTTTAGTGTGACAAACGCACATTTCCTTCTCTTTTCTTTTCTTTTCTCTTTTCTTTTCTTCTTCTGAGAGACTTGAACTTGTCCGGGCCTGTGCGGGTAACGTCACACCAGCAGCACCTGCAGGTGGACAAACAGCAGCCGAAACTTCTTCTGTGATTTTTTTATTTTTTTTATTTTCATTATTATTATTTTATTATTTTATGATCAACTTTAATATCTAACCGAAGTGTGAAGCAGCGTGGAGCGGAGCTGACTTCGCACCTGGACGCAGCAGGACCCGGACCGTCCCCCTTCCCCTCCCCCGGACCCTGTGAGACGTGTAGCCGATCCACATGCTGCAGAAATCGGCCGTATTAACAATTAATATTGGACATCCGGTGGCACTGCCAGCTGCGCCCCATTTTTTTTTTATTGTTGTCTTGCGCTGAAGCGATCCGTGTTGTCTCGGCTGGATACTCCGCGACGCGTGGTGGCCCGCCGCTCGCTGTGGTAGGAAATCTACGCTTTTTATGTTCTGCAAGAGTAAGAATGCGTGATTTGTGAATGTGTAGTGATAAATGTTGGTGAAGAAGAAGTGCGGGGCCATGCGGGACACACACTGCTGGCTGCCACCATGGCACCGTCTCTTCCCCGCTCAGCTCCGGCTCCGCTGCTGCTGCTGCTGCGTGTGCTGCTGTTGTTCTCTCCAGCTGTGCGGACACACGGCACCGTCATGCCCCGTCAGTTCTGCTGCTGCACTGATCGGTTCATCCGCACATTAGGTGGTGGGTTTTTTTGGTGCGGGGAGAGCGGGACGCGCACCGGGTGGACATGGAGCGAGGCGAGGCGAGGCGAGGGGCGGCAGACGGGGGGCCACTTTGGCTCTCCATCGTTCCGGGAAGCGGAGCTCCAAGGACACGGAGAGGAGAGACAGGGGGCGCATCCAGGTCGTTCAGAGTGCTCGCTCTGTTTTTCCCCCTCTTTGCTGCGATTCAAGTCTTTTTTAAAGATTTAATGAGAGGAGAATCGGAGAGATCCCAGGCGAGACGGAGCTTTTGTCCGCCGCCCAGATTTTTTGGAGCTTTAATTTGGCAAATTGGCCTCCCAGACAGCCAGACCGTCTCTCCCCCTCTCCCCCTCCTGCTCTCCCCCGTCTCCTCCTCGCTGTTTTCGGGCACACTCTCCGCCATCTCTGCCTCTTTGTGGACTCCTGTCTAATTTTACTTTTTTTTGCTCATCCACGTTCTCGTCTCTCCGTGCGTAACCTCCATCCAGCCGTCGCCGTGCTGTCCTCTAACACACAGGAAGGGTTTTATGTTTTCTCCCCCTCTCTCCTCGCTGAAAGGCCTCCAGCTGCTGAAGGTTCATTGTCTGGTCAGACTGCTCCTGCTCTATATCTGCCTCTTAGTTTGGCGCATGTTTGGATGAAAGGGATTGTGCGTTACTATCATACTTTTATTTTGAAAGTTACTATATATTTGAAAAAAAAAAAAAAACAACAAGTTTCATTGACACCATGTGGGATGAAAACAGCTGAAAGTATTGAAAGGTTATAAGAAGCTGCACACACACACACGTCACAGCACTGATATTAAAGTATAATAACTGACTTTTATAAACCTTTAATTCTTTATAATGACACAATATGACACATATACTATAATAAAGACATTATTATACACTTTAAAGATATAAAACAGCTGAAATGATGAGAAAATAAACCTGCATGTCATTTTTTTTTAAACAAAAATATCAACACTTGCTGCTTTTCTTTGTCTGATGTGATGATAAACTGAATGTCTGGATTTTAAAATGTCGGTTGGACAAAATAAGCGTTTTGAAGACATAAATTATAAGATAATATTCAGTTAAAGACCAAGAAAATACGTATGTTACGTTAGATAAAAATGCATTTAAATCCTCTGCTCCAATGAGCTGCAGCAAGTTTACAGGGTCCTTTTTTATAACAAGCGTTTTCTAAAGAATTATTCCTCCGGCACTCAAACAGGAAGTTCAAACTCATGAAATAATGACGTGTTAACCGACTAGTCGACCAATCACACGGCTCCTCCTCTTCCGGTTTCACTCGTGGGACCTTTTTTCTTCAGAAACACACGAGACATTCGCTTCTGTTACGCTGTTTGTCAATTTGAAAGATGGTTTTGAAAGTCAAGAAAATCTCTGTCGGTCGTCACGATGTTGAAGAATCATTACGTTTCTTTTTTGAGAAATTGCTCGGTATTCGTCACCAGGACCAAAATGGCCGCCACCGAGGTGCAAATCACAGTAAATGTTACCACAGTGACGGCTGCAGCGATGCCAAAGAAAGGACAGTGTCGGGTTTCTGTGCCAGCTACCGCACAGGACCGGTTCTACAGGGATTCTGTTTGTGGTTGTTCTGAGCGGTAAACAAGATAACGTCACTCACACGACCGTTGTTTAACCTCTCTGACTGCCTGCGTTCACAGTCTTAAACTTGATCACCTTTTATGACAAACTCCAACATAATTTTTTGGCTAATTCGCTTCTCGGTTCTGCGGTCAGCAGAAGAGCAGGACTTCACCTCTCCAGGGCTGGAAAAAGACCAGAGCTGCTGTGAGACTTGGATGGTAATTAAATGTCCGTTACGTAAGAAAGGAAAAGTAACTTAGTGTCATGAGCAGAGTGCAATATAGGAACCGCAGTCTCAGCACACGGAGAATGTTGGCACACTTGTTTGTGTTGTCGCCATGTATTTGCTGTCGTTGTTACGTAAGCCTCAGTTGTGTTGGCATCCTCTGTGGCGGCGGAGTCTTGTTTACAGAGGTCCAAATGGATCATTGGCTGGACGTAAAGCCAGCGCTTATTGGCGGTTATTGGCCCAGAGTGGTTTGAGGTAAAGCAATTTCCTTTTTGTTGCTTTTTCTGTGAACTCTTTGTCTGCGGAGATTGTGTTTATGAGCACGGAGACTTTGGACCGAGCCTATGTTGGACCAACACACAGTAAACGATCGCTGGATTTGTTATTGCCACTATACGAGCCGGAGCGTGAACAAATATGAATAAGAGCCTGTGAGCTGAGGTCAGGTTTCACTGTGTCAACTCACCTTAAATTCCTGGAAGAGCAGCGCGGTCAGAAAACAGATTGAAGGAGGCGGTGGAGCGTTTTTACGTCACTGAGGTGAATGTTTACATGCATGAGGACCTTTTTTTTTTAGATTATTATCATGCTGCCTGAGGAAACAAACTGTCACGATCGAGGCCTGAACAAGCTGAACCGTCCTACAAGGAAGGCACTGACATAGAAATGTACATAATCTTAATCCTCGTGCCAACACACGGCGCTGTGTATCTGAACCACTCCGGCTCGTAGCTCTGCTGCTGGAGCTCCGTGATAAAGACGTGTATACCTCGTACGTTTGCGAGGCTCGCCGGGTTTTATTACGTTTCTTCCACCAGTTTGTTATCTACTTCAAAACACTGCATGCGTCTGATAAGTGTTTGTGTACACAGCATGATGGTAGCTGGCCTGCCCTCTGTGCCAAATACCAGTTTTCCATGCGGCGTGCCAAGGCAGTGTCACAACCGCCCAGCCAATCCTCATTTCCTCATTCTTGTGTGCCGGAGGTCAATCCACAGAGAGCGTATTATGGTATTGTTCTTGAGTCAATGAACCCGGGTCGGTGTGAGCCGCCTTCTCCTGGTTTTTCCTCCAGGTACTGAACAGTAGGTCTGCATTGTTCCCTCAGTGTGTGTGTGTGTGTGTGTGTGTGTGTGTGTGTCAGCGTTGCTCGGTGTTTCATCATGTCCCCGTCTGAAAGGAGCTCGGTTTGATCAGTCGTTTGCACTGTGGCCTCCTCGCTAATGGAGAATCGGGAGTTTTGGTTACACAAACATTAACTGACGCAGGCAGGCAGAAGAAGATCCCATTGGTGGAGTTTAACCGTATTGGGTGGAGTCGAAGGAGCAGTTTCTTTAGAGGGCAAGTTTAGCTAAATGAAAAAGGACACGACTGGAAATGTTCCGTATTTTTCCCCCTTTTGTCGAACCCAACAGTAGTAGAAGGCCGCAGCCGGAGAAATCTCTCTGTGCCGAAGAAAACTGAGACACACGGTTGCAATGGTGGCATGATCACACACACACACACACACACACACACACACACACTCACAGTCACTCGGTGCCTGAACCAAACGAGCGCTGCAGGGAGGGACGTATTGTTGTTGGCCAACCCGGAAGTCAGCGCCGCCCCGGTTCCCTTTGACAAAAAGCCAGTGGAATTTTTTTAATTTTCTTTTTCGATTCTGGATTATCAGAGAAAATAAGCTCCGGCTGGCGAAACACAAGTTTACGACGCTTACACAATTTTGTCCTGCGGGATAATCTCCACAGATGATCTCCACTTTTGTGATTTTGTAAATGCAATCGTCACAAGTAAAAAAATAAAAAATAAAAAAAAGGAAAAAGCTGAGCTGTTGTTGTTGCATGACTTCCTCGTCATCACCACTTAGCTTCCAATAGACTACACATGCTTTAGTGAACGTTGCTCCGTCTACAAGTTGGAAAGTTTGAGTTCAAATTGTTTGCAAGATGAGTTGTGACGACGTTATATGTGCCCGGCAAGCTCCGTCGTCTCAGTTAGCCTGTTAGCAACCGCCTTCTGCAACTGTTGCTTCTGTCACGTAGTAAATAAAACAGCACAGTTATAATGTCAAAAAAACGACAAAGACAGAGATGCATGTTGAGTTACTTGGAGGATTTGTGCTACAAAACCGAAGCATCGTCAGCGTACATGCACATTTTCTTCTAAGCATTCACACGTATGAGCAACGTTTAAAATGTAGTTAAACTAATGTGATGTTGTTATTCCAGGATCTGTTGTGATGGTGCAACTGGTTTGTTTTTGGGGCCAAATTGTTGCACATGATTCAGACATCCGATGATATTTTTGGCCATGATAAAGGGTTAAAGTGCAGAACCACACCACACTAAAAGCTGACTCATGCTGTCCAGGGTTGACTTGATAGATAGCGGGAGTGACAAAGTCTTGAGAGGTGGATAAACACACCGTTGGGGTTTGGACTTTACGCAGGGTTAATTGTTTTATAAGAAAAAGATAAAACGGCAGCAGGTTTGTTTGTTTGTTCAAAACTGTGCGGCGAAGAAGGAAGGGAAGGTTTGAACTTCTCTTTTTTTGTTCATTTACAGCCGTGGCAGTCAAGATGGAAGCTAATGCTCAGTTAGCTTCCAGTTAGCCTCCGGTTAGCCTCCGGTTAGCTGGCTGAGGCTGATGTTTGGCCTTGAGTTGCTCCTCCCAGTGAGGTTTAACTTAAACAGTGACATAATGTTTGCCTCTGAGAAATGCTTGAACTCCGATCTGTTTTTTTTTATCTCCGTCCTCCCTCCTCCTCTGTCCGGCTCACTCATTGTTCCTTCATTTCCTGCACAGGTTGTGTCATTTTTAACCCAAAAAACGACCAAAGTTTGTCTTTTCTGTCGCAGCTCGCGATAACACACGGTACCGAAGTGACAAACGCTGGTCAGTAATTATCCACATATTCATCTACAGATGTTACACGAACACTTTGCTTCACTAGACAGTAAAGAAATTCAACTTTTATCCGACGGATAAAAAGCTCCTGCGTTTGCTATTTTAACTGCCGATGCTTGGCAGGTCTTTCTCAGGAAGTGATACGTCCTACATTTCTGGAGGCAGCATGTTTTTGATTCATGTTGAATAAATAGATGTATTAATAGCAAGAAAAAAAAACTAGCCAGCAAATGTAAGAAACAAAAGTCAGGATGGAGACACAAAAAAAAAGAGCTGGAGCCTCATTAATGTTTAACTTCATAAACACAGAAACAACATCACAGTAAACAAATAAAAGACGGCGACGCTTCTCTGTTGAGAGGTTTACAAAGGTGCGTTCATCTGAGGAAGATTCTCAGGTTTGCTTTTTGAAATGACACATTTAAACCTGTGTTCTATCTTCTTCGCTGCCGTCGTCTCTTCTTATTGTGCCGACCCGACTAAACTGGATCCAGTGACAGCTGACTCGCTCGCGCTGCATCGTATCAGGAGAACAATATAAACTGTGAATGTCCACACTGTGCTCACTCTGCAGACTGTCCACACTCGCGTCGTCACACAGCTCTGCGGTTTGGCTCGATGTGTTTACTTTCACTGCTTTATTGCTATATAATTTGCAGCGTGACCTGCGTTGAACTCGTGTCTGATTTCCTCCCTCGCCGTCCCTCCTTTCCTTTTTCGTTCCCCCTGCAGGCTGGGAGGCTGAGAGCTGCAGGGCTGCGACATGTGAAAAGAGCTCGACCCCTTTGACCCGCTCAACTCTCGACCTTTAAGGTAAATCACATCCGCGCCTCCCTTTTCCTCTTCCTGCTCTTCTTTCCGTCTCCTCTCTCGTCTGCGTTTCATTTTTGATGTTCAGATCTGAACCCGGTTGTGTTTTTTTTTCCCCGCAGCAGAACTCAGTTGAACCGACGTTGTGACCGCGACCTGACACCCTCCCGCCTTGGGCATGCCTCAGGTAAAGTAGGAGCGCCGCACGAACGCTGCAGTCGTCGTCACTCCGTCACCTCTGAACGATTTCTCACTTTGTGTGTGTGTGTGTGTGTTTCCATTCTTTCAGCCGGGTATGAATGGGATGGAGCCTGCGTTTGGCGAGGCCTACGGGGGACACAGGGGTCTGCTGAGCCCCTACCCTCTGGCCATGTCGCCACAAGGGGGCAGGACCGAGTACGACCAGGTGAGACGACGCGCGGTGGAACTATGACAACATTATCTGGTGGGAGTTGTCCTCCGTGGAGACTTTCGTCTCCCAGTTAGACGCTAAATAGAGTTCAACATTCATTCATTTCGTTATTTCCACATGTGAGGATCAAAAAACGGGGTTTTAATATTGTCACGCTTGTTTTTCACGACCATCGATGCAATATTGAGTCTTTGTAACGTCAGACGTCGAATGTGACGGAGGGAAAACAGATTTTAATACCTTGAATAGATGCCAACTCGTGACGAAAAACCCAAAACAAAACAAGTCAATTAAGTATCAGGTTGTGATGTCACGTTTCAGGTCATTCCGTCGTCACCAGCCTGCTTTGGTAAAGTCGCACTGAGCCACACACACTTAGCGCTGTCTCAGAATATGTTAATGAACGTAGTCTAAAAATAAAAGGTTTTAGTTTTTCGTTTACACCTGTAACAATATACAGACACAACTGTTGCAGCACATCAGGTTTCAGACGGAGCCGTCTGTGACGACAATTGAATTATACGTTGCAAAAGATAATGATGATGATTCAAAGTAAACAGTTTTATACACCCTCTGTGATGAAGAAGCTCCCGGAGAGACTGAACTGCCGCCTGGAACGATGAGTTTAATTACAAAACAGCAGGCAGATATTTTAAACCTCACCTCCGTCTGTAATAATGTATATAATTGTGAGCGCCTGCTGACACTTGATACGGGAGCATCAGGCAGCACTTGAACGTCTGCATCTATTTTTTTTGTTCCTAATCAAATCTGCGTCCTCTTTTAGAGCGTGCTCCTCATGCTGGGCTCTCCAGCATCGCCAAGGAAACGGCCCTTTGAGTTGCTAAGCGACCTGGTGGACGACGGTGGCTTTGGCGAGGACCTCCACCCCGAGCGCTGGGATGTGTCCGCGCTGGACGAGATGGCTCGCTACACCAAGCTGGGCCTCGGGGTGGGTGGGGAGCTGCTGGCCTGCTCCGAGGAGGCCGTCCTGATGGGCCGATGGGGGAGGAGCCGGGAGGAGCAGGAGGAGGAAGAGGAGGAGGAGAGGCGGAGGAGGAACAGACACACGGCACCGCCCGTCACCCAGGAAGTCCAGGCCGCCGCCGCCGCAGGGAGGGAGGAGGGGCGTATCTCTGTTGCCACGACGACAGAGAGGGAGTTATGTGTTGCAGGAAGAGCAGCCGGGGGAGGACAGGATGGGGGGATGTCACGGGAGCGTACGGTGGAGGTGTATCAGGTGGCGCAGGAGGAGGAGGAGGAGGAGGAGGAGGTGGTGGCGGCGGCGGCGGCAGGTTTGGTCCTGGAGCACTGCAGCGAGGAGCACAACTACTCCCTGAGCCAGGGAGAGGAGCTCGGGCCGGGGCCCGGACACAACTCCCAGACAGAGGGGGGGCGGGTGGGGGAGACGCAGCAGGAGGCACGGGGCAGAGAGGAGAGCCAGGCGAACACTGAGCTAGACCCAGAGGACGAGGAGCAGGAGGAAGATGAGGAGGACGAAGAGGAGGAGGAGGACGGAGAGGAGGGAGCGGAGGAGACGGCGGCGGAGGCTGAACTCTCCAGCTCCTCAGAAACTGAATGTGGTGAGTTGTGCTTTAAAGTTTGTGTCTGTGCTGCGAGGACATCTCAGCTCATCACGGCGCTGCCAGCAGCCCGTCTGCCCACACGGAAACCATCTGAATCTGTCTCGGGTCCAGACAAGACCTCAGACTTGGTTGGCTGAGCAGAAGGCACATTAAATACCAAAGTTGCGGGTGTAATTCCCGGACAACATACCGCTTCAGTGGCTGCAGTTTGTACTGTTATGAAACCGTCTTTGAGGGATGAAGCCTCTTCATGTATTCAAAAACCATCTGTAACCTCCACGCTGCTCGGTCTGTGTCGGGGGAACGGGGGCTCGTAGTCCAACTTGTTAAATAGGGTAT
Source organism: Sparus aurata (assembly GCF_900880675.1). Classification (NCBI taxonomy): domain Eukaryota; kingdom Metazoa; phylum Chordata; class Actinopteri; order Spariformes; family Sparidae; genus Sparus; species Sparus aurata. The sequence continues at coordinate 5,516,339 of NC_044187.1, read as the reverse complement.
GAAAGTCAGAACACATTGTTAAATGACCGTTACAGTCCAACTGGATTTTATTTTTAAGCAGCTTCAAAGGCAACACAAACACGACTGCAGCGTTCAGCTGGTGTCTCATTACCAAAAAATATCTGTTTTCTCGCCTCATTATTTTCTTTACACCTCTCAGTCACAGAAGCTGGAGGTAGGTGCACCGCAGAGCGGAAACTACACCTGAGGAGTGAAAACCTGAAGCTATTCTCATAACTGATCGATCATTTGAATCATCGTCTGGTGAAAAAAGCTTGTTTGAGCTCCTTAAACGTGAGGATATGCTGCTTCAGGTCGCAGTAAGCTGATTATCCTGGAGGTTTGAACTGTGAGTCAGAATGAACAAGACGTTAAAGTCGTCAGCTTGGTTCACATGATTGGACTGTTTCAGTGTTTCATCTTTTTATAGATGGACAATTAATCAGTTAATTGATAATGAAACTAATCAAACACAGTGACCTCCCTACAAATTATATATTCACATGCTGCCAGAACACATTTTTTCATTAACACATATGGACGGAAAGTGAAATACGGATGATTGATATTAAACAAACATGGACTGATTAACTGACTTACAGTACTGACTGACAGAGAGACATTTGTTGGGCACATGTCTGACATTAAACACAGACGCTCACTACATGCAGAGACATTTTCATGGCCGTACTGCGTCTGTATCGTTGTGTGGGACTTTATTTATATCATCATAAGTGCTCATTACAGTCACATGGTTATAAATGTTAATATTTTGTGAAAACACTGATAGTCATCCGTATGATCGCGGTGCAATATCGAAATAATTATGGAGGAGATTTCCAAAAATATATATCTATATTAGGGCTGGGTATCACCAGGTACCTCACGATACGATACTATCACGATATTTTGCCCACGATAACGATAATATCACGATACAGCGATTCTGCGATAATCGATATATTGCAAGAAATTTCATCCACGATACATCCCGATATCTGTGTCACTGAAGAAATTCAGAATTTATTGACTGACTTCACAGGAATTACAAAACAATGTCAATAAATTTCACATGAATGACAGCCAAGTAAACAAAGAGTATATTGCACAGTGACTGCAACTATCATTAAATATCGATATGTGTGGGTTTGGAGCTGCTTAAACCAATTTTTACATTTTATTTGGTTGTATAACTATGTTTGAATAAAGATAAAGTTGTCCTCCGAAGAGGGGTGGTGGTGGGCCCAAAAAAATATATTTATTTATTTATTTACATTTTTAAATATTGATATTTGGCGCGAGTATATCGATAACGTACCTCAAGACGAAATATCGCGATATATCGTAGTATCGATATTTTGGCACACCCCTAATCTATATTTCATTTGATCAGAAATCAGGATCCGAAAATTGTCTGTTGAATCATAAAAACAAGGATGACGGTAATTCGGATTATCAAACTCAAAACATTTATATATAACAAGATATCACACGTTTCAAAATGTCTTCACAGCAACGATGCAAAACAGCAAAGAAACAAACGTTATTTAGATTTCTGTAGAAGAGTTATGAACCAGTTTGGACAGAGTGACAGTCAAGACATTGATTTTATTATTACTGTAATAATAATAATAATAATAAACAATTTATAAAACCAGATGGAATCGATTCACCAAAGCTGACAGACGTAAAAAAGATGTCTAGCTGCCGTTGAGGACTCGTCAATGTTTTTTTTTTTACTCTCTGAGAGTTGTTGATCTTCTACAACTGAATTTTTAGACTCAGTAAATCTAAAATGTTGCTGCGTTTAAGATGAACAAAAATGAATAAATCCTTCAGTATTTCTCCACCAGATTTTTACTCTCACCATTGTGCTCAGTGTTTTCTATAAATCTGGCTGTGACCCAGTGAATTGATTGAATGAATGGCTCCTTTTTTTAAATCGTGGATAATATTTAGAGATGTTGAATAAAGCCACAGTGATAGAAAATCATTTGATTGGTACATGCTTTTTGCACATTATTTATTTTTTCATACCAGTAAAATGTAGAAATCCTTGGAAAAAAGTCCTGGATCGACACACAGACACTTCTCGCTTGAACTTCTTTGTTGTGGGCTAATTCTTAAACGGACTAAAGTTACCAGTCTGTGAAGTCAGTTGTATTAATTCTTCTGTGGCTACAAACTTTTGAAAAACCTGCATTATAAAGTCAGAAAGATGGGAGCGTTGCCCGGCACGTATGGGTTTAATAAAACATGCTGTCCAGTTGCATTCAGGGAATTGAAGGATCCAGTGTTTTTGGTGCTTGAAGCTCACCCCATAATCAAAAATACATATTTGTCCTCCGGCCTGCAGAGCTGCTTCTCCTTCTTTGGTTTGAGCTGCAGTGTTTTGGAGATATCAGCCACAGCGATGTCTGCCCTCCCTCCATTACAAGGGAACTAGATGGACACGACGGCAATGTCTCTTCCAGAAATCGTGACCTGGTTTCTCAAGTATCACACAGATGTTGTTGTGAGCGGTTTCATGTAGGGATTTTCGAGACATAAACCCGGGATGTAAACATTGATGGCGTCCGTCTTCGCTGTAGCTTAAGCTCGCCTTGTTAGCTGAGTGAGTGAGTAAGCCTCTCGTCCATGAGCAGATGCTTTTGTGCGGTGAGACAGAAAGTAAAACTCCTCACAACAAAGTCTGTGGACTTTCTATTTCTGTTGGGTCTTTCAAATACATCTTTTCCGTGCCGTCTCATTCCATTGTTCTGGAGAGAAGGCTGCTGATACCTGCACGACTCAGCCGCTCATAAAGCAAACTATCTAAATGTGTTAACAGCTCTACAGGTCAGATGAGACACATGTATATTTGATGTTGTGGTGAACTGTCTCTTTAACCTACAGCGCTGTAAGTCAGGATATCTCAGCTCCTCTTTTGAGTCTTAAATAGAATAATAAATCGCCGGAGTCTCTGCTTGATTAGATTATATTCCAAGTTACTGTGTGAATCAGCAGACGGACATTAAACACGACTTCTTGTCAGAATTGATATAACATCCGTGCACATTAAAGCAGCGTTCGACTACATGAATGAGCTGAACTCTGATCTGTACATGAGTCTTGCTGCTTTGCTTGTTCGGTCAGAGAGCGTCAGCTGGAGGGCTTAAATGTCAGAGGTGACGTCACGTCCAGACCGCAGGACACAAATTATAAACACGCATATTGGATAACATACATGTAAACTGTCTTGACTTGAGATAAGCATCTCTTCCCAGGCTCTCCTGGCTCCGATTGTCCCCGCTTTAGATAAACAAATCTCAGGCGTCTTGTTGCAAGGTAATGGAGAGGTCGCTGGCTCGCTATCAAACAGCATCACGGCTCACATTTCCACTGTCGCAAGACAACCATTGTCACCCTCTATTGTTGTGGCAGCGCGTGAGCTATTCTCACCATTTAATCGTAAAAGGGGGGCTTTGTGGTGGATGGAAAAAGTATGTCGCAGAGAGATGTGTAGGTTCAGGAGATCAGAGTGGAGGTTTAGGAGCATAGCTGTGGAGCGAAAGATGGAGTTGAGGGGAGAGTGCAGACAATGGCGCTCGCTCTCTGCACACTGGACCAGACGCCATGATGTTACATAAGCCATCTGTGTGTGTGTGTGTGTGTGTGTGTGTGTGTGAGTGCCCCGGCGAGGACAGGACTTCATGGTTATTAACTTTCAGTCGTATTTTTAATCCGGCTACTCTTTCATTATTTGCTGTGTGTTTTTTTTGTGTTTTTTTGTGGGTTGGATTTGAAGAAGCGTCTCCTCTCTGCTGCTGCCGGTGGAGCTTTTTGCATGTTGTATTATTTATGATACCATTATTCACGGCTCCGTGCGCCCGAGGCTAATCTTGTGTGACGTCTGTGTGCTGGCTGTAGGTGTTTGCCTTCCGAAGCAGCACACATGTGTGCGGCTTCAGCTGGTGGGAGCTTTATCGTCAGGACATACAGCTCGTGGATTAGAGGCTCGTACCACGCAAACATAACATTAATACCTGTCAGTTATGATTAGGGTTCATCTGTCATATTAACTTGAGGTGCATTTCTCTTCGATTGAATATCTTACACATGGCTGTCAATGTTGTCCTCCTCCGTAATGATGGATGGGAATTAGCTTTCTTTATTATATATTAATAAAACAACCGACAGTATTGATTCTATATTTTGCATCACTGCTTCTTCCAAAATGACCCTGATGCAAGAGATATTGAATATTGGCAGATTCAGGCTAAAAACTATGGACATTAAAGCCGTTTCAGTCAGTGATTGCAGCAGGTGAAACTAAAAGTTGCACAGAGTCGGATGCTCTCTGAGGTAGAGGTTTGAAATGTGTTATCTCGGGTCAATCAGAGTTTAAAACAAACTCTTTGATGGTTAGCAGTTGGCTGACTTACATATATATGTACCGCTGCACACAGATCATTGTGATTAAACAAGAATAAACAGGAGATACGATCAGACCTGATAAGAGACATGGAGCGAAAAAGAGAAACTGACATTTGTAAACTTCCTAGAAAAGTCACAGGGTTCACTTTGTTTTTAAAAACACAGTGTTGGTATCCAACGGATGAGTTTCGATCATTTTGAAGATACAACGACTCCTTTTTCAAGCAGACAGATTCCAGTGAGTTCGGTGTTGATGAACACGGTTCTTAGACGGTAAATCCTCATGGTTTGGATCTCCTGCCACACCTTCTCAAATTCCTCCTCGCCTGGACGGATTAGGGAGGACTGCCACTCAAGTCCCAGAATACTTGGCCAAACAACCATGAAGTTTGTTGTTAGTGATCTCAGTCATTAGGGGGTAAATCTTAATGGTTTGGATCTCCTGCCACTTCTGCTAACTTTTCCTGACTGTGTGGCCAAATTAGCGAGGACTGCCAAAAAACACTTTCCTGCTAACCTGATATTGTAAAAAGCTAGATTTTCCTTGACGTTTGTTGTTGATGGTCACAATCATTAGAGGTTAAATGCTGACGGTTTGGATCTCCTGCCACTACTTCTAAAATTCCTGACCGTCTGGACAGATTAGGGAGGACTGCCACTCAAGCTTATGTTATAGAAAGCTAGACAACCATGAAGTTTGTTGGTAATGATCTCAGTCATTAGGGGGTCAATCTTAATGGTTTGGATCTCCTGCCACTTCTGCTAACCCTTCCTGACTGTGTGGCCAAATTAGCGAGGACTGCTATTTCAGTCCAAGAACACTTTCCTGCAAACCTGATATTGTGAAAAGCTAGATTTCTATGACGTTTGTTGTTGCCGAACACAGTCACACGAAGTTAAATCTTAATGGTTTGGATCTCCTGCCACTTCCAGTCACTCCGGCCCCTCTGACCAAATGACAGAGGACTGCTATCTAAGTCCAAGAACCCTATCCTACTCACCAGATACTATGAAATGCCAAATTTCTTTGACGTTTGTTGTTGATGGTCACAATCATTAGAGGTTAAATGCTGACGGTTTGGATCTCCTGCCACTACTTCTAAAATTCCTGACCGTCTGGACAGATTAGGGAGGACTGCCACTCAATCTTATGTTATAGAAAGCTAGACAACCATGAAGTTTGTTGGTAATGATCTCAGTCATTAGGGGGTCAGTCTTAATGGTTTGGATCTCCTGCCACTTCTGCTAACCCTTCCTTACTGTGTGGCCAAATGAGGACTGCTACTTCAGTCCAAGAACACTTTCCTGCAAACCTGATATTGTGAAAAGCTGGATTTCTATGACGTTTGTTGTTGCCGAACACAGTCACACGAAGTTAAATCTTAATGGTTTGGATCTCCTGCCACTTCCAGTCACTCCGGCCCCTCTGACCAAATGACAGAGGACTGCTATCTAAGTCCAAGAACCCTATCCTACTCACCAGATACTATGAAATGCCAAATTTCTTTGACGTTTGTTGTTGATGGTCACAATCATTAGAGGTTAAATGCTGACGGTTTGGATCTCCTGCCACTTCTTCTAAAATTCCTGACCGTCTGGACAGATTAGGGAGGACTGCCACTCAAGTCCAAGAATACTTGGCTTATGTTATCGAAAGCTAGACAACCATGAAGTTTGTTGGTAATGATCTCAGTCATTAGGGGGTCAATCTTAATGGTTTGGATCTACTGCCACTTCTGCTAACCCTTCCTTACTGTGTGGCCAAATTAGCGAGGACTGCTACTTCAGTCCAAGAACACTTTCCTGCAAACCTGATATTGTGAAAAGCTAGATTTCTATGACGTTTGTTGTTGCCGAACACAGTCATAAGAAGGTAAATCTTAATGGTTTGGATCTCCTGCCACTTCCAGTCACTCCTGACCCTCTGACCAAATGACAGAGGACTGCTACCTAAGTCCAAGAACCCTTTCCTACTCACCAGATACTATGAAATGCCAAATTTCTTTGACGTTTGTTGTTGATGGTCACAATCATTAGAGGGTGAATGCTGATGGTTTGGATCTCCTGCCACTTCTTCTCACCTTTCCTGACTGTGTTTCTAAACGAGGGAGGACTGCCGCTCCAGTCCCAGGACTCTTTGCTGCTCTCTGCTGTTTTGGTTTCCTCTGCTTTCATCCACAGATATCTTAAATCCGACTTCACTTTGTTGACCCACTTCTGCTGAGCATCTAAGAATAGAAAAGTTGTCTGCTTTTTATCCACAGAGTAATTTGTTCTTGTGAGAGCTGAGATTCGCGGGGCAGCTATCGACTTGTAATCTTGTTTTATAAATCTCTTCCTCGTGTCAGGTCGTTAAGGAGAGTTTTCCCCGTTTGTTCTTTGTTGTCTGAATTTATTCTCACATCATGAAATTACAGCCAGTCCACAACAAATGCTCCACTCTGTTACTTGGTGATTAGCAACACGACTGCAAAGCTTTTTACGAATTCTGAATTCTTTGTGCATGTGTCCATGTTTTTTTAATCAGAGGTGGAGGCCGAGCCAGCGAGGCAGCCGGGCGAGCGCCCAGCGAAGCGTCGCTGCTTCTGGGAGTACCGACGAGCTCGAGAGACAGCCACGAAGAAGAAACTGGGCGGAGACGTCCACTGGTCTTTGTCCTGGAGCTCCAGCACTCTGCCCAGCACACTGTACCGCAGAGAGGGTGAGAAACACCACTCGACTGACTCGTTCACTGTCCTCATACTGAAAGGATGACGGTCAGAATGCAGAATTCCTTTTGGCATCCAGATGAACTAATGAATCATAAAGATACTTGATGAATTAATTGTTAGTTGCAGCCGTCTTCATGCAGAGATGAAAGCGATACAGACCCTCTGATTTAAAGGCTTCTCACAGCAGGAGTCATTAAGATGAGAACTCACACTGCAGCTGAAAGTGTCCCATTTCTTTTCTCTCATGTGACACGAATCGGATCGGGACCCTCAGGCATGTGCCCTACATACAACTTTTATGTCAAAATCTAAATTTTTCAGCATTTCCCTGATAAGTGAATCTTACGTCAGCAGCAGCCCGTGTTCTTCAGAAGGATGCGACGCGACACAGCCCGTCACTGTAGTCCAGGATCACAAAACCACAAAGGACCACATTAAAGTGAACATATTTATATATTTCTGACTGCTTCTCATGTCACATCATCGGGATATTAAAAGCTAGGATGCCATTTTGCAAGCTGCTGCATCCAGATGTCTCCCTGCATTTCACGGTGACAGATCGACATTTAGACACGGATCTTAACTTGAACTTTAACACAAAGTGAACTGAACACAATGTATATTTGGACTCAGTTGGTCTAGGAAGGCAGTTTTTCCCACCTAATTAGCAGCAGTTCTTGATCCGGTTCTATTCAGAGTTATTTGAACGATGGTGTTTTCCTGCAAATCGTCCCGTGTTTCCACCATCAAGGACGGTGTCACACAACACATGTTCGGACTTCAGGTTGAACTTTCACCTCAGAACCAACCTTTAGGGGTCAGAACTTAATGGTTCAAAATGAAGTCTTGGGAAACAGTTTTGATAATCAATGAATCATTTCTCAAGCAGGTTCTTACTTCTTAGATGGTCTCTGGACTGTTTGATCACTTTGTGTCTCTGGGAAATTGTGATGAACATTTTCCCACAATTTTTTTACCTTTTACAGTCGAAAGAATTAATTGATTTATCGAGAAAATCAGCAGGTTTATCATTAATGAAAATGCTAATAAAGAAAGCTGTTCTTGGTGACAGAGCTGCGCTGCACACTTTGGATTTATGGCCAACACTAGACGGTTTATGAGTGTTGTATAGATTAGCCCGAAGAACAGGAACTGACTTCCCTTTATCTGTCTTCTTCCAGGCAAAAAAGGCCGGCGCAAAGCTCGCAAGACTGACGCCAGCGACCTGACACCAAACCCCCAGAAGCTCCATAACATCGGGGAGCAGCTACAGAAGCTGAACGCCGCCATCGACGGCATGGGTCCGGTCAACGACCTCCCCGCCGTGGCCCGAGCCCGGTCCCGTAAAGAGAAGAACAAGCTGGCCTCCAGGTACGAGACTCCACTTACTGCCCTCCTACATCCTCTGCACCAAGTCAGCGCCCGGGAGACCTTCGGTATCGATCGGTCCGGCGTGTGCAGGCATTTCTGAGAGGTTTTCAGTGTTTTGTAAATCGTTTGCAGAGAAAAAAAATAAATGAATAGAGGAGAATCCTGCAGGGCTCTCTGTGGTTCGGTATGTGCAATCTATAGCCTTGTCAAGAGGTTTTCAAAACATGTGGTGCATTTCAGTCGTTGACCTTCGTGTGCTGCTGCTGGAGGACGTGGAGGGAGAAGAATACGCTGAGAAAAATATCTAATCTAAGTGCAAGTTACGGCTCGGCTGATTTGGCTTGATGGAAAACGGTCTTGATTCCAGAGTGCACGTACTTTTAGTCTGAAGTGTCAGGAAGCATTTCAGCCCCTCGCCGGTGGAACAAAGTGTACCATCACACCGAACATGACCTTTTTAAAACCCGTCCTCCTACTATGGTTTAAAAATGTAGGCCACGAGGGTTTTTTTGAGCTGATTGTCCCTTCTTTTTTTTTTTTTAATGAGTTTACTTTGGACATGGAATAAATTAAGGGAAGATGGAGGGAAGCAGAGGAAAACAACAGAGGAGATGAGACGGAGGGAAGCAGGATGAAAAGGCTGAATAGGAGGAAATCAGGGCAGGATTGAGGAGTTAGATGTGGAGGGTCACAGAGAGTTCATCTGTGGAGAGACGGAGGAAGGGAGGAGGAGGAGACGGAGGAAAAAGACATTATCACAGGCGCTTTAAAGAGAAGAGGGATTCTGGGAATATCTTATTATTCTAAACATACAGTATATTAAACACAACACAAACACACCGTCAGAGAGGACAGAGTATGAACACTGAGGGTATGTAGCGGGCGAACAGTGCGCTACACTCATCCTGTAATGTGACTGAGTTCATGTTTTAATTTGATATGCAGGAATTTCCTCTGAAGAGACTCTTTTTGTAGTGTCATACTTGCGGCGGCCTCGGAACGGATCAGAGCCGGCCGTGGGTTTATCAGCGCCGCCTCCAGTCGCTCACATTCCTTCTGAAATCTGGTCAGAAGCCACCTGCCGGGGCGAACAGGAAGCTCAGAAGCTCGTCCAGAGACTCAAATAAAAGCAGAGTTTTGCGCTTTTAGCCTCTGACCCAGTGACCGGACTTGTAAGAGTGCAGCGTCATCCTGGAAAAATATGATTGTTTGCTTTTCCTGCCGGGAGTTATGTGAGGAGACTGATACCAGTTTAAGCTCTGTGTGTTCAGTGATGTTTAGCTTAGCTTCGCTCAAAGACGGGAAGCAGGCGGGAAGCGGTGACGCAGCTCCAACTGCCGACTCTGTTTACGTCTGAGTCCGTGTTGTGATTCTGGAGTATTTGAGTTTGACCTGCCGTCTGATCTGCTCCTGATTCTGGTCGCTCGTTCTCAATCTCAATCTCTGTCTCTGGATCTAGAGGAAGATTCTTGGCACTTACGTAACTTTAATTCTAGCCTCTCTGTGTTGAACCATTTATTCTGGAGAGCTTCTCATTGGCCCCCCTTTGTATGTCGCTTTCGGACGAAGCCGTCTCCAAAATACACAAATATGAATGTGTAACAGAATTAGAAAACAATGTGTTGCAGTTGAATGCGTCCAACAACAGATCGACCTCGTGTTTCCCCGAGTTCTCAGTTTTTTTCCTGCACTTTGACCAAAAAAACAGGTTTATTCTGGGATGTTTCTGTGGCGGGCTCGCGGTCGTCACTATATGACATGTAAACAAGACGGTTTTGGAGACGTTGTTTTTCCTCTTGTGATGGAGGCTCAGTTTCCCCCCTGCAGTCTAGTCTTTGTGCTAAGCTAGGCTAATAGAAGCAGCAAAATATTAAACCAAGATCCAAATCTGGGCACAACTTCTGTGAACTCTGACGTCCTGATAAATGTGATTCGGTGCTGTTGAGTCCAAAAATCTCTATATTAGCGTTGTTACACTGTATTAGCGATGTCGACTCCTAAACTGGCTAACGCTTGGAATCTTGGATGCGAACACTAATTTGGGAAAACTGCTTTTAAAAACATATTTTACAGCTAAAATACATTAAAATTGCACCGTTAATTTAAAAGCACTCTGCCGTTGTCGTTGGTCATATTTCGGCCTCGTTATTGAGGATTTAAGTTTTTCTTGACATCAATAAAAGTAATTCCTTCCTTGTTTTCAGTTCAGTCATGAGGTGTCACCAAACTTTCAGCTCCACTGATTTAAGAGTCCGTGTGCCGTCCTGCTGCTGTAAACTCTCGTTAAGACGACCGATCTTAATGTTGTCGCGCTCCTTTTAAAGTTAATGAATCAAACCGTTTGTTGGTTGCCAGGTTTGTTCTCAAAAAACAGGTAGAACCCCAGATTTGGAATACGCAGCTCCAAGTTATCTTGGAGACGAACCCACAGCTGCCATTTTTCCATCCAAGCACCAGAAGCTTTTAATTTGGAGAATATGTTTTTCCGACCTTCAGGCAGCCACTGGATTTTTCTTTTCAGTCAGGACGCCACTTGAATCCGTTTCCAGCTGGAGGTGAACCGTCTCCACGAGCAGCTTTTCTTCCTTTCGGGCTGTTTGTTGATTTTGAACTTTGAGCAGGAACTCTTTGACTTGACTTTGTGTTCGGGGGCTTGTGGGAAGGTAAAGCTCTGTGGTTCATATTGGAACATCCTCTGCACTTTTATCAGTCCCATCCCTGAAATTATGATTGGGAGCAGCTAAATTGTTATGTGGTCGTCTGCATCCCCCACAAACCAGCAGGGACTGTGGTACAAACTGAAGGGTAAAACGTGGCTGAGAGGCAAAATGCGACATTTCAGCATGCAGAGAGACGCCGCCGGCCTGCGTGTGCTTTGTTTTCTAAAAGTTTCATTCAGCTGACTCACAGCTGCAAGAAATATAAGAAATTCAGTGCAGGCTTGCCAGAGAATAGTCCCCCGAGACGCATTAATATTTAATGTGCATTGATCGATTCATTCCTCGCTGCCATTTTTCAACCCCCCAAATAATCTGAAACCAAAAGCGTCCGTTTCACTTCAGAGCCGCGGTGTCAGATGGTTGCTGGAGGAGTGGAGGGATGAGGGGAGGTACATCTCCCTCTCATCGCCCACCAGCTGCTCTCAGCGCAAAAACCGCTAACGGGGGGTCGCGTGGAGAAAACGACAGAGTTTCTGGTTCTAGAGGCTGACAACGCTCTCTCTTCCCGTCTGTTTTCAGGGCCTGCCGGCTGAAGAAGAAGGCCCAGCACGAAGCCAACAAGATCAAGCTGTGGGGGCTGAACCAGGAGTACGGTCAGTACTGACGTCACCATGAACATGTTGCTGCTATTATTGCTTAATTCATTACAAGTTGGTGTTTTTCTTGACGGTGGTGAGGTTTATGATTCACAGTCACTACCCTGAAGGGAAATAAGGTTAGCTAATGTATCTCATGATATTATGTTATGTCTCAAATCTCATCAAGGCTCAACAATAATGGCTTCCTCTGTCGGGCGAGTAAATACATAATAAAAAATACATAAATACATCTTTTCTTTTCTTTCTCCAGTCGATTCTCATCTCTGTTGAGAGTCGCACACGTGCAGCTCCGATCAGACGCTCGATAGAAAACGCTTCAGTTATCCTGGAAACTGGAGTTTAGTCGGATGGTGTTCGGGGTTGTTGGTTTAACGCCGCCGATGTAACTCGATGTGTCGCGTCCAGCCGCTGATTATCAGACTGCGTGTTGCTGATGCAGATCGTCTCTCTGCTGGTTCAGTCCGAGTGTTTGATTAGCGAAATGAAAATGTGATGGAGCTGTTTGTCTCTCCTCCATCTTTCTACTTGTTCTTTCTGATGGAGTTCCACCACCATTTTCCTCACACGCGCCCCGATGCTTCATATAACCTGATGAATATTTGATGTTTGCTGTGTGACACAGCATTTCTGCTCCCTGTCCCTCGAGGTTTTTGTCATATTTCATGTACGCAGTGGCGTGCACAGACTTTTTCAAGGGCATGGGCGAAAAGAAGGGCACTTCAGCGCGCGTTTTGGTTCCCAGGAGGGCAGTTTAGCGCGTGTTTTGGCTCCCTAGAAGGCACTTTAGCACGTGTTTTGGCTCCCTAGAAGGCACTTTAGCGCGTGTTTTGGCTCCCTAGAAGGCACTTTAGCATGCGTTTTGGCTCCCAGGAGGACACTTTAGCGCGTGTTTTGGCTCCCAGGAGGGCACTTTAGCACGCGTTTTGGCTCCCAAGAGGGCACTTTAGCACACATTTTGGCTCCCAAGAGGTCACTTTAGCACACATTTTGGCTCCCAAGAGGTCACTTTAGCACGCGTTTTGGTTCCCAAGAGGGCACTTTAGCATGCATTTTGTCTCCCAAGAGGGCACTTTAGCACACATTTTGGCTCCCAAGAGGTCACTTTAGCACACATTTTGGCTCCCAAGAGGTCACTTTAGCACGCGTTTTGGCTCCCAAGAGGGCACTTTAGCATGCATTTTGTCTCCCAAGAGGTCACTTTAGCACGCGTTTTGGCTCCCAAGAGGGCACTTTAGCACACATTTTGTCTCCCAAGAGGGCACTTTAGCACACATTTTGGCTCCCAAGAGGTCACTTTAGCATGCGTTTTGGCTCCCAGGAGGGCACTATAGCATGCGTTTTGTCTCCCAAGAGGTCACTTTAGCATGCGTTTTGGTTCCCAAGAGGGCACTTTAGCATGCATTTTGTCTCCCAAGAGGTCACTTTAGCATGCGTTTTGGCTCCCAAGAGGGCACTTTAGCATGCATTTTGTCTCCCAAGAGGTCACTTTAGCAAGCGTTTTGTCTCTCAAGAGGTCACTTTAGCACGCGTTTTTGCTCCCAAGAGGTCACTTTAGCACGCGTTTTGGCTCCCAAGAGGGCACTTTAGCACACGTTTTGGCTCCCAAGAGGGCACTTTAGCACACATGTTGGCTCCCAGGAGGGCACTTTAGCATGCATTTTGTCTCTCAAGAGGTCACTTTAGCACGCATTTTGGCTCCCAGGAGGGCACCTTAACGCGCGTTTTGGCTCCAAAGAGGGCACTTTAGCACACGGTTTGGCTCCCAGGAGGGCACTTTAGCGCATGTTTTTCAACAATTGGCTACAAGGGGGGCCGTCCCCCATGCCTCCCCACCCTTCCGACGACAGAAATGCTGCTCTTTGTTTCAGATTGAAAGAAACGATCGGGCTCTGTATGAGGACAGAACCCAGTTTCTTCTCACTGGGTGAATTTGTCTTAGTTTTACAATCACGGGACTTAATCCTTTACTATACCATGACAACATGAGGCAACAAACCCAACCAGCCTTCATTATCAGGCTGCAGAATCACAGTAGGAGTGTAAATCAGATCGTATCCCGATGATTGTGACATCCGGGCGGACACGCTAATTTTTCAGCATGAACGTGCGTTTAATTTCCAGATCTCCGCGTTCGTCGTGCTCCAACATCGCTCAGTCAGCGCTGAGTTTAAAAGACAGATGGATGTAAAAGATATTTTATTGTTCTGTCTTTTCTGCTGCGTCGAAAGTGACACACCAGAAGAAACCCAGACAGACTCAGCTACTGTTTATCCTTTTAAAACACCTGCGTATACTCGAGAATTTCAATGTAAAAGTGACTTAATCATCCTTAAAGTTTATGTCCAACATGTCGCTGTTTTAATGAGTTCTTCGGTGAAGGAAACCAAGTTGACTTTAACGCTTAACCGAGATTTATTTCACACACAGCAGCAGTTAAAGTCACTGACGGCTCATTTCCACTGCGGTCCGTTCTCCAACGTACAGCAATAAGAAACCACAGCGTGAAGTGGGGAAGCCGACATGTTCCGACCTCTCCGCGTAAAAAGAAATCAAACACAGATGAAGCTACAAATGACGGAGAAACCATCTTCATCGAGGGGGCCGCTTTGAAGACGCCTTCGAGAAATCAGGTTACCGCAGAGCGCCGATAATAACAAGATCGCAGAGGAGCGTGTAAACACTCGAGGATCGAGGGAAAAAACCAGAGAAGGGTGACTTCACCTCCTCCCCGATAATCAACACCTTTCCTCTGCCAGATCTGTCAGCCGCCTCCTCCTCCTCCTCCTCCTCCTCCTCCTCCTCCTCCTCGTCTGGTTAGCTCTGACTTCTTTGAATTCAACCCCCGTGCAGCGTCCAACTTCCTTTGTCCCTCTTTTTTTTTAACATTCCAGTCATTCCTGATCCTGAACCGGCGTTTGGTTGCAGCAGGCTTCAGTTGTGGCTCCCGCAAACATTTTTTTATGTTCGACTGGCAGGAAGCCAAAACACACAGGGCTTAACCTCACACATCGCCTGGCTTCCTCCTCTCCCTCCTCTTCCTCCTCTTCCTCCTCTGACTTTCTTTTCTTTCTTTTTTTCTTCTAAATTCTCTCATTCATCCACTTTCTCCATCTTCTCTCTCGGCTTGTACAAAAACACACTTTACAGACTTTACAGCAGCGGATTCGACTGAAACCTTCAAACCTTTGGTCTCGTGCCAGTGTGTGTGTGTGTGTGTGTGTGTGTGTGTGTGTGTGTGTGTGTGACAGAGATACAGAAGAATGCAATGCATCACTTCAGACCCACCGTGGTCCTTTCGCCCACGCACACACACACACACACTCCCCGCCGAGACGAGTGCCGGACTAAAGAGGAATCAGATCCATGAGAGAATAACACACTCTGACAGGAGGGGTGTCATGGCGCCATCGGGTCACATGACCCCACACGGGGGGGGAGGGGCCAGAAATCACAGAAGGTGCTGATGATTCACACCATCAGCAGCAGCAGCGGCGGCAGAGATGAGCCGCGAGCTAATCCTGTTTTTGGAGTGAGAATAGACAGCTGATCTGGCGCCAGCGTACAGTAGCTGCCACGTTAGAACATATCCTGTCAGAAGTGTTCAGATGTTTATGTGCTCCACATCTCAGCACCTCACAATTCATCAACCAGAAAACATCCAGAAGATCGCGTCTCGTTCGGCTGATGTGATCTAGTATTCTCACGTGGTCGTGGTCTCAGTGTTCTGACGACCTCCTTCTTCAGCCGGAGAGCGCTCACAGCTTCTGACTGAAGAAAGACTGAACGGATGAATCGATACAGTTCAGCTGCGGGGTGAGAGAGTGTGGAAGGAAGGAAATCTGCCCGAGGAGGAAATGAAGCAACGCTGCGTTTTAAAGGAACAAACACCTGATTCTAATCACTCGTGTCGAAATTATTTTCATAATTGAGCAATCTGTCGTTTATTTCCTCGGTTGTTTTTATACGAAGGTCCAAGAAGACGTTACTGAATGTCTTGTTTTGCCCACGACACAAAGATATTCAGTTTACTGTCTCAGAGGAGGAAAGAAACCAGAACATATTCATATTTCAGGAGCTGGAATAGCAGAATTTTGCAAATATCTCAGTCACGGTTATCAGACGTCAGGACGGAAGATGATCAGTGATGAATCTGTGGAGCTCGTGTGTTTCATTCACTCCTGTAATGTTTAAAATGAAGTTCACAGAAGCATCTTAAATCGCTCTTAAAGGTATTCCAGTGGAGGATCGCTGCGTCGGGCCGTTCTGCTCCGGTCACATTTCACTTTCGCTGCTGTTTGTCAGCTGCAAGTTCACTTTTGTTTTTTCTCGTTCGTTCCTTTCTGCTCCTCAAAACAAACACGGCCTCCGTCCCGCGAGGCGCCGGCTGCTTGTTGTTGTTTTGTGGTCTGAGTTCTCAAGGAACAAAATGCTGTCGGTTGCTCGGGCCGGTTATCGGACCTCATTACTTACTGAAATGTGTTCTGCTTCGTCGGAATCGTGCTGGCGAGATTCCTGTGAGGCTGCTTTGTGTAAAGACGACAATAAACATCGATGGTTCGCCAGAAACGCGAGCCAGCGCTCTGTAACCTCAGCTGCACTCGTCTGTGCTGATTTTGTATTTCTGAGATGAAAATGATTGTTCTCTTTATTTTGTCGCACAGAGAACTTGTTGGGAGCTCTGCTGCGGATCAAGGAGGTGATCCGACTGCGGGTGGAGAGCAGCGAGGAGGAGGACACGGACGAGCGAGGGATGACCCAACGCCTGGAAGACATCCTGCGAGAGTCGAGCGGTGAGAGAGCACGAACGCAGCGACGAGGCGGAAACTTAAAGTCTTAAATGCGTACAGTCATGTGTTGCTGATGGAAAGTCGGGTGAAGTTTTGTGGTCCACAAAACATTTCTCATCTCTGGAAGCCTGGAGATCCCAAATTGACTTGGAAAGACGTTATTTTCACCCTCGACGCGCTTCAGACGGTGTAAACAACGTCTCCGCAAATCACTTTGGACTCTGGAGGCTGCGGGACACCAGACGAGCTGCACGGAGCCGGTTTGTGTTTGTTTGTGAAGCTCCAGAAATGTTTTGTGGACTAAAAAAAACTTCACCTTGACGTTCCGCTGACATGTTGGTGGGGAGATAACGACTGAAATGCTCCTTTAAGTTGAAGCTGTTTTACAAAACATGAAAATGTTCTGCCGCGTTAACTGTCACACATGATTCTGGTTTTCTCTTTGTGATGATCTGTTTCCTGTCTTGTCCTTTTCTATTTCCCATCACACCTCCAAATTTATCTCCATGACGACTGCAGGTCCTCTAGTCGCCGGGCGGACCAAAGACTTTGTGCAGAGGATTTTGGCGGCCAGCGCCAGCGGTCAGAACCAGCGCAAGGAGCTGCCGCAAGGAGACGATGAGGCGGCGGGCTAAACTCACCCAGCCTCGCCCTCCTCCTCCTCCTCCTCCTCCTTCCCCTCCCAGCACCACCAACCAACCTGAATTGACCAAGCCTCTCTGCACCACCTCCACTCCCACGTTGTACACATTGGAAGTAAGAGATGTCGAGGTGGAGACGCTGGGAGAGAGGACGGAGCAGCCTAAACACAAATGGGAGTAAATCTCCTCCGGTCGGTCCTCCAGAGAGCAGCCGCGTTCACCGCTCTGTCCCTGCAGGCTGCACCTCCTCCTCCACCTCCACCACCACCTCCTCCATCCACCTCCTCCACCTCCTCCTCCTCCTCCACCTCCTCCACCTCCTCCACCTCCTCCTCCACCGGGCCGGAGCTGCTGCTGCCGCTGCTGACGTCTGTGTGTTCTGTGTTCTGTCTGTGTGAGTGTGTGTGTGCATGTTGGACATGTAACATACTGTACGAGTGTGTATAGAGTCCCTCTCTCCCTCTGTGTGCTGTATTTGTATCCCAGTGTGCCTATGAATAGACATTGCACTGTTTTGTAGATGGTCGTAGTTGCCGGCAGGGGACCGGTAGTGAGCCGAGGGCGAGGGGGCATTTGAGGATAGAGGAAGTGCTAAAATAAGGAAGTGGGAGGAGCCCAGCCCTGGAAGACAAAGAAACTGGTGTGTGTGTGTGTGTGTGTGTGTGTGTGTCTGGTGTGTGTGTCTGATGTGTGTGTGTGTGTTTGGCCGGGCTCCTATAGAAGCACTGCATACCATTCGGATTGCATCGGCCATCCGAAATGTCAGTAAATGTTGTGACACACAACAAGTGATGGAGTCCTGATGCCAGAGCAGCTGCTGATGGAAACAACAGCCTGATTGTTGTGGAAAAAGTCCTTGGAGCTTTAATAAACCCCCCCACCTCCACCCCTCCACCCCTCCACCCCTCCACCCCTCTTTAACAGCCCTTCACCCCGTCAAAAACGTAAGCAGAGTCAAAACTGAACGAGAGGAGAAAAAAAACTGCACCTTAATCCAAACTGACCAAAGATAAGTGATACTGCTGAAACCACTCGGACACCAAAACCGCTTCAGATGCTGCCAGCCATCAACACGTCGTCTCGTTCTGGGAGAAAGTGACTGAAACATCCTGATTGTTGTCATGTTTACCCGCACGCGTCCTCAGAGGACGGCGTTCACCCGACGGACGTTAATCCCCCCCCTTCACCTAAATGCACTATATCATGGACCTGAGAGAGCGTGAGCGGCGTGAGGGACAGGAAGTGAGTGACGCTCTGCAGCCTGGTGCTCCGTCAGCTGATCTGCAGCGGCGTTTATTTTTACCCACAAAAGGGAAGTGTCCCCCGAGCCCTCGCCTCAACCCCTGACCTGATTATGTAGCGCACCTTCCTTGAATTGCAATGACAAATAGAGAAAAAAAAAACACTTGTAGATCTAGGAAGCAAATACGTTTGATTTGTTTTTTTTTGTTTTTGTTTTGTTTTTTTACTCTTGATTTTCTTTGTTGTAACCTGGCGATGCCACGGCTCACTGAGTGGGCGTCAGTCTTGAGAAATCTGCCTTTCTTCTTCTTGCGGTCTTTGCTGAAGCTGAAGACCGATCTGTCCAAGGTCTCTAAATGTTGTTGGACATAAAAAAAAAAAAATGTCAAGGACCCTTTGAATTGCACTGTGGTAAAAACAACCAAGCACCTTTGAAGAGGGCTTCAGATCCTCCGAAAGAGAAAAAAAAAAAGACTCTTGGCACCTTTTTGTCTGAAGACAGATATTGATTGAGAGACTCGTTGTGGGCGCTCGGCGCTTCCACGGGTGGTCTCGGTTTGTCTCAGCGGTGCTGCTGTTCGATGGAAAAATGAAAAAAAAAATAAAAAAGCAATGCAAACCTGAGCGGAGGCATCAGGCGGTAACTGCTGACTGGGTTTTGGCCTGCGAGCACAAACTGTTGTAATAGGCAGTTTGTTTGCATAATGACGCCTTTCTGAAGTGCCTGCAGCTCTCAGCCACAGGGACCTGTGTTATTATGCCTGATCTTGAACCCTGTTACAAGGTAAAGCGTAACCCATGACTACTGCTCCCAGCTTGGCCTCACTTGACTTCACTTAGTGGGAAAAAAAGAAAAGAAAAAAAAAAAGCCCTGCAGGCCCGCGTCGGGTCCGATCACACATTCAGCCAAAAAAAACACAGAAAAAAAAGTCAACCAAAATGTTTTTCTTTCAGATTAAAACCTACACATGGATCAGAAGCCGGCAGCGCTCGCTGCGAACATCATCTCTGGGAAGTGTTCGCGGAGGAGACGCTGTTAGCTGAAGCATTCCTCTTCTGTTTTTCAACCTTGACGAGCTCGACTGGGCTGCGTTCCAAAGCTGCTGCGATTTAACATACGGCTCTCCTCGTATGGAAACTCCATTTCCTGTCTGAGCCGGGAGAGGAGCAGTTAACCTTCACCTCCTCGAGGTCTCGCTCGCGGTCGTATTGAAGCTCAGGGGCAGTTTGTCTCGCTCCTGTTTAGGTTTGTGTTTCCCGCTCATTCTGGGACACGCTGCTCACGGTGGAATGAGTTTAGACATGTACTGTAAACGGAGGATTCCTGGCGTTTAGCTGGAAAGGTTTCCTCGTGGATTTCTGCCGCTGGTGTGCAGAGCTTTGTCAGCTCTGATGCTGAAGACAGATATCTGTCTGTGGCTTTGCAAAAAAAAACAAAAAAACGATGCCCGATGCAGCAGCAGGAGGCTCTGATGTCAAGTTAAACACCACCACAGAAACCGGCTCAGGTTTCTGTGTGATCATCTTACTGTAAATGAGGATCCAGGGCGCGGTCGTCCAGGCCAGTAGAATAAAAATGATTTGTTAAAGGTGCACTCTGCGCTCTTTGTGCTGCGGACACGCGGTTCCTCCCTCCTCCCGCCGCCTCTCGAGGCTTTGGGAAGTCGCAGGATCGGATGCTGGCAGCGGCTTCCTCCACACGCGCTCGCACAACAGCAAACAGAGCGCGAGGGAGCGGCTGAAAACAAACCGCACACAAAGTTTAAAATGTTGCGAGAACCATCTGTCGCCTCGGAGGAGGGGACGAGTTCTTTGGGTTTAAGAGGGATTTCCGCTCTGAATGCTCAAGTTTGTCCTGATGTTTTCCTCCCCTCCAAAGTGGCGTTATGTAACGCGACACACCATCTGTTGTGTACATTCACGTATATGCCAAAAACTGAACTGAACAGAAAACTGTTGTAACGCAGCAAAATTCCTGCCACAGATCCAAACGACAAACAAGACACGACGCCGGATTTAGCAGAACTAGTGAGCTCGTAGAAGGGCTTAAAATGACACTGTAGCATCATTCCTCTCCTACGGAATATCCCTTTAACTGTATAGCTTTAATGCAGGGCGGCCTCTTTTGGCAAGGCCACATGTCTGTGCTCACATTCCTGACTCAGTTTCCCAGAAAGCCTCTGTTTATGTGTACCTGGAAGCAGCAGGCAGATAGCGCGGGGGGAACTGGACTGACCCAAAGATGGCCGCCGCGGGGTCACGTTTCTGTGGCGGTCTTTGTGAGCTCGGCCCGGGTCGACCGGGGAACAGCTGGGACCTTAAAAAACACAGAAGTGAAGCTCTCAGCTCGCAGATACAACCGGCTGTGACCTAATATGGACAATGACTTTGCATAAATTGGGACAATTCTTATCTGAATCGCTTCCTTGTTCGGCGTCACAAGAGACAAGGAGAAGTAAACAGTCCTGAAACTGACGCGTCTCGTCTGAGAGGGAGAAAGTTTCCGTCCTCTCAGTGGAAGCTGGATCCACCTCAGCTGTCCAACACACAGACAGAAGAGCTTCAGCTCCTCAGACGTCCAGTCTTTACGTGAAACTGCTGATGAAGAAATCTGTTTTTTTAACGCCACATTTCGGCTGCGTTCTCCTGACTCGTCCGCTTCTTATCGAGAGGACGTTCTTCTGTATTTGGCTGAAGTGCCTGAAAAGAGCAGCTGAATAATTAAACACCCCAGATGTCCACCGCACACGGCTGCGTCGCGTCGCAGCTGCAGCCGGCGTCCATCAGTTCCCCCGGTCCTTTAAACAAACACAGACGATTAATGTAACATGAATTTGATATTTAAAGAAACGACGCTGGATGTTAGCTTAGCATAAAGAGCTAACCCTGGCTCACGGGTGACGTTATCCACACACACATTTATGGTTCCGGTCGGTCTCGTGCTGGACTTTCTCTCGGCCGGGTCCAATGACCCCCCCTCCAGTCTCAGCTGGTTGCCCGGCAACCAGACAGTAATGGCTGCCGGTGGAAACAGAAGAGCTGTTGAGCTGCTGGTGGGCACATTCAGTTAGATTTGGATGACACAGTTTCCACCGGCGACGCTGCTTCTCCTGCTGTGATGGATACAGATTTTTAGACAATTGTAAGCTGCCTTAACAATCGATTATCGGTTCATCATCAACCTCTGACACGTGATATATGATGATATGATATTTACTTTAGAAGTCAGAAGAACAAATAATGAACATCAGCTTCTTGAGTTTTAATCGCAGAGATCCCGTCTGTCGCTGCTCTACGCGGTCCAGCCGGCACCGAGGCTAAAATAAACTTTATCTTAATGCTTCTTAATCAAACTGTGTGTTTTATTTCGATAACAAGACGTCTCTAATTGTCAATTAATACAATTTTCATTTCGTAAACGTTCCTAACCTCCATTAATAACAATAATACGTGAGCATCTCTGTCTGCTGCTGACAGTTTATTTAAGTCTGCGATCAGGATGCAATTATCTCCCCTCAGCTCGTTCAGTACGATTTAATTTGAAATAACTTTATCGGTCTCTGAGGTCTGACGCGCGTGGAGAAATGTTAAAATACATAGAAAGAAGAGAAGACAGCAGCACACACTGTGGCGATGATCTGAGACTGATGATCGTGATCGTAGTTCAGTGAGCTGCAGCGTCTTGAGATGCTTCTGATGACGGAGACGTGACAGTCACATCTGGTGCACATCTGGGGTCAGTCCATCAGCTCCAAGTCAGCGATGAAACGACAGTTTTGATAGTTGAGTGATCGTTGAAGAGAAGTTTAGCAGTTTCCTGCTCGTCTCTGTTTCATATCGCTCCAGATTTAATATATTTTGACATTAAAACCACGCAGGCACTTGATGATTTCACTTTTAATTGGCTGAACTATTAACAGATGAATTGATGGTTAGTTGCGCCCTCAGTGGCTGTAAAGGTTTGACGCTGAGGAGCTGCTGTGTGTTGAATCCTTCGGTCCCTGCGTGGAAAAACACTAAGTCGAGTCGAGTTAGGACAAATGTAGGAGCAGCGATGGAGTGACGAGGAGCAGGAGAGGCCTCCTGCCTGCCTGCCTCCCTCAGCTCCTCCTGGTTCTTTGGAGCGGGTGTTGAGGTGTCGTGGAGCGGCGGGCTGAATGGAGCCATCAGTAAGCCTACACTGGTGGGACGCCGCTGACCTCCGGGTGCCCGTCCCCACTCTGCTCCAGCGCTCACATTGTGGGAGACACTCAGGCTTCTCCGGTTTCAAAGGCGACGGGGGAAGCAGCACTTAGCCGGGGCCTCGGAATAGCTTATTCCAAACTTTTTAATCCCCTCCGTCACCTCCGCCCTCTTTCACACTCTGACAGCTGATGAGGAGGAGGAGGAGGAGGAGGAGGAGGAAGAGGCGACCTGCATCTTGATGCCCCCCGTCTCCTTTTCACTGACCTGGAAAGGTGTCAGATTCGACCTGCAGGTCCACGTGACGCCTTTTCAAACCTGAGGCGGAGGAGCTGGACGCTGGCTCCAGTTTGTACCTCTCATGTCAGATCACAGAGCTGAGCGTCCGTTTGCATCAAATGTAAATCTCTGGTGATGTTTCAAAAACACAGGCGGTCGTTTAAAGACCCTGAAGAGCCCTGACTCCTGCAGCCGTTACAACACTTGTGGTTATTCTGCACGTATTTCTGTTTTCCTTCGAGCGTTTCTCTGGTTTGAGTTGGAAAAAGGTGATGTCACATACTTCTGTGCACCAATCAGGACGCTAGCGAGAGACTTAAACTGTCTACAGACTTAAACTTATCGTTACAAAGTAGATTAACGACTACCAAATGATGACACCAGCAGCGTTTTGCGCCACGATAACATCTCTTTAAACTTCGGTCCGTACCTGTGTTGATTTAAGGTTTCGGGGCTTTTATGAAAAGAGTTGTTTGTGAGGTCTGCTCGGTCACTTTGTTCGTCACAAGCCAAATAACAAGCAAACTTCTGATCCACCAGCGGTCTGTTTCTGCACTCAGACCGGGCCGGACTGAAGCTAAAAGTAGCCGGGCCTCAAACTGGAAATGTGCAGAAATAATCAGAAGCCTGACATGAATATGTGTCGATCAGAACTCAGCTTCAGATCAGTGTTCTGATCACACTGACAGATAGTGGCACATTTGACTCAGTCCGTCAATGTTGGACTCATAAAAAAAGCACATTTTCTGTAGCGAACACGCGTTTTTATTGTATTCAGATCAGCAGGCGTCTGGGTTGAGATGTCTGACGTGATACAGGCCGAGAAAACTTTGAATATACAGCTTTAAAAATCCTATTTTTAGATTTAGAGTTTCTGACGTTCAAAACACCTTTAAGACCCGTGAGAATCGTTGCTCGCCCTCGTTGTCAGGGAGGAGCCGACCAGAATCATCAGACCGCTGTGCACCGTTGGACCGCCTGACTGAGATGCCCAGGTTAAAACAGTTTGAAGGAGTAGTTGCACTTCCGCTCGTCGTCTTTCTGAGAGTTTGACGAGTTTAGTTCATTTATCCCGAGATGTGAGGGTTCCCACCGGCAGATGATTAGCTTAGCTTAGCATTAAGAATGGAAACGGGAGAATCAGGTAGCTCGGCTCCATCCATCGCTGATCTTAAAAAAATTGTGGACGTACGTGTACGAGTCTCTACACGGGGAACACTGGGGCGAGTTAAAGGTTTTTAAAACTTCACCAGAGATCTGAATCGCAGCTGCCGAGCTCTGTGTCTCAAACGTTACGGCGCCGCGTCGAGCGGCACGTCGCGGCTTTAACCAAAACCAAGTCAGTCGTTTCTGTCGGGGCCGACGAGTCGAGGTCGAAGGTCGGCTGTGGACGTGAGGCCGAATAAAAACACGACGTCCGGATGCTTTGACATCCGACGAAAGACGTCGTCTGGTAGAGTTAAAGACTGAGCGATCGCGTCCCCGCCGGTTCTTTAAATCCATGTGAAAAGACGTTGAACGATGAGGAGGAGAAGGAGGATCGAGAGACGAGCAAACATTCCACGATGCCATGTCATATACTGTACAGCAACCCTTACTTCTCTTCTTCCCCTTTTCCTCCCTCCCTCCTCCCCTCCGTCTGTCTCTCAGTAACCCAGTAATCACATTACTACAGTGATACTTTCGGACCTGTTAACACATTAACACATCTTTATGTACAACTCCTTCGTCAGTAAGTAACCTTTAAGAAAATAGTTCAAAAAAAAAAAAAAACAACACAAAAAAAATAAAAATACAAGAAGTGCCGTACAAATAGAAGCCTAATATTTTTTGTTTTTGGTTTTGTGTGAGTGTACTGTACACCTGTATAATGTATATTTTAATATTTATATGCAGCTGTTGTATTAAAGTATATTTTTAAAATAAAACTGTCTGCGTGTGTTTGATATAATCAGCCGCTCTCTGAGGACGCTGAGATGTTTTCCCGCTAATTGATTTGTTTCAGGTGTCGCTGAGTTTAATTAAAGGTGTCTTCTTCTTCTTCTTCTTCTTCTTCTCTGTCCTCCTTTTCTTCTTCTTCTCAAAGTCAGGATGTGTTTCCTTTGTGGGACCGAGCGGCTCCTGAGCGCTCCACAGCTCCACCAGCAGGTCGGACAGAGCCACTGCGTTGTTTATGAAAGAAGCTTTTATTCTTTGACTTAATTTGATCCTGAAGGAATAAAGAGGCGGATCGAGCCTTTATGAGTTCTGACGTGTTCTGACAACGACCCCGGGCTCCGACTCAGACTGGTTGAATGTTGACGAGCACCAACTTCTGTTTTCTTCTCATCCGTAACGTTCAAAACAAGTTTAACGATCAGTGATTTTTAAGAGAAATCGAAACATCTCATGACACAAGATTTGACGTACACCCCCTTTAATGAGAAGTTCTCAAAAATTAGACAATTATAGTTCATTAAACTCAAGTTTTAGAGTTGTTTCACTGTCAGAACATTTCAGGTCGATATAAAGCTTGCTGATCTCTGCATGTCACAGATAAGTCAGTATCAGCGTATGTGTTACCAGTTAAACGTGGATGTGAAGACTTGTTTTACAGATTATGACGCAGAGATGTTTGTGGTAACTGGAATTCACGTTCGTTTGTCATGTCAAAAAAGGATCAGAGATTCCCTGAGGTCCTGATGGGAACAGGGATTCTCCGGTCGTCAGGAGTTGTTGGGTTCACCTGTGATGTTTCGTCCCTCAGGTGACAACAATCAGTCAGCCAGGAGGTTTTATAAGAGCGCTGCATTCACCTGCTCAGGTGGTCGTGTGTCTTCAGGGAGTCGACACCATCAGTCGGCTCTCTGCGTTCTCTGTTTGTTCAGACCCTGTTGTGATTTGTGTCCTTCAGGTTGTGTTTTCTGGGGAAACGTCACACTGACAAACAGTCCAAAAACCCAAAGACTCTTCTTCTACTGTGAGAAATGTCAAAGCAAATCAGCATGTTGTCACATTTCAGCAGCTGGAATATTATATTTAAATGTGTAACTGCGTATATTTTTCTCTGTATCTTGACATCAGGCTTAAATATAAATGTTTCAAATCAAGTAAATACGACTATTAGAACAAATTAAGGACTTTGATCCAGTGTCAGTCTGATATTAAACATGAACTTATTTCCTGTGATTTTTGTTATCAAATTGATTTTAGAGGAACGTTGGCGTTCCTGTTTTTCACCACAGGACCCGAGAGGATTCTGACCCGAATCGTACGTCTCCACATCTGAATAAAGGAACCAGACGAGACTCCAAACTGTTTCATTACAAAAAGGATCCTTTATTGGATTGGAATTGTTTCTTTGCAGGTACCTTGAATTAAAAACGTTGAAGTCAAGTTGTCAAAATTCAGTGAATTACAGTTCAACATTGCACAAAACCCGGCGCTGGACACACACACACACACACACACACACACACACACAGGTCCCGTGTCAGGAGTCAGAACCTGAGAGGAGGTCCGGATGAATCAGAACGAGGTCAGAACTCCAGCAGAAATCGCTCTGTGGGCGCTCAGACCTTCAGCTCCCCTCACACACTCTGGAGTTTAACTATTTCTGGAGGTTACAAACACACACTGACAGTTTGACGAGGACGTGTCACAGCTCATCTGCGTCAGGACGGAGAGAACAGAAAGGAGGACGAGTGTGTGCACAGCGCGTAGAATCACATTTTCCTCTTTGTATGTGAAACAGTTTCCTCCTCTCTTAATATTCACATCAGCACCAAAACAAGCTCCGTCTTATAAAACACTGGAGCCGTCAGCGCTCAGTTTGATGAATCATGTCCCACAAATTAGAGTTAAATTACAAATGAGACTTCCTGGACATGAAGCTCCTCCCACTGTGGGATCAACTCATTATTAAACTTCTCAGGGAAGTGTCGCCAGGTGCTGCTCACACACGTTTGCATCGTCGCGGTTCGCTGCTCGTCCGTGTCGGTCTGTCAGCACGTTACGCACAAGCCAAGAAAAACACAAAACATAACAGTGGTTTCTTGAACAGCTATGAAATACAGTGGAAGTAAGAACCTGCACACAGCAGACCTCGGGGGAAGGCTTGGCTCCCCAGAAATGGCTTTAAAGGAGTTCATTCTGAATCACAACTTGCCCTGGCATCATCATTCGGGCCAGCAGCGTTACACTTTCATCCCTTTTGTGGAGTTATTACGTTCAGAAATCAGATGATGTCTGTTTGAATCAGTCTGCTGTCAGCGTCTTCATCCAAACACTGAGCAGATCTCGACGCTCTTTTCAGCTGAAACGCCTCCCGGCTCCGTCTGTCCGCTGATACAGATCTGTGCTGGACTGGACTGCAGGTCCTGGCAGGACAACAGTGGCATTCAAGTATCAAAGCACAATCTGAGCTCTGCAGCTGACATCATCGGTCTGTCAGCGGTCGCTTTCGAGGAAATCGTCCCGTCGGGACGGAGAGAGGTGCCGCTGAAACAGAATGTTTGATGGAAAGTTCTGCTGCTCTCTTGATGAAAGCAGCTGTGATATCACTTCACTGAGGTGCAGCGCCGCATCACGCTCTGGGTGTGAACATGTCGTCTGTCAGACGGAGGTGAAAGAAGGATTTTTAGGTTTAAAGTAAAACAAAAAAAACTGTCTCCAGCATCTTTTTCCTCCGTTTGTGTTATGTTCAAATCTGTTGGCTGATATTTAAAGGTCACGTGCACTCGGGTCCCAGACACAACAAACTACTGGACGTCTGTGTCTCGACCAGAAAGCAGCACGCGAGCCTGCAGCCCAGCAGCTCTCACGGTCCGCTCTCATGTCTGCTCCGACGCTGCTATTACCAATATGGCTGCTTCTAATGAGAACACGCCTGATAAACAGCTGCAAACAACACTGACGAAGCGGGTGGAGGTGAGAAATGAGAGGAAACCGCGCTGAATGGATGAACAGCGACGATTCTATGCACCCAGGTGGCTGAGAAGCCGTCGACAAGGACTCACAACAACTACAACAACCAGAGCCACAGACGGTCGGTGACGGTCCGACTGTCGGCCCGGTGTGGCGCTAAATTATGTTTAGCAATTTATACAATCTCTGGCAGCTAAAAGATGTCACGTTTGGCCTCGGCTGAAAGGTTCAGTTGTTACCTGAACACCTGCGCGGTGGCCATGTTGGGATGTTTCAGACTCTGCTGGTCAGGCTCAGCTCTACATGCTCAGCATCAGCTCAGCTCTCAGTTACACTCTGTTGAACTCTTGAAGCTAAATTAACATCTTAGCATTAAATTATCTAACAGTAGCATGCTAACATGCTAAAAGCTCTGTCACAGTCGTGTTATAGCTCAGTTATTGTTGAATAAGTTAGTGTTATACTGTCAGTGCCGTATCTCTAACCCTCAGTGATCGACTGTGATTGTACAAGCGGGGCTAACGAGCAGGATGCTGGTAGATTTATGGACGGTGTCATTTTGGCTTTAAAGTACAGCTGATGAGAACACGATTATCTTTGGAGGTATCCTGTTATGAACTGAGTTGCAGGACAGGTGTGAGGTCACCTGAGTCATGAGGATTCACTCTCCTGTGAAGACGATTGGCTGTTGGTTCAGACGGACGGATGATTTCTGCCTTCAGTAGAGCCGAGCTGCGAGCGTTCACTACTTCTCCTCTCCTAAATAGACCTCGACTGATCTTCAAAGTCTTCCACAAATCCATAATCCTACGTTTAATATCCTCCGCTGGAGAACACCACCTCCTCCGTCTTCTCTCTCTGCAGTGATCAACCCACCGGATCAGGGCCAGCCGTCTGGACTGCCTCTCAAAATGAGCTCTAACACGGGGCTTTGGATCTTTGGAGAAATGGGGGCAGAATAATGATAGTTGTTCAATCCTGTTATGTCGAGTGGATTCTTTTCTTCCAAAGTAAAAGTAGGAGAAAGTGAAGGGAGTGAACTCGGAGAACATACTTCCAGTCTCTCTGTTTGAAGCTGCACGATCAAAGTTAATACAGAGCAGTTTGATTCCGGGCTCATTAAACCGACTCTGTGCTGTGATGTCTTTCTGCAAAATAAAATCCTGGCTCCTCTCTTTTCATCCTCACAGGCCGAGTCACACTCTTGGCTGGTTGAGGAGCATCCAGGTTCCCTTATCTGTCCTCCACACTCACATTATTTGGTCGTGGTTTGATTCTAATAAGTCAAACATGTCGTGGAGGACACGAAACCCTGCAGGTCATCAGGACGTGTTCCCTCCCTCCCTCAGGGGAGGAGGGCCTCTCCCTCCTCCACCCAGAGGAGGTTCAGGGCCTCGGCCTGCCGCTGCTCCCGCTGGTGGATCCTCCGCAGGCGCAGGATGTAGAGCAGGATGGCGAGCACCACGACCAGGATGCAGAGCGAGAACAGGTGGTGGTTGTAGACGAAGGAGGAGCGCAGCCAGCTGGAGTGACTCTGACGCAACGTTTCCTGCTGCAGGTCCCTGGAGACGACACCAACATCACACATTACACAAGAGCTGATGTCTTGAAGGTTTTTCTTTGGAGAGCAAAGACTTTTTCTTTTAATAATTCAACAGTGATGGAAGCAGCTTTGAAACAATCCAATGTAAGAAATGCATAAAAAAAGAATGTGTCCAATACAGAAACCTGACACTGATCCCTCCTGGTTCACAGAACAGTGCTGGTCTGTGTGTGTGTGTGTGTGTGAGTTTACCTGAGAGGCAGGAAGCGGGTTTTAAACAGGATGGCTCCCAGAGTCCACTGGACCTCCTTGTCATAAACCAGCTGGGCTGTTTTCAGACTCGGGTAGTCGGCGGGGAATCGGAAGCCGGAGTGCAACACCTCGTACATCCAGGCCGACTTGAAGCACTGATATCTGTGTTGACGAGTCAGGGAGGGACACGTGAACAGGTGTTGACTCTGCGGTCAGTTTCAGTTTCAAAATAACATCTTCAGCTAATCTGACACCTGCCTCACGCAGGAGCTGAGCAGCTGCAAGTCTGTCCTTTCCTTCGAGCCGCTGTTTGTGTTTCATTTTTATGGCTGTGAAATGTTCAAACATTAACCAGAGCACATATTCTGACGAACACCGAGACATTCGCTCTGTCGGGTGTCGACGAGCTCTCGCCGTCCTCCAGGAACGTCGACCTGGTTACTTTGATCAGTGAAGTCAACAACCCGTGCAGCTCTGCCTCTGGTGCTCAGTGTCTGAGCTGAAAACTCGACTGTTACTGAAAGCATTTACATTTCTTTGTTCATTAGTGGAACAGTTGGCTCTGAATGTTCCTCCACATAATTAACACGTCGGCTCAGTCGTCAGCCTCGGTGTTAATTGTCTAAAAGTCGAGTCTCTGCTGAAGCTTTCTGTCAACTGGTTTATATTTAGAGGGAGGAAGAAAATTATAAACTTATTTACTAAATCCTCAATTGTCATCTTCAGCATTTCTTTTACAGTCACGAGATTAAATTGATTTGAGTGTTTCACATCTGGTGGAGGTTTTTTGAGTCTTTTTTTTTGAGACACACGAACACGAACATAAATGATTTGCATACACAAGAAGCTTTGGTTGCTTGCTGGCGGTGATATTAACACGTCTTCATGTGCAGGTCTGAACTGCTGACACTACATTCCCCTCACAGCGGTGGTGCAGGTGTAGAAGAAGTCCAGAAGTGACTGAACAGCGCCTCCTTCTGGATAATCTGCAGCCACCTAAACGTGTTTCTGTGACTAAATAACATCTGAA
The DNA here is from genome assembly GCF_900880675.1 of Sparus aurata. Lineage (NCBI taxonomy): Eukaryota > Metazoa > Chordata > Actinopteri > Spariformes > Sparidae > Sparus > Sparus aurata. The sequence continues at coordinate 5,485,661 of NC_044187.1, read as the reverse complement.
AACAAATCTGTAACTTTCTGAAACCATAGAAGTAATAATAGTAATATGTAGTGACCCTGCAGTGAGCTGCACCACTGTAACTAAATAACACTACTTTTTCATCGAGCACCTATCAAACCAAAGTATAAAGTCCTTTACATAGATAAAATGAAATAAAATACCACAAATATACAAGAAACATGTAATTAAAATCTAAAATCAAAGCTAATTAAATGCGCTGGAATATAAGTTCAAATCAGGACACGCTTCCCGCTTAAAGTACGTTTTTAAAAAGAGATTTATTTGAAGACGCGGGCTTATTTCTCTGAGGCGTGTTGTTCTTGAGCCTCTCGGCCCTCAGAGCCAAAACACCGTCCACTTTAGTTTTCAGCCTGGACTCTGAAGAGTGACTACGGTATTTTAAGGGAATTAAAAAGGGCTGAAATATAATCTGGAGCCGGCCCGTGAAGAGCTTTCAAAGTAACCAATAAGATCTTCAAATCCACAAACATACAGACGTACAGTCTGTAGACTTTACAAAGTTTTTAGATGACGACATGAGAAGAGGCTGCTGCAATAATCGAGCTGTGGTGAGATAAAATAATCAAGTGGAAGCGAGCAGAACTTACTTGAGTCTGCTGATGTCGGCCTGCTGAGAGAACAGCTTGTTGTCCAGACGCTGTTTCAGTGTCGACCACTTGGTGGAGCAGTAATCCTGCAGGACAACCAAAACAAACACATCCGCTCAGCTTCCTAGAATAACCAAAACAATATGCTTATCTTCCAGTTTACTGATGCAGAGACTGTACGTGCGTACCATCGCAGCTCGGGAGTACTTCTGGCTGTCGTACTGTCCTCCCAACCTCAGCACGTCCTCCGTGCAGTAAAAGAACTCGGAGAACCCGTAGAACTCACTGTTGCTGAAGTTGATGGGAGCCTGGAAAAAAAAACAGGGATTTGAAGTTAAGTCAACTCCTCATTCACAACAGGATGTTAAATCATAATGAACCAGTGTTTTGTTGACTGAGGTTACCTGATAGACGCCCCCTGGTGACATGGTGCCGTTGTGGAGGCCCAGGAAAGGTCGGACGGCCTCTTGACAGCGGGTCCAGTCGCCCTGACCCCTCAGGTACAGAGTGCGGTTGTCCCGTACGACGGTGTCTGACAGGCCGCCCGGCAGACAGGGGTCCAGGTACGGCTTGTCTGCACTCAGGCCGGTCTGTGTGGTCAGAAACCTGGAAAAGAATATCTCTAATTATATGAGCGCCACGAAGGAAGACGCTCAGCAGCTAAATCTTCAACAGTTTTGCATCTCTATAATGTTTAACAGCCAAATGAATCTAGAGATATTAGCATAATTACCATAAACAACAGACTGTCACTACCGACCAGCTCGTAAAGCTTATATTTTACATCATGTACCACCTGGTTGGATCTCACAGAAAATATGCAGTGTGCTTTATAGCAGAAAGCTACGAGGACGCAATCTTCACTGCAAAAATACACCGCGTGTGTGTGTGTGAATGTGCAGGTCTGTACCTGTTCTTGGAGAGCGTTTTGTTGACCAGCTGGTCCTCGTAGCGCTGCCTGGCCATGTTCCCTCCGAAGCCGAGGAACGTGGTGACGTAGACTCTGTAGACGTGCTGCGTGTGCTCCACGTCGCAGCCCAGATTAAACTCTGCCAGAACCATCTTCCCCGCCTCCTCCTGAAGGAAACACAAATATCAGATTGCTGCAGATACACGAGCATGAACGCGGATCATTTTAATGTTAATAACAGAGCTGGAGCAAGTCATTCATTAATCTTCATTTACTGTTAGAAATTATGAAAAAAAAGCAACAAGTCGTCACATTTAAGAAGCTGGAACAGGACAATGTTTGACATTTTAAAGAATTATTTGGTTATCAATCGTTCCAGCTCGACTCTCAGTGACCTTCCCTGTTTATATTAAGATTAACTGAGTGAGAAACTAAGTGTTTATCTGCACTTCCTTACTTCCTCTGGGGTGCTGAAGGTGATGGAGCTGGGAACCTCATAGGCAATCTGCAGTGAAGCTCCACCCATGTCCATGATGCCTACTGTGCGCCGCCTGCTGATTGGCCGCTGGTCCTGTGACCCTGTTGTCACCTCGACTGTGGCGCTCTCTGAGAAAACATGAAGACAGTACGCTTTAACTCTCTCTGTCTAAAGAAAGATGAATCAAAACACCCAAACAAACATTAGTGACACTTTCAGAAACGTCTTCTCAACACACTCACCATCATCAGCGTGTTCAAAGCGGCCCAACACAAAATTAATGCCAATCCATGCATACACTCCTTCAGGGTTGAGAGTGAACGGGAACATCACGAGCACGATTGGGAGGAAAACAAGCAGGCAGCAGTTAGAGAGAGACGTCAGTAACTCAGTAAATACAGTCAAACCAGTCGTTGTGAGTAACAGCATCACTGTAGGCAGCTTATCATCTCACCCTCCTGTTTCCCAGAGATGACCTCAGCATGGGAACGGGAAAACAGGAAGTCAAACTCCAGGGGAACATCGGTGACCAGGTCCTCCAAGATGGCCGCCTGCACACTACACACAGAGAGAGAGAGAGACCAGAGATATGATTATTCTTGTTTAGACGAAGCTTTACAAATAGAGTTTAACAATAACGCTGCAGTGAATTGTTTAGTTTTTTAAAACTATAAAAAAGCAGTGAAGTAGAAACAAAACTACACGCCAGCTTCCTTAAATGCAGTGATAAAGAAAAGGAATGTAACATCAGAGAAAAACACAAAGAGAACGAAGAGAAATGTTAAATATAAACACTTTACGTCTACACACACACTCAGGCCTTATCCACATGTATACAGATGTTTTTGAACTGATTTTTTTCACTACCTTTTCAGAAAAGAATCTGTCCACATCACCTTTGTTTTACAAAATATCTCTGTACGCCCAAGAACGCGATTCTGAACGCCTAAAAAATATTCTAGGTCAGGAAGATGGAATATATTCTACATCAGTGATACGTCAAACACCAAAGAAGAACATTCTGAGTGTCTGCAGTCAGCTCACTGGATTTAATTAAATGTTTGAAACTACAGAAAAAAACACTTTGTTGTAAACTAGTAATTGGATTCAACACTGCTAATGAGGAACTTACATAAGTAACCAAATGTAAACAAACTGGTAGTCTGCGTTGTTGTCGTTTCCATCCTACTGCTGTATTAGACTTTATTAGATATATTGGGCTATTGACTGTATATAGTGCAATAATTTATTGACTGATTTAAGACTGAAAATTATCAAAAACTGATGGAATTGTCAGCATGTAGGACCACAGAATAGTTTAATCACAACATAATTTAGTAACTGATGCCCAACACACGATCAGCTGCCGTTTGCTGTGTCTACCTGTCTGGCAGCAGCCTCATGCCGGCAGTACAGAGGATGTAGAGCGGCGTCTCTTTGTGTTTGTTCTGCGGGACGTGAGCGGCAGCGAAGCTGAGGAGAGGGTGGAGGTAGTCGCTGGCCTCAGCTGGTGACTTCGCCAGGGTGGAGATACCTGAGAGAAACCACCAGAACACACACTTTAGCACAAGCAGGTACAAAAAAACAAAACAGAATTATAACATCCACAAGGAAATGACTTTTCTCTTTAATGCGATAAAGATCAGATGATACTGATAAAGACGTCGTTAAGTTCAGAGAGGCAAACTGCACATTTATGTCTTCATCTGATCGATTCATGTATTTATGTTGCTGGTAACATTTCCATGTTTGAGACTGATTTTTCTGCAAAACTGCAGAGATCATCGTGTTGAACTTCATAAAATGTGTGATTTATGTGTGTTATCTGCTCTCTGTGCCTGTGTGTAGCTCAGTCCCACCCTCAGTCAAACAGACATGAAAATCCTGCATACTACACCTTTACAGAACTGGAAATATCGACGTGTCACTGCTCTTTGGTGGACAAACTTCTGAACTAAGAACAACTGTCACATCACTGTCATGTTTATAAGAACAGTAACTCTCTCTGTTATATTGTTTAATTGATTTTATATTTTCGGCAACACCATCAGTCCGGCCAATTTATCGATCAGGCTCTGCTTGAAATAAAACGGCAAAATGTACAAGAATAATTATAAATTAATTCAAATTCTTGAAATTGAAATAAAACAATGATCCTGATTTGAATATATCTGACTAATGAGGTTCATACATGTGCAGCACACAGTGGCGTTCCTGACACACAGGCTGCTGCATCATGTCCCAGGGTTCAAAGTGCCACGCAGCCTTTAGCTGCAGCTCCTGGAACAAACCCAGAATATCTAATCTGTCGACTGTAACTGAGATAAAAACAAAGCACTGAGTGAACCTTTCTGTGGAACTAACGTCATCAGAAACACTCTTACTCCTCAGTTCACGTTTTAGTTTACACTACAAGGAGAACCAGTATCACAGTAAAGTTTTCTCTTGTTCTAAACTTTAATTATTTTCTCTTTCCTTCTACATTCTATTTCCCATGAATGCCATCTTCTATCTCTTTAACACACTCCGTCTTTCACTGTTTTGACTGTGAGCCAAAAGACAGGCGATGTAAGTAACGATCCTCAAACTGGCACCAAAATGCTCAACAACACTGGATGAACCGGTCTGTGGCTCAATGGCACCATTGTGAAATCAGAGAAATGGGAGATTGTTCCAACACGTTGGCGAGATGATGCTTGACCAAATCTCTGCCGAATCGTTGTCCTTTTCTCCACCAATTCTGCTGCATTTGCACCACACATATAGATGCGGTCTTAGTTTGCTTTTAAATGATTAAAACCCCTGAAATTAAATGAGCAGAGAAGCTGAGATTTGCAGCTGTTGGCTTGGCTGATTCTTGATTAAAAACTGTTACATTTCCATTCACACAATGCACTGGAAAGAGTCTGCAATGCACAAAGGAACTACAGTTGTCCATGACAGACAGTAGAAACATTCATACAAGAATATACAGACTCAAATGTGTACCAAGCAGAGAACCAAGCTTTGTCTGCGTAGTGGTCTGTTGGTGTGCCTGGGTTATAAAAAAACTTATGACATATGACAAACGCAGCTACAACTGGGCTCAACTTCCTCACCGGGTTTGATCTTCTTGACGACTGGTTTGCGATCCCGGTCCTTCATCTGCTTGATGTCGAGCAGGGTGTGAGGGTTCCCGTTGTGAGGCGGCCAGTAGTACACAAAGACCCGGGAACCACTGCTGCCACAGTCCACCACGATCCCATAATTCAGAGCAGGGTTGAGGACGTCAGTGGCCTCCATGGACTCAGCGATGGAGAGGTACCTGGAGGAAAGGACACAGACACATTGTGAGGAACAGTGTTTATATCCTGTATTTCTAAGAAGCCTGGGAGTGGATGTTATATTGGACATAAATGCTCACGGATATAATTATACACATCAACAACAAACAAAAGATTCCAGCATGTAAACTGACCAGCATCTAACAACACAATATAAATGACCATAAACAAACATGAAAAGCCGACATATAACGTCCCAGGAGACAGTGAATACAGAAATACACTAAGGCTGTCACGATGATCTGACATTATTGGGCCCACAAGAATTCACAACAACGATATTATCATGATATCTACAGAAGTGCTGGGAGGTGGACAGAGTCTGTAACCACTGCTGTGAAGAAGTGAACCAAACATCTGCAGTCAGTCTCACACAGCGAGCCAACGTCTCCTCAAAAACAAGTGTGATAACTGTTCTCACAGCTGGTTATCAGCTGGGACTGTTTGCCAGGAATATTCCAGCCTTGATACAAACTGTCGCATGTGAGAGGGGAGGTTTGTATCAATCAGCCAATCACATGCAAAGAAGAAAATCTGACTCATCTTAGGGTTGAAACAGCAGAGGTAGACATGCTTTAACTACATGTTTTTGTTAATCTATTCCTTTAACCTGACTTTAAAGCAGTATAAGCAGAAGGTATATATGCTGTGATCTGCAACATTAACGTCATCCTCCTGTGTATATTACCCACAACCTCTCTGTGCAGCTCCAGTGTCACAGGGCCCACAGACCATGTTTGTGCAGAGCCCTCCAGCTCGTCCTCACATGGTTCATCTCTACATAAACGGTGCATGTGTCTACTCACATGTTGACTCGGGCCCCGGGCCGCCGCTGCGGGCCCCACAGCTGCCTCTGGTAGGTTCCCAGGAGGAAGATGGCAGAAGTGATGAAGAGCAGCACCAGCAGCAGCAGTCTCTGCCTGGGAGCGCAGCCCAGAGACAGCTGGGACACGCTGCAGTACCAGGAGGCTGGCAGGCAGGAGAAAGTGATCCTGTGGAGGAAGAACAAAACGATTCTCATTATTTAGCAGCTATTTTATTCAGTTCGATCTTAATACATGCATATTATATTCTGTACAAACAGCTCAGGGAGACACTCCACTGTTTTGTTTATTTAGACAATTAAAGCAAAGACTTGAATTTTGATACTTAATTAAAAAACGTGCAGTGTGGCTTGCGTGAGTGTGAGTTAAATCAGTCCATATACTGTTAAATATATGTACTAGTGCACGTTATGAAGCAGACTCTCACAGAGGCTGTTATCAGTGTGTTACCTTGCCATGAGTCCACGTAGGCAGAAATACAAGTTGTCACAGTCGTCACCTCATGGTACCTGCAGTGTGATCAGGATCCTGTCCAGAGCCTTCCGCCTGGAGGGAAATAAGAAGGAGAGATGGCTCATTACTGCTTCATAAAGCTGACATGTCTCTGAAATGCTGTTGATTTGAGTATTAACACAACTCTTTCACATTCAGCACATAAATAGACGCTTGTTTCAGTCGTTATATACGATAAACTGTTGTATATAAAACAGAATAGCTCGCAGAAACAAACGACACACACTTAATAGATGTCATATCTTCCGCTGTTTAGCTATAAATGCTATTATTGTTCCATTTAAGCTAGCAACTGTTGAGTTACGAGCCGGTACGGTTCGACTACAGGGAACGTTACAGCACAGTTCAACCGTTAACTCTGATTAAACTCACCTAGCTAAACATGTCCAACCTCCGCCATGACAGTCCAGCTACAGTCCCGTCAGTGAAATGTTTCTTCCTTCGACGGACACGATGATAAAACGAGTTCTTCTCTCGCTCTACTTCACGGAGATTAATTTAAAACGGGACGACGAGCCGAAGAAGAGGAAATGACGGAAATTACCGAAAAACCCAACAGACTTCCGGTCGGCCCGTGTGATACGTCATCAAATACGTAACGTGGGAGGTGGAGAGCTGCTGCGTTCAGGGGCTGTGGGGAATATGAAAACTCCGCATAGGAGCGACTTTCACAAGGTGGTGACCGAGAACTGAGGAGAATAAAATACACGACATCTCAAGCTTTTGTTTAAAGTGTTAATCCAGATTTTATTACATCATTATTAGTTATAGTTTTGATTAATAACATCAGTCCAGTGACTTCTAATTATTATTAATTCTTTTAAAATTATTATTAAGTCATTTTTTTCCCGTTCCATTCTTATTGTAAAGCGACCTTGGGTCTCTTGATAGACACTATATAAAAAATAAGATATTATTATTATTATTATTATTATTATTATTATTATTATTATTATTATTATTACTGACGAAGGAGACTTTTTAAAAGCTTTTCAGAGGATACAACTAGTGGGATTGGGGGATTTGGGATCATTTGGAAATGTGCAATCAGGTAAGACGAGACATCTAAATAAACCCTAAATTCTGAATAGGTAAATATTAACATTACATGATAAGCTATAATAAAAAAAACAGCAAAGCAAGGCATATATGAACTGCCACATGTGGCCTATAGCTTATGTAATAGCCTGCAACGACATCCCAAGAATTCGGAGGGTTAGTGAAGGCAACATATGCCATGTGAACATGTGACACGTGAACATGCTGTAGATAAAAATAACAATAACAGAACATGCTGTAGATAATATACCAATTTCAAGAGTTTATGATTGAGAGCATTCTTTCATTCAGCCCGACCTGCAGTCCTGTATAATAAAACAGGAAATGTACCAGTCTGCCTATCCCCAAAGATGCATTGGTATCAAATGTATTTTAAAAATCACACATTTAAATAACTACATGCTTGTCTCTGCTATTGATGGATTTCTATTTTAATCTAAAGGTAGAATGATATGTTTAAGGTCACAGTTCCTGCCCGGGACGTCCTGTATGTAACACATGCCGTTACAAAACCGTCAACACCCAACTTGACTGTGAAACTCCACCCACTCCACGTGCCCGCCTCATTTCAGGACAGATTGGCCAATTGGAGCGACTGACAGTGATTGACAGCCAATCTGTCCAATCAGCTTCAACTTCTAGCGTGACTCACTGACAAACCCACCGAGGTCCCATCCGGCTGGACTCCCGGTTCCCGGACTCGCCACAGCTGCTTACCGCGCAGCACCAGCGACCCGCCAAGACTCTCTCCGGCCGGCTGGCACACAGATAGAACTGCCGAGAAGACTACACCAACAGGCGGGTCGGTAGAGTCTTCGATCTGAGCAGACGTCCCGGACTAAACTCTTCCCCTACTTGAATGGAAGCGGACGGTTTCGTGTCCCGGCGAACGTCCGTGGACACAGCGGGCGTTGAGAGCCGATGGCTGGGCGGCAGGCTGATGGAAGCGGGGGGATTTGTCGGGTCACTGCCACCGAGGCTGTCAGGGGAACAGGACTTTGCCCCGATGTTGCATCGAGCAGCCCCAGAGACCTCGACCTCTGTGGAGCCAGAAATAGACTATGAAGGACTGCCTCAAGGAGTAGCCACCAGCACACACATGCTGGCAGGATCCGTGGCTGGAATCATGGAGCACTGCCTTATGTACCCCATCGACTGTGTCAAGGTATCAAAGCGAATGTATTTTAAAAACACACACACATTGCTCATTGTGAAACGCTTTCAGGCCCTGTTTCTGTCACACTGAAAGACACCGGTTGCGTAAACCTGGAGCTAGAGTAGGCCTCAACACAAGCCTGAGCTCGAGTAACGGCAGGCTAACAGGGGTCCTGCTCACAGAGGTCAGCTAACTAACATCACATAAACAGGAAATACCGTAACACGACGTGGGCTAAATGAAAATATAAAGTTGAGTGTGTATGTTTAACTGAACTCAGCTTCTATAAAGTCAGATATTTGTGCGTGAACGGACGGTTTGTTTTGACAGTTGTTTCAGCTAGCACGCTGCACCCACTAGCCCACTAGCTAAAGCAGCCGTTGCCCTTCCCGGTTAGCGTGATTCCATTATCGGACACGTCTCGAAAAATGACATTTATCCCCGTTTTTTATTTTACTGATACACATATGATATGCCTTGTCGCGTCCCATTTTATAACTCAAAAGTTCTAATTGAAATACACACAGTAATTTAACACAACAGTGTGTTAGCAGTGTTGTCATTGCTGTGTTATTAACTTCCTATTGCTTGCTACAAGCTAGCTCACTTTTGTAGACTAATAACGTTGGCAAGTTGATGAAGAGCACTAGTTAAATACAAAGGCAAATGTCAGAACAAAGGCTGAAATAAACAATCATATAGCACAGCTATGTGTTCGAAAGTGGCAGAAGAAGTTCGTCAGTGGTCCAGTTTAGCTAAACAGTTAGCAAGTGTTACATAACCAAAGATGGAAACTTGGTTTGAAACTCGTGTGCGTTACTTGTTGGAGCTCTGTTCATGACCGTGGAGACATTATAGAGGATTTAATGTGAACTTTACTGTATGTGGAGGTCATAGTAGTCAAATAGTAGTAGATGATTAACACAGGCGGGTCATCGGTCACCAGACCAAGGGTCGCCAGATTTAACCACCAATCATCTTTACTTGTGAAAAATTATATTGGTTTATTAATTGTAAACCAATGGTTGGTTTAGTCATTGGTTTATTTATCATAAACCAGTATAATAGTAGGTTATATAACTGGACAGGTTTATTATTACCTAACCACTGTCGCAGCATATTGAGGTAAAATGAAACTAGGACTCAAACCAACAGTGGAGTGACACAGTCATAAGTCATATTAACACCTCTGTGATTTACTACATAGCTGCATACGTAGTGATATAAGTTAAATATTGTATGACATGTGTTTCTGTAGGTGATCTCTGAAACTTGACCTCTCTGCTCATGACTTTCTCCAGTTACACATCGTGTTCTGGCTCTAACCATGTGATGTGAAGCATGCATAAACAGGAGACGAGACTAAAGCAAGTGCGTTCAAAGATGCTATTTTTCATTTAAATTCACTTTATTCAGAGTTGATGGAAATTGGGTTCTAATGTTCCATGCGAGTGGTGAGAACAGGAACGTCCACAGAAAGGTTTGCTTACATCTATTGGTTTGTGTTTATTATTTCCTGCCGCACAAAACAAAATGGAAACGAACATTAATATCCTGTTATGGAAGCAGTTTAGTATGGAGACGAGCCTCAAAGCACGGACTGTGCTGCATTAGATCTTTGTTTAAACATGCAACGCAGATTCTCTTTATCGAATGAGGAAACGTGTATCAGATCTGAAAACGAGCAGACCAAACTCACCACACGCTTTAGTTCAGTTAGTTCCTCCTCAGATCTTGGCATTAATTCCGCTACTTGATCCCAAAATGAACCTCGGCACCAAAAGCGGTTGGACTGATACTGAAACTATTTCATGACAGACCCGTAAATTAGAATTAGAAATAACAGATGAACTCGACTCGATAAGTGTCAGTTGTTGACATGCAGAGCGAATGAGTCTTGATGGCTGTGACCGCTCATTGTTTATGTCTGTTGTTAAGTATGAGAAGATAAAGAACAAACAGTTCTCCGGGCAATCAGACAAACTGTTGATCGTGACAGATTCCAGGATGATTAGCTCCCCCAGTTTGTGGCATTTCTCTGTAAAAACAACCTCCACTCGAACCTTCTTGTTTACAAGAGCCATTTCAAACTGTTGCATCAGATTCACATGGTGCTCAGTGGATCAACATGTTAGGATTCAGATGTCTGAAATAACTTAAATTCTGTCCTGGTTAGTCAAGAAACAATATTTATAACTTTTATCCACAATTCTTTCGCCACATAATGTTTTAACGAGCAGCAGTGTGAATGTTTTATAGAAAGATACATGGATTTATTGTTATTTGTGATATCATAGGAGGCAGATAGTCATTTTAATTAGGCACACTGCAGTCATAAGTTGTAAAAGCAGGAGTGTTTATTAGTAATGGTGAAGAAAGTTCCTCATTCTCAGAAAGAGGAAAAAATGAAGCAAGATTACAGAAAAATCTTCCACTGATTAGTTTTGTTTGTACGTCCTGTCGACCTTGCAGCTGGGTACCCTGGACTTGCATCAGATGAGAGTAACATGTATGTGTGACTGTAACTTAAAAGAAGATGTTCTGTTCTGTTCCCCCTCTGGTCGAGACTGTGGCCGACTGTTTCAGCCTCAAATCAAAGTAGAAGGAGGAAGTGTGTTACACGTTTTTGTGGCTGAAAATCTTTCAGCTCACGGAAGTCCGTTTGGTTTTGCATGACAGTAAATGTTTTGTGTACAACTTCCTCAATCCCAAGTTTTCTCTTTTGTCACAACCTTAGATTCCTGTAACCGTCACTGCAGGTCGACTCTGTTTCCTCATTGCTGGCACGTCTTTAAAGAGCAGCTTGAACCGAGTGTAGTCTTCCTGATCTGGAGGACTTCGACCACTTCATGAAAGCAAATGGATTCTCAGCTGGTGTTAAGTTGTTCTCTAAAAGTTTGTTAGTTGGCTGGTTTGTCAGCAGGATTGCACAAAAGCCAGTGAACTGATTTCCACGAAACTTGGACGGAGGATGGGTTCTGGCCCGGATCAGGTCTCATTAACTTTTGGTGTGGATCCAGATAAAGAGACAGATCCAGGGTTTTATTCCTTCCTTTCTTCAACATTGCAAGATTGGTAGTTTTAAAACATTTCCATTGGATTTTGTCATATTTGATTCACACTCCAATTCCAACATTTACATTTTTCGCTCTTTGAAAGACCGCACTTGTTTCATTATGCTGTTATCTTATCAATATATCTGTGGCAGAAAAATGGTCACAAGATGACAACATGATCTATGCCAATTATTTCTGGGACAGTATGTCTCTTAATATGAGGGCAGGTAACGTGACCGGCTCTATAGTAGATGTACGCAGTCACTCCTGGTGCAGCGAGACTTGCAAAGGTGACAGCAAGACTTGCAGTTAAAACACAACCACATATATTAAACCAGACCTCCTCCACTTCCCCTTACAATGAGTAATACACAACACCACACGTCTAGAGTGAGTCAGTGACTGTCTCAATGTCATTAAGTTGTGTTTGTATGACTGAGGTCCCCAAGATGTTATGTTCTGGAGAAATGCAGCTTTAGAGTAGAATCAGTTGTTTTGTTGCTCTCAGACTTCCCCAGATTCCAAATAAGGTAAAGTACATGTAAAGATACTGCAGATACTGCAGGATTGATTGATTTTCCTCTCACTGTTGTAGTTCTCAGCTATAATGGTTTCGTTCAGTCGCTCTGTTGGGAAACTTTGTGAAAAAGTGACATGAACACATGAACACAACGCTCTCTTTATGGCTTCTGGTTCCCTGACACCTGATTCTGTGTGTGGTCGACCTGCCTGGTGCTCTCTCTGTCTCAGGTTGAGCTTTGTGTGCCAAAAACTAAAAAAGGGGAAAACCCACCAGACTTGAATAAACTGAATGACTGAGCACATTCCATGTGAGTTACCATTTCCCAGAAACAGCGAGCGGGAATGTCTGTACGCCTCCAGGAGGCGGCCGTGTTCCTTCCCAACCTCTGCTGTAAATATTTACCCCTCAGAGGAGGGCGTGCACCGGGGCATTTCTTGTATTGCATGTTAGGAGAATATTGAGGATTTCACCATCTTGGACTGTGGAATTGGAATTTGTTCACTGGTCTTTTATTGACCCACGTTCACAGTCGACAGCAGAGCAAACAGTGCTGCTTATCTGAGCTGCGAGTGGAAGGCTGAGTGTTTGAGTTTGAACCACTTCCTGACTGCATGCACTCCTGATTTCGTGGTTTGTGGTCGGCGATTTGAGCGCAGCCGTTTCCGTCTGTTGTCAGAGTCGAGGCACAGTCGTGAACATTTCAACTGGGGAGATGTAGACACTGCGAGGACAGACATGAACACACACTGCTTGACTTTATCCTGTTGGCTTTTTGAAGGTTGGGTTCGAGAAATTCAAAATACAACCACTAAGAGTTAAACAAAAACTACCAACCTTCAGTGATTCAGCAATAAAGAACAAAAGATAGAAGATCTTTCCTGAGTTAGCGCCTAACCCACACAAATCAATCTGACAAACCTCCTGGTGAATCAGAACAAAATAATTTGGATTGATATCTAAGTGATTCACGTTTGTTCCTCTGACTACAGACTCGTATGCAGAGCCTGCACCCCGAGCCAGGAGCGCGCTACAGGAACGTGATGGACGCCCTGCGACAGATCGTGCGGACCGAGGGCGTGTGGCGGCCGATCAGAGGCGTGAATGTGCTGGCGGTGGGGGCGGGGCCTGCCCACGCCCTCTACTTCGCCTGCTACGAGAAGATCAAGTTCTCGCTCAGTGACGCCATTCATCCAGGCACCAACAGCCACTTCGCTAACGGTAAGATAAATGGAAATTTGACTTTTCAGTCAGATTTATAGTAGAGAGAATTGGACAGAAGGCCTCATTTGGAGGCATTTGCTTAAAAGAAAGATGTCTGTGGTGATAATGAAGGAAGGAGGAAACTCGACCTCCTTTAACTTCCTCCTCTACTGCTCCTCTCTCTGCAGGAGTGGCGGGCTGCATGGCCACAGTGCTGCACGACGCCATCATGAACCCGGCAGAAGGTAAAAACCCACTCCTTAAATCAGCTCACCTGACTCACACACACCTGTGCTGCACGTTCTCCTGAGTGACGACTTACTCCTGATCTAATTATAGAAGCTCCGGCCTCCTTATAGGACCATTATAGAAATACCTCTGATGGTGTAATTCTACCATCAGGACACTAGGGGGAGCTACAGACTCGGCTGTGTACCGAGAGCAGAAATGACACTGACACAAACTTCTAGAGAGTTTTGAGGGACATAATAACTTTGAAGTATGTGTTAGTGAATATATATATTTGTAAATAGTTACGTAAAGCCTTTATCATCATGATGGGATCAGCGTAAAGCTGCAAATAAAGATAAAGAACGACAACAAGTTGTGTTTGAAACAAGTTTTTAATTTTTTAACCTCAAGTTCTCACTTCCTGTCTCGTGTTCCTGCTTTTCCTCCCAGTTCTTCTTTACTGTTTCATCATCTCAGATGTGCTCCTGGTGTTTTTCCCCGCTTATATCCTCTTTCTCCTCTCCACAGTTGTGAAACAGCGAATGCAGATGTTCAACTCTCCTTACCGCGGCGTGCTCGACTGCATGGGCTCCATGTTGAGGCAGGAAGGCTCGGCGGCTTTCTACCGCAGCTACACCACCCAGCTGACCATGAACGTGCCCTTCCAGGCGCTCCACTTCATGACATACGAGTACCTCCAGGAGCTCCTCAACCCCCACAGACAGTACAACCCTTCCTCCCACGTTGTGTCCGGCGCTCTGGCCGGAGCCCTGGCCGCCGCCGCCACCACTCCCCTCGACGTCTGCAAGACCCTCCTGAACACGCAGGAGGCTCAGGCCATTCACGTGATCCAGGCCGAAGCAACGACGGCAGCCGGAGCGGTTGGAGCGGCCACCGCCTCAGCCGCGGGCAGCCGCCACATCTCTGGCCTTGGCGAGGCTTTTCGGACCGTGTACAGGATGGGTGGCATGCCGGCCTTCTTTAAAGGCGTCCAAGCCCGGGTCATCTACCAGATGCCCTCCACCGCCATCAGCTGGTCTGTCTACGAGTTCTTCAAATACATCATCACCAAGCGGCAGCACGAGAGACGGCTGCGCGGAGACCGTGACGGAGACAAATAAACATCTGGCAGCAGGAAGGTGTCTCGGCAACACAAAGGTTTCTTGCACCGTACCGATCTCTGTCGTCGGTATTGAATTCTAAACATCTGAAGGGTTGAACGGCTGGAAAATCTTTGATTCTTCAAGCCAAATGTCAACTTTTATTTTGCTTACCGAGATGTATTGAGCGCAGGCGGTCTGATCTAGTTCATAGCAGGTGAGAAAACGTACAACTGTTAGGAGACGACTCGTCCTTAAAACTGTAATAATTATTATTACTGACGGAAAAAAGGACCTTGAAGTTGCAGACAGGAAGTTGTAGTTCCCCTAAACTCGCCCCCACTAAATTCAGATGCTTTAACTATTTCTCATGTTGGTGTTTAACTTGACAAACTCTTGTACTGGCTTTCAAAAAGCTCATTATTTATGGAGAGGTAACGCACAGTCAAAGGAAAATTGGATTTAAAAAGAAAACCCTCGCTTCCCCTCAGACGCCAGTTTTGTTTTGGCCCAGGACTAAAAAGGAGCTGTGACTCTGAGTTTGAAGTGCTGACTCTGAGCTTTAACTCACAGGTGTTTAACACTCGCTTCCAACGAAGTGTGTAGAAATTGAAGCATTTTCTACACTGATGAGAAAGCTGTTCGTCAGCACTTCAACCTCCACACTTACAACCCAGTGTGTCTGAGAAAATGTCATTCTTTCAAGTACTTAAAAACGGCTCTGTAAACCGGCGCCACAGCTCTCAACTGCACACGTTGCACTTCTTGAAAGTATCACTACCATGTTACCTTTGACCACAGGGGGGCGCCGAGGGAACGCAGACTGAGCGAGTTAGTTTGGATACTTGTGCTGGTGTACAGAAAATACTGCACTGACAGGAAAGATCATCAAGAAACAAAACAAACAGTGAGGACAGTTGGTTTTAAATGACACAGCCTGTAATTTATTCAGTCGTTTAGAGGATCAGATTTGGGTTTGGATTGGAAATACTGAAATATTCAGCCATTGAGTGAAGCAGGTGTATGACTGAGTGTGTGTGTGTGTGTGTGAGTGTGATGACTGACCAGATGTGATCTCTGCACAGTGTAATTGAGTTATCTACTTTGCAGTAACATAACAAGTAAAGATTCAGCTTTGTTAGGTTTCCGTTAGCATCCGACCGCAGTGAGATTGCTGTGAATGACAGTAGGAAACTTGTTACAGCATTAACAGGTTCTTTAAGTAGCTTCATTATCTTTGTACGCACACCTGAAGGCTGCAGGTCGTCTCTGGACGGAGCCACATGTTACTACATTTGGACAGTTTTTGAGATGCTCCAACTTAAAACATTCAGTGCTGCAAGAAACAAAAGATTTTAGTTTTGTTTTTCCTCCATAATGTAGACTGTTGGAGCAAGAATCTTTTATTACAGACAGAACTTAAACTGCATTCAGCCGTATTCACCTTAGACAATCACTTTTTTGTTTAGTCTTCTTGTGTCCTAGCACCTAAAAGTATCCTCTTTTATTAATGTGAGGACAAAAATAGCAACCTTGACATTAAAACAAGTGCAGAGAATTAAAGTGAAATAACTTCTACACATGCCTTCAGTTAGCCGCCATATATCCAACGCACAACTACTACGAAGAGTTCTTCAGATAAATGTATAATATTGTGTTATGAAGCCATAAAACAGGATGAAATTGTAAGTAATATATATATATATATATATATCAATATGGACAAATATCAATAAATCATGACTCTCTAACCAGCTGAGATTCAAAGCTAACCTGTATGTTGAATTATACGAATATGAAACCCTAAGTTTTATTGAGATGGCGCTGTACAAGTTCAGGTTTCTGAAGAAAGCGCGCAAAAGGAAGCAACAAAGGAAAACCTGGATTATTTTCAATTCAGATTACCGTGAGGAAACAACTGAATGGGGTAAAGAATATTTAAAAAGTGATTGTAGGAGTGTTCCTCACGTGGAGCCAAGTTTCAAGATTGGGAAACCAAAGACTGAGAGCAATAGAGAGGAAGCGCTGGTTTGTCGGCAGACGACACTAATGTGAAATGCTTGAACACTGTTTGAGAGCGACACCTGTATTTTGTGAATTGTAAATAAACTCGCTAAGGCAGCTCCTCGCAGAAGCAGGGTCTTCTCTTGGTGCTGGCTCTCCAAGCGCTCTGAGAACTTCAACATGTCTCCGTGTCCTGTTATTTTTCTGTCCTTCCTTCATGTCAGCGCGATGCAACCACTACAGACACATTCTCCCTTTTTAACCCCACAAATCACAAGAGATTTAAGATGAAACTTTTGTCAGTAGACAGATTTTATTTCAACACACTCAAGTCCAAATCATCAATGTTGGTTCACCTTTCAGTATGGAATAATTAAGACCATCCATGTGGCTGTACCTGGAAGTTTATGTATTTTCTTTCTTTCTGAGAGACTTCTAGTTTTGTTTTTACTTTTTCAAAATCTCAGAGGTAACTCACTGGACTAGCTCGCAGTGATTTGTCTGCACGAGAAGCTGCAATACGTGACAGAACCCTACTTTATCCCAAAAGAACAACATTTGTGCAATTAAAGTTAGAAATCACAGCGGGTGCCAACTAAGTGGAGAACAGTGTTGTTACTTTTGAATCTAATCTAAAACTTGCCTGACAGGAATTTAATTACCAGCCAGGAACAATATATTTAATTTATCAAGACAAAATGCCAAATGTGTCCAAGATCCAGCTTTTAGATTATGAGGAGGATTGTGACGGTTGGTGGGAGGATTGTTTTAGGACTTTCTGATGGACATTTTTTTAGCATTTGCTCAAAATGTGTGGATTAAAATGATCCATCTGTACCTCCAAACTAAGATGACACCTTTAGGATACCGTGCAGAACATGATGTAATGATTTCCAAAAGCTGTTTTGCCATTTATGATTTTATATAAACGCCATCAGCTGTCTGCAGACATTCAAACATATCTGTCTAAAGTGTTTGATTTAAAGGTGCTATTTGTAAGAAATGTTGATTTTTGAGTCTCATTTCAAATTCGTCAAACACTGACGCTGCGGGATGAGACTCAAAGATCAACGACTTGACTCTGGAGTCTTTGGTAAAGGTGTGGAAACTTCTACAGATATTAAACAATGAGCAGGATGATCAGTGCAGGTACAACAATGAACCAGGAGGGGTCACTAATACACAGAAGACCATCACTTGACACAGACACAACTCTGTTCGCTGGTATGAAAAAGATCTCAGCAACTTCAAGACAGCTAACACGAGTGATGGCCGGTGCTAAAAAGATGAGACACTTCTACGGAAGGCCAGATGTGACATTTTATTATTATTGTTTTATTGTAATGATAAAATATCACCTTCATTAATCGGTTTGGCAGAGAGCTCACAACACTTTGGATAATTGTTGAGTTGTTTAAGGTTTTCATTGAGCAAAAATGCTTAAAAAATCTTATAATCTCAAATCTTATCAGAAAGTTTATCAGATGTTTTCTGTTTTAATTATAAGATTTAATAAACGCTAGATTAAGATAATGTAACAAAAGTAACTAGTTTTGTCCTTTAAAAATAAAAAGCTAAATGTTTTACACTTAATCTCCCTTGAGGTTATATTCTTGATATCAAAATTAAATAATTTGCATAAGAAAAAGTCTCATGATCTTGATTTACTATTTATTTTGAAAAATTTAGGGGCTGAATGATTCACGGAAAATGATTGCTTAACAAGTTGTGATTGTTTTGACGCACTGCAACGACAACATGAGTCACAAATGTTTTATTCTTTACTGTTAAATATGTATAAAAGATTATGATGATGTGATTTTTGTAAGCATCTGTAGGAGGACATGATGTAGTCCGGGACATCTCTGTATCACCACAGTGCTTCATCTATAACCGTATGTTGTGTCCTGCGATTTAGATAATATTCCGATTAACAGCAGAGCCCTAGATGATGCTGCTCAAAAGATTTAGTTTGGGATTACAAAATATGAAATGTCCTCTCCAGCCCTCCATAGTTAAAATGGCTGGCAGACGTTGAGTCTCCATGCTGCCTGGTTGAAAGCTGACAGACTGACAGAAAGCAGCACCTCCACCTTCCCTCTGTGGCGGATCCTGTTTCACTCGAGGCCCCGTGTTTGTTGTCATTACCCCGCGGCCTACAAGCCAAAATGTTGTCTTTCATGTCTCTCGTCTATCGTCCTCCCTGCTGTTGTTCCCTTTTCAGCGCCGGTGCTCTGAAACGTAAGCCGATCCATTTAGTCCGACAGGAAGGGTCTCGGCACGAGAGGTCGGGCCTCCTTCGGCTGGAGGGCACGCGGCAGCAGGCCTGGTCAGAGCCAAGGTCAACATCAGGCGTGTGTGTGTTGGTGAAACACAAAGACAAATGAGACAACAGAAACCCGACTGACACTCCGCTCATCCGTCTAACAACTACCCAGAGAATATACCTGTGTGTGTGTGTGTGTGTGTGTGTGTGTGTGTGTGTGTGTGTGTGTTAAGCTTGAAAAGACAGAAGCAGGGATTTGAAACCAACACTCTCCCCGGCTGTCCGCTGCGTTTGATAAATGGTGTTTCTGTGGTGTTTAAATGTGGGGAGAGCCTCTAATCTCTTCATCGGTGACGCTCCGCCTGCAGGCCACACAAATATAGGCGATACCGCACTTAATGAAACTGTAAAGATTAGTATAAACAGCATTAATCATAATTCAGTTTAGTAATGTGGCATGTCGCAGCGTCAGTGCCCCCACGTGCCGGCATGTTTTACAGTCGGACCACTCCAGAGGAACACACCCTGAAACCCAGCGAGGGCGACGGATGTGTTTCTGTGCAGTGAGATATTATATAGACTCCACAGACGACATCAAATACGACTTACACAAGTTTGTAAGTTTATTGTGAATATTCGTGGTCCCCAGAGAATGAATCCCGATAACCATGATCATCATTTCTCCCCCCGTCTGCCACCATCAGATCAAAATATCCACATGTACACAAGATATATTAAAATATAACAATTATCTCGCACTCTGACCCTTCAAGGAGGATCAACACCTTTGTTAATATTCGTGATCTCCAGAGGATGAATCCCAATGATTTTGGCTCTGTTACCATCAGACCGAAATGGTTTCACATGTACGCAAGATATATGAAAATGTTACAGTTCAGTGAGGATATCTGACTCTCCAGAGGTTGAACACTTTTGATTTTATTTCCTCAGCCAACACCCGCCGGTAAAACATTACATTTTGGACTTTTTGCCCAACCTGCAGGACTGCCTTTGTTGATCTATAAGTTTGCTGTTCATTAGTTGCAAAATACCCCACCAACTACTGCCCACTTCTTTATGAGATTTAGTATGGATATTCATGATCCCCAGAAGATGAATCCCAATAATTGTGGTCATTCCCGAGAATGTCTGTCACCATCAGACTAAAACAGCTGCTGAAACACAGTTTCATGTGTACACGAGATCATAAGAAAAAATGAAAAGTTCAATTCAGCTCTGACTCTCCAGAGGATGAACACTTTTAATTTGTTTCTTTTACCGAAAAACATTGTTAGCATATTAAAGTTTGCCATTTTTAGCCGATGTGTGCAAAATTTTCTCGTCAGCGTGTAACACAACATTGAAGATATATGCTTGTTGAGGGAGTTTGTTAGGAACAGCAAAGTCATTAAGATTCATCCTCAGGGGACCTTAAATATATAAAAGATGAATGGTTATTCGTCTGATAAGTGTTCTGTGAGGCTTCACTTACCAGACAACTTGGAACTCGGACAGCAGTCGATTTTATCTGCTTAGTTGCAGCCTGCAAAAACCACACCACCTGGATTTTTTTTTTGGTCTGTTTTATTGATCGATGTTGGATAAGATGTAGATCTGTTTGCACATGATTCTTTTTCTTGAATACTAACCAGATGTGTACAATAAGGTGCTTTAGTGCCAACCAGTTACAGGAGGAAAGAATGGTTCCATGTTTCGGGTGTGGCATTAAAAATCCAGGCACTCGACTGGATGGAAGCAGGCCATTAATCAATTTGAGCAACGATATAAAAATACACAGACGCAAAAAACAAGATCGCATTGTCTCCTCAGAGCGTCTGTCAGCCCGTATTTACTAAAGGCTTTTTATTCTTAAACACCCACTTGAGCGTCCTGAGGTGGATTTTGATGCCGCACCCTGCCCGCGGACGACTGCCCGGTTATTTCCTCTTTAAAACAACCAAAAGCACCACTCCTCTTCACACGGTACGCTTGAGTTTTCCTTGTAAGAACTGAGATCTTACTGCAAGTTAATCAGCTTCATCAGCTTTATTTTTAAGTGCCTTGCTCAAGAGCACGTGGACATCAGCTGCTGATAGAAGCAAAAAGCCCTACTCATTCACCTCTCCTGCCCAGATTTTCCCAGCTGGTGCAGGACTCAAATTAATGATGCTAATGATTTTTAGTGAGACACACACTGCAATTTATGGGTGTTATTGTAAACCCTGACAGTTTAGGATAAATCTCTGTGGGTAGCATCGGATAAACACTGTACACTCGTGTATCTTCCCAGAAACATAACGTTTTCGACCCAGAATGCTGCACCAGTGAACGGATAAATGTGGATCACCGGATAAATATTTAGATATCTGGGGCTGATGGACGAGCTGGAGTCGTCCTCTTGGCTGGCCTTCCTCCCGTCTCCCATCCTTGGACACGGGAAACCAGTTAAAAAGACATTTCCAAACATCCACGTCCATTGCAAAATCTATTACGCTGACGTCAGTGAGCTTTACATGTGAGCTGACTCAGAAGACACTGTGCAGTGTCCGAAGAGCACTTTACACTAAAGCTTGTAGGTGTCAAATTCTCAATTGCGGGATTTCTCATTTAGAAGCCAAACTCCCACAGGCTGCGATCCAGCAGTGATATTTAGCAGAGTTCTGACTAATGTGGATGTTACTTTTGACCATTTATTAGCGCAGCCTGGTGCAGGAAACAGCATCAGGATACTAAATTCAAGTCGCTACATGGATTCACAACATAAATCTACGTATTTGTTTTTCGCATTTAGCTGCGGTCAACTTTGACACGCGCGCTTGACAGTGCTGACCTTTGCTGAGGCGGAGAGCTGGAAAGTCCAAAATGGAGGAAGCTATCGGTTATTTTGCTGTGTTATGAGACTCCTGTCTCATAAATGTCTGCAAACCATCGCTCTTCTGTAGAGAAGTTTATACAGCGACAAAAAAGGTCAAAATAAAAGCGGGTGGTGCAACACAGCGAATAAGCTACGATCGCTTCCGCCATCTTGAACTCTGCGACTGTCGGTTAAAGGAGCAATATGTGAAATATTACCTGATTAGTTTGGTTTAGAACATTTAAACAATGAATGGATGTTATCAATAGAATGTGAAGAATGAACAGTGTTGCCTTTGTGTCAAAGACATCTATCTACGGAAGTTAGCATGCTAACAAGCTAGCCCCCGCCCATCCTGTCTCGTAATACCACTTTGTACCACAGATGCAATATTCTGATAGCCCCTGTAGGTCTCTTAGTCTGAGTGAAACTTAATGACACTCACAACGCAGTCTTGGGTTGTCTTTGTACAGCCACATCTGGTTTGGTCCACTGCTGGTGTCTGACTCTAGTCAAAGCTGCTGTAAATCGCCTCCATACTTTATCCCATGTCTTCAAACTGACCTCTGCTTGTCTCGGCGGCTGGGTTCAGTCCCACGTTCACTCTCATGTGGTTGAGTTGGGTCCATCTTCTGATGTAGCTCCTCCTGTGATCTGACGGCTGACTGATCCATGAGCTAATTCGCTAACGGTAGCTAGCTACAACCAAGGATATCTAGCAAAGGGCAGCAGTTGTTGGTTACGCTGGTGATATGCTGCCCCGCGGATGTTTTTAAAGCTACTTAAGAATTATAACCATATCCTACAAATGACACCTTCAAAGGTCAATAATGTGTCAATTACTGGAATTAAATCACCCCAGCGAGCGAGTCCACTGATGGCAGAATACATTTTAGCCAAGTACATTTCTGCAAAAGTTAAAACTGATCACGTCTTTATGTTGCAACTTTATGTTTGTTCAGGTTGAATTTTCTTTTTCTCTCTCATCGCAGTTTGATGCTTATGTTCTTTTTGGGTTTAGGCACAAAAAACATTGATTAGCCTTAAAATACCTAATTTGGTCGCCATGATCACCGATGTAGATGGTCCGACTTACCCCCTGAAAAATAGCTGTCTTTTGCTGCAACAAAAAAACACCTGGAAACCATTCCCCTCCACCGCCAGATGTAAAAGTCAGCTAATAATATATAATGCGAACGTGACTTGGCACGTTTGGTACAAATGTCGACCTCGGACGTATCTGTGGTTTGCAGGAATATCAGCTGCTTATATTTCATTGTGGCGAAGAGGATGTCCTAACACGCTTGTCAGAGTCAATGTTTTTAATCACATTTGTAGCAAATTACGTATACGTAAACGTTCCCTTCATTTCCATTCAGATTTAAATTTGCTGCGGTTTGGTAAAATAAACACGTGGTTAAAGGGATAGTTCGTGTTTTTTGAAGTGGGGTCATATAAAGTACATATCTATAGTCGATCTGTTCCCTACCGTAGTCACCAATCAGCGCAGCCTTAGTTTGGAGAAGCAGAGAGCCAAGGCTCACCTAAAAAAGTGTACGTTGCATAGAGAAAATTCACAGCGCTTTACATCGCCGTCAGACCGCCCTTTCTTTTGGCACTACATTTTCTCAGCTGTAGAACCTCCGTATTCCTGCGCAGTTGCGCTAATGTGTAGGGATACGGAGGTTCTACGCCGATGTAAAGCGCTGTGAATTTTCTCTATACAACGTACACTTGAACTGTTAAAGATTTTTTTAGGTGAGCCTTGTTTTAGGTGGTTAATTTCGCTTTTGAGGCTGCGCTGATCGGTGATTACGGTAGGAAACAGATCGACTATAGATATGTACTTTATATGACCCCACTTCAAAAAACCCGAACTATCCCTTTAAGGTTAGGAAAATATGTTTTGGTCGCCTGGTCCTTTAGCAGGTTATCAAGACATGAATATCAAAAGAATATGATAATTTCACATCTCTTCTTTTACATATGCTCGATAAAAAATAATCACAGAAACCTCTGATCTGATGGCAGCAGCATGTTTCAAAATTCTGGGAGAGTTGGGCGCCGTTTAGCTCAGTGGGTAGAGCAGCGCCTCATGTACAGAGGCTTTGTCCTCGCTGCAGCGGACCCAGGTTCGACTCCCGAACTGGGTCCCTTTGCTGCGCGTCACTCCCCTTCTCTCTCATCCTGTTTCCTGTCATATCTTCAGCTGTCCTGTCAATAAAGCCAAAGGCCAAAATAAATAAATAAAAATAATAAAAATAAAAAAGTCTTGGAGTGTGTGAAGCCTTCGACAGGTAAACAGGTTGTGTAAAAGGTGATGTATCATGACTGGATGTGTGTGTCGTTCACAAGCCAGAGTTGGGCGAGGTTCAACACTTTGTGAAACACATGTCGTATAACGGATGTGACTACGTGAGCTCGGGAACACTTTGGAAAACTGTTGTCAGCAAACACAGTTCAGTTGCAAATCTGTTTTTATTTGTGTTTGACACAAAGTCGCAGCTGATCCAGAATCTGTTTCAGCTGCAGTTGTACTGTTACTGCCTGTAGAAGCTGTAATACTGCAGTGCTGTCCGTGTGGGGAGGCCTGTGCTGGGAGTGTCTCTGTGTGTGAGCCCAGCCTGTCCGGGCCTGTTCGGTACTCGGCTGCAACCCGAGCGGCTCGGCTGACGTCCTCTGATAGGAGGAGTGTTGCTCCAATGGTGGGAGCCGTGTGAGTGGAGGCGGCAGCACATTCAGCACGGCAACCTCTGCAGCAACATGTGGGTGTTGTGACAGAAACAGAGCGAGCCAAGAGACACTCTGCGATCTGACGTTCACACGAACACTGGAGTTTTATTTGTCTCATCAGACAAAGAGATACTGAGTGTGATTCACCAGAAGCCTCAGTGTCACTGTTGGAGTCAAGAGGTGGTTAAAGCTGACACTGCAGGAGGTTTAAGACGATTAAACATTTAAGCTTTGTGGCACTTACTCGTGGATTTTGTCATTAGCGTTTCAGAGCTGCGACGATTAATCGATTAGTGCTCAATTATCAAATTAGTCACCAACTATGTATTCAATCAGTGTGTTGGTTTGAGTGATTTATAAGAATAAAAGGGTCAAAGTTCTCTGATTCCAGCTTCTTAAATCTGAATATTTTCTGGTTTCTTCTCAACGTCTTTTGTTTGTGGCAGAAAAACATTTGAGGACGTCGTGTTGGACTTTGGGAAACACTGATCGAGATGTTTCTTTATTCTTCTGTCTGGATTTTAATAAATATTCCCAGCAGCCGTGAAAAAAACAAAACACGTGCTGTGCTGTGAAAGTTAAAGACATTGTGCTGAAATATTAAAGAAAGTTAAAGTCACCCATATTAATACATCTTGTGACTGATATAAAAACTTAAATATTAAAAGTAATTTTCAGGCAGTAATGAACTTAAGTATCAAGAGTACAAGTAAAAGTAAAGTACACATATATGAACATGTATGTTTACTGATAGGACAGGTTATAAAATCTGATACTGAGCGAATTGAGGAGTACAACTTAAATCTAACAGTCTACCTTTGTATTTCTGAGGTAATCGGATACCTGACTGTTTCTAAAAGTGGCTTCAACTTTTAAAATTCAGACACACGCTGATATCGGTTTATCTGTGACGGTTCGATAATATCAGCCGGCTGAAACAGCGGCAGGACTCTTAGTTAGGAAACACCGACCACCTCAGATGTGAAGAAGATAAATGATTTGAGGCTGTTAAAAGTTTGTAGCTCCTGCAACTTAAATGTCATCATCTACGCGACGTTTGTCGGAGGTTGTATGTTCCCTGACTTTAAAGTTTACAGTGAACAAAACGATTTTTATATTTTATACCTTCAAACTCACCTGATAATAAACACAAGCAACTCTATCCAAAGCTACTTTTCCTGTTAAAAGAATTTAAAGAAGCATTTATTTTGTTTCTTTTGAGAAATTACACTGTGAAATCTGACGAAGTGACTTTAATTAAACATTAAACAGAGCAGTAGTTTGTTAGTTCTGTGGTCATCGGCTTCTTGACTTCTTAAAGCAAAATAACCTTCCAGGACTGACACTGTTGTGTTGTGTTGTGTTGTGTTGTGTTCAGGGTCATGTTTGTGTGTCCTGGTTCAGCTCGGTTGGATCTGCCTGCAGGGTGTGTGGAGTTGCTGGTTACTAACTGAAGAAACACCAGCTATGACCATGAATGAGCCACAGGTTTACTCACACAGACATTTTATATATTGTGACACTTTAAAAACAACATTTTAAACGTCTGGTAAACATTTAGAAACGTCCTCAGACGGTCTGTGACTCAAACCTCCTCCCCCAAAACTCACATTGTCGTGGAAACTTGTATTAAAGGTCAAACTGAGATTTAACACACAACTGTGCGCATCTGTATGCCGCCCACGCGCACGCACACACACCACACACACACACACACACACGCACACACACACACACACACACACACACACACACACACACAGCTCCTCTCTGCAGATGGACTAAATAATGAAAGTGTGACGCATGTTTGTGTGTGTGAGTCAGAATAAACGGCCTTCAGGCATCTTAATGTGTTTTCTGTTTACCTCCATTCATTCAGAGATCATCGCTGCTGCTGCTGCTGCAGCTCGTGGAGGCTGAATACTTTATACTTTGTTTAGAGGAAGATATTCTTTTTAATTTATCCCGTTTAGCCTCTTAAAATGACCCTGATTTAGTCTTGTGGGCTTATTCCTTTTATTTTATTTTTTTATTTCTAATGAAAATGTGGGGAGAAAAACAGTTTAATGACACAAACACCCATTTATTATTTTTACTTCTTTCTACTTTGAGTTAAGAGGAAAATATTTTGTACTTCTCAAAAACAGCTATGATGTAAAAAATGACCCAAAAGTAAAGAAAGGTGTTAAAATATTACTGCAGTGTCAGTGCGGGTCGCCTGTAGGAGGGAGTGTTTAAAGTATCTGATATTAAATGTACTTTAAATATCACAAGTACAATATTTCATACAAATATTCTGCATGTAGATAATGTTTAGTGGACGTTGTCTTTTTATTAAATCTTATAATTATGCCGTGTCACAGTCGTCACAATCAATATTCTTTTTATCTGAGTGCCAAAATAATCGTAAATAATTATTTAAAAATCATTAACAGTAAAAATTCTGCTACTTTGTCTCTGATGGAAACAATATGAAGTACAAGTACCTCAAAACTGTACTTAGTGTTATAGTACATGTAATTGAGTTTCTCAGTTTGAAATAGTGTTGCTTTGTTTTGATTCGGTGTGTTTTCTTATTTTCTACATTTTAATTGATATTCCAGGAAATACTTTGTCAGTTTTTTTTGTCCCATAAAAACAAAACGTTTGGGGCGTGTTATGTGTGAAGTTGAACCCTGTGCGTAATTCTTTTGGCTCCTCGTTTGTGCGTAATGCTTCATTTAAAGCGCCTAATTAAGCTGCACGGATTCTAACCGGCTGAGCGTCGCACAGTTTGGAGCTCTGACGCAACAACCTGCGAAGTAACTATTAACTAAAGTCACATCAAATAAATGTTATGGAGCAGAAATTTGAAAATGTACCTGAGTGGAAAAATAAAGCAGTAAAAAGAACTCATTTTTGAGGCTGTTGTTTGAAAAATTGGCGCTTTTCTGGTTTTATTTTAATGTCAAGATGGAAAAATAAATATTATTATTATTATTTGTATTGTTATAAGCAGGTGGAGGCTGTTTTCCTGTCGGACGCCTCTCTGTCTCGTCTTTATTTGCGCCCCATCAGTCTCTGTCCTGCGGCCGGCGGGCAGCAGCAGCTCGGGGCGCGCAGCTTATCAGCTTTCTGTTTACCTCTCAATTAATCCCCCATTAGTAAAGAGCAGGCATCAGGCCGCTGCGGCTCGACTTTAGCTGTTTGTTGTTCCAAACAGGAGATCAGGCTGGTTAACAGCTCAGACTGACAGATCTCAGACCGGCTGTCTGGTCCGGAGAGGAGCCGGAGAGACGCGCTGATGTCTGCAGATAGCAGCGAGTTTGTTCCAACAGGGACTTAAAATCTGAATTAGCTCAGAGGAAGGGATGCGCGTAAAGTGTCCAAATGGATGCGGAGTCAAAGGGTCAGGACTCGTTTCTTTAGGAAGGACTATTGCGCCTTTAATGCGCGCCTGGCTGAGAAGCAGACCGTCTCCTGTCAGACTTTCTTCTTCCACCTTCTCGCCTGAATCAGGACGAACGAGCTTCTGGAGCGGTTTCAGTGGGAGATGATCCCGCGTGTTTGCTCTCAGCCTTAGCTGCTGCCTCACACCAGGACATGAGTGCGGGTGTAATTATACAAGAATGGGTTTTTTTGGAGGAAACAACTGTTCTCAGGCCGGAGGAACAATTAGGCGCAGAGGGGGAAAAACAGCAATTGATGCTTTTCTCCTCCCCCCCCAAAAAAAACCTCCGCGATCGTTGTTCCAGCAAATAAGTTGTCAGGGGAACAGAAAGTTTTGGGGGTGAGGTGAGAACCCTGCGTGGGATTTTTTTTTGTTAGCCCTCATTTGACGCGTAATGGCTAATTAACAGCGCCAACTGGGCCGCACGACGACCGGCTCCTGTTTTTAAACCAAGTTGGATCTCTGACTGAAGTCTGACCTGATCACTCACTCATCGAATTCATCACACGGCTAAAAGTTGTGAAGGAAATCTGAAATAAACGCTTGATTTTGGCTGACAAACAGTTTAAAAAACTAAAAAAATATGGAATTTGAATTATTTTTAAACGAAGAAAAGAGAAAACAGCAAAAACTTGATTTAAATCCAACTTCTAAAACGCAATTTTTGCGTTTTAGAAGTTGGATTTAAATCAAGTTTTTGCTGTTTTCTCTTTTCTTCATTTCGCTTCAGAAATGACTCAAATAATTATTCCAGAACTTGCTTTCCATTTGATTTTTGGGGATCATTGAGCGTATTGAATCAACAGCCAATCACTGCAGGAGAATTACGTGACAAACACTGGATTCATAGCCCGACCAGAACATGCCGAACACCTCTGTCAGAACTGTACTGCGTCTTCTGCGGTGCGTAAAATCCCTTTCAGACACAAACATTCCCTCTAAACTCCAGTTTGTCAGATTTCCTTTCTGGATATTCATCACAGGATCGCCGGAGTCGTTCTCTGGTCCAGGATCAGAACTGTCACCTGTGAGAATCAGGTCGCTGTGGGCTGAAATAACACCCTTAAACTGAAATAATAGGCTACAGGACGCGACCCTCCCTCCCTCACTCCCTCCCTCCCTCCCTCCTCATCGGGCTCTCCCTCTCTTACAATTCCCCCGTCCATTTTCCTCATCGGGATAAATGGTGAAACTTGTAGCAATAATACCCCCTTCTTTCACACAAACGCCTCCCCGCTGCCATCACCTTCCAGCCCGGCTGCCCCTGAAGCCTCGCGGCTGGTGGTGGTGATGGTGGCGGTGGTGGTGGTGGGGGGATCTCGGAGAGCCTTTCTCCGGGAACAAAAAAAGCCTCCTGAAGGGGAACAAAAGTGACCACATTTTTCCTCCGTGTCCCCTTCTCCGCGCAGAATAACCCGCTGCCTGTCCTTCAAATGGGAATATTAGGACGTCAATCTCACGGCCCCTGTGCGCTTTTGTCTTTGCTGAGTGCCCGGCTCTGCCTACCACACACCTTTTGTCCGACAATCCAATAAGAGCCATTATTCCCCGCGCCTCGGCCCGGCTGCAGCTCGCTCTTTTAGGTGCTTAATCGCGTCCTTTAAAGGACCTCAAATGGAGAATAACTTCCTCCTTTCACGTCGCCTGGCACCGGGACAAAGAGTTCCTGTGGCCCCGGCCTCTTCCAGCAGCTCTCCCCTCAACATGTTCATGAGCAGAAATTTGCCCCCGTGCATGTGATTCATTTTATGGGCACAGTGGGAGCAATAATAGGCTATACTATATAATTACTCTTTCTTTTCCTTTTACAGGGGAAATGCTGTTTCAGTATTTATTATGCATTTCGAGTACTGAAAGTTTAACATCGAAAAGAAAACGTAGAAAACGTTTTGTTGTTTGTTTTGTTTTTGATACAGAATCAAACGCACCTTTTCTAATTTCTCTGATTTATTTGAATAGATGTGAAATAGACTAAAACAATTCTCTGTTGAACCAAAAAAAAAAAAAAAAAAAATGTTTTAAAGCAATTCAAATCTCTCCACAGTCTAAAAATATACCAGGTTAAAAACAAACATTTTTAAAAAAAAATCGAGTTCAGATTTGGAGAAATGCGCCAAACTCTGTGCTTCATTTCTCCTCCGCGCTTCAGTCCCACAGGTGCCGAACTGGAGCACCAACAATGTAGTTTCACACTGTCACTGTTCGGATGTCATCCAGCCTTTTTACGCACGCCAACATCGGCTCTGACACACCTGAAGAACCGGAAGTATGAGTGAAATTTCACCTCATCCGGCAGCTGAATCCAAACTCTCTCCGTTATATAAGAAAATACTGTGTTCTGGGGCGTTTGGACCGAGTTAACACACACACTTCTATACGGATGTGGTTGACCCAAATAAAAAGAGCTCCATAAAAAAAAAAAAAGAGAGAGAGAGAGAAAAAGAGAGACTAGTTCTGTCGTGAGGGAGGCTACCAGGCCCGGATCCCCTGCAGGGAGCCCTGGCAGGATGTGACCGCTGTCCCTTGGTGTGTTTGGGCCTGTGGGGAGCCGCCGAGGCCGCTCACGTTCCCCAAGTTCATGTTCATGAAGGCGTTGGAGGTGCTGGACGGAGGCAGGGCGGGGATGCTGGTGTACGTGCAGCTGTAGTTGGTGTTGTACGCGGGGTTGTTGTATGTGTAGGCTTGGTATCCGTTATAACTGTACGGGTTGGAGCCGTACGGAGCAGCGGCCGCGTAGCTCTGCGCGCCGCCCAGACACGGCTTCCCATCGCGGACCAGCACCGGCACGGCGACGCGCCGAGGCGGGGGAGGGTGGTGCTGCCCCGCCGCCTCCAGAGACTTGTCCTGCCGCTGCCGTTTGCACTTGTAGCGGCGGTTCTGGAACCAGATCTTCACCTGGTTCGAGGTGAGTTTGAGGGTGGTCGCCAGGTGCTCGCGCTCAGGGGCGGACAGGTAGCGCTGTTGCTTGAAGCGCCGCTCCAGCTCGAAGACCTGCGCCTGGGAGAAGAGCACCCGGGGCCTCCGCCGGCTCCTCTGCTTCTGCACCGGCCGCTCCGAGTCGCCCTGCCCGCCTTCCACCGCCTCCTCCCGGGACACCAGCCCGCAGCTCTCTGGGTGAGATAAGAAGGTCACATAAAGTCACAAAAAAAACCTACAAATATTGTTTTTTTTTACGCGTAGAAAAGAAACACTGTGCCAAATCTTTCACTCCACAATAAAAAGATAATATAATATGATAATATATCTGTCCGCTGCAAGAAACCAGACAACAGTCAGAACACGAGACTTTCCCTTCAAGATTTCCTTAAAAACTACAAAATGTTTTGAGCGAGAACCAACAAAACTCTCAGGAATTATTCCAAAAGTAAGAAAATAAGATATAAAAACAGAAGAGAGGCGGATGTAAAAAAAAGATACAACAACATATTTTTTCTACACAGTTTCAGTTTTGGTGCCTTTCTGAATTCAGAGCTCGAGATTTGAACTGTTTCAGTGATGGATGATCTCCTGCAGCGTGTCTCTGCCTCTCTCTGTTTATCGGCGCTACTTCGCGGTGTCATTTATTCCTTTTACAAGCCTCTTTAAACTAATTGTCGGTTTATGGTCCACACATCATAACAGACTCGGCAGAACAGGGACGCGCAGCTGAACCACTACAGAGTGTTTGACATTTACAGACTTCACTGGATCCGTCTCAGGCCCAGAACGCTGACTTCCACCATTTGATAGCTCTTTATTGGGATAAACGTGTGTGAAGGTTGGAGCAGGACCACGACAGGCCTCCGAGGACGGATACGGTCCAAAACCCAACCTGTTCACACTCTGTTCAACTCTAATTACACGTTCTAGTTTTTGCACAATTTATATTTGGAGCTCTGGGAGCGTTTCTTTGTAAATATTTGAGGATTATTATAATTTTAAAAATAAAACCCTGGAATAATGAGCCAACAGAACAGAAACTGACATGAAGCATGTTTTTCTTTTTTTTCCCAGCTGGCTCACGTTGTGTTTGACGCTTAAATAACCCCCAAAAAACATATTACATGTCTGTTAATCGGCTGTAAATAATTAGATTCTTAATAGATTAGAATAATAAACTACCTTGTGTGTAACAGTAGAGACATGTCCACAGCTGAGCCGTGACTGCAGCTCGGTTCAGTTGTTTTTGTTGCTAAACATGCAAATTATTTTGAAGCCACTTAAAATGCGAGACTGAACATTTAAATCAGCTGCTTGTATTCATGTTTTATGCTGAATCTCTCTGATATTTTCACTGTAAATCGCTGGAATTGTGTGTTTTTCTGTGATAATTATTGTTACACGTGTCCTTTGTTGCCTTTTGTCTGGCCTGTAGCAGCTCAACTCACTGCTCTCCTGCTCCTCCAGCTCGGCGGCTTCCAGCTTGGCTCCCTGCAGCCCGGGATGCACGTACATGTCCGGGGACAGGCTGGTCTCCCCGCGGTCCTCCTCCCGCACCGCCAGCGCGCTGAGGTACGCCAGGTTGTCCTCTCCGTCCGAGAAGGAGGGACTGTCCCGGGCCCCGGCGAGCATGCAGGACGGCGGGGTTTGGAAGTGCTGCTGGGGAGGAGAGCCGGCCAGCTGCTGCTGAGTGTGCGGCCGGTGCTGGAGCTCCAGGGCTCCGGACTGCTGCTGCTGCTGCTCCAGCTTGAGGATATCCTTGACAGAAAACGGCGTGGAGGTGAGCGGGCTCTGCAGCATCATGTCATCCAGCTCCTGCTGTGCAGCACCAAGGAAATGAAGCCCGCCGAGTAACATGCACACCCCTTCTCCTTTCCCACTCTCTACCTAACAAATAATTGAGCTTAATAGCCCCTTCTTTGGTAATTGGAGGTGCGTTAAGCCTCTGGAATCCCTCATCGCCGTAAATCGCCCGAAAAGATGGGTATTAGTCCCGGTTTTGTCCATGCAGGTCTCCTCTCTGACAGATATAATGTCGGGCTTTGTAAGTGGAGTTTGGACCGGGGCGAAGGAGCGCCTCTGCCTCCTCTGATGTCAGGGGGAGGGGTGTGTGTGTGAAATGGAAAGTCCGTGTGGGCTGGAAGGGTTTGGGAGAGAGAGAGAGAGAGAGGGAGAGAGAGACGGGGAGAGGGGAGGTGGAGCGTGTGACGTGTGTTCATGTACCCGGTTTGTTTTGTGTGAATATGGTGGACAGAGAAATCCGCTGAGGCCCTTCTGCTCCTCCACTGTCCTCCGCGTTTATCCAACTGTACTCACTGTGCCTCCTTCTAACGCATCTTTACGCACAGACGTGATTAAATGAAGCTCGGTGAAACCTTCACTCTGACAGAAAATATGTGGCCTGCACATTAACTTTTCTTAAACACGTTATGAGCAGTTTTCATTACCCCAGAGTCGGTCCCTAGTCGTTGGGGTTCTTGTGTTGGTTCGTGCGTAAATCTGTGCGCTCTTTGGAGAGCAGGCGCTCCATGCTGGCTGAAAAGAACAGTGGAGCGTCAAGGTCAACGGTCAGGTCAAGAGATCATAGAGTCAGGTGGGGGGGGTGAAACTACTTTGCCTTGTAGTTTTACTGAATGGTGGTTTCCATCATCACGCTCTGACCATCAGGACAAAACAAGTGCGGCTGATGAAGAGACGTGAGAATCTCCACAGCTCCACGTTTCTCCGGCCTTTAGTCGAGAGGTTTTAATTTGGCTTAAAGTGGTCAAATTCATTTAGAAAATACGGGAAATGTTGGATTTTCTAACTGCTGCCCCCATTCTTAATCTGAGAGCAGATTATAACATTTCCAAACACACCAGAAGAATCATTTCATTTCATTTTACGCAACAGCAAAGTCATTAAAATGTCCTTCCGGGCTTCCATATATCTGGAACACACACTATTTACTTTATGAATCGTCTTTCACTGTGACTCCATGTTGGACTCGACCCTCCTGTTCGGTTCCTGCAGCCCGGCCCGTCCGGCAGCAGCTGCTCTCGGTGTCTCTCCGTCCTCTTTATCGCGGGTGTTGTATTAATAACCGCCCTGGGCCGATAAGAAGGGCCCCCCGGGGCAATTAAGATTCCTCCAGGAAAACTGACTGACGTTTTTAGCTCGGTGTAATCTGCTCCTATCAGCTCCCCTTTCCGTTTTTTCCAGCGGGACCTCCTCGCCTCTGTCACCCGGCTGCCTGCGCTCCTCCTGCGGGCTTCTGTCCAAATTACAGCCTCGGAAAGTTTGACTTCAAGAAATCAATTTTAAACACAGAGAAATACACACATTTCGTATTTTATTACTTTTATTAAGACACTTTCAGACACTCACCAGCTGAATGATTCAACTAAACTTTCTGATTGTTTTCACAAAATCACAACATTTCTTGCACTCATTTCTCTTCTTTCATTAAAAACACTCGATCACACTGAATCTCTTCTCTCCATCGGCTCAATCTGTTGTCAATGTGATTCATAATATAACAGCTTTATTTCAATTCATCATCTTTACGACTAAAAACGTGTGTGTTTTTTTTTAAGTCAGCAGATTCTAAACTCCTCTTCGTGCTGTTAAACCTGCACAACTCTCAGCAGGATGACAGGATGTGACCCTCTGCTGGGATGTAGATTTCTGTTTGTGGTTGTTTTGTTGTGGACGTTCAACCAAACTCCAGCCGGATAAAGAAACATGTTCAACTGATGTGGAAATAAGAGATGAAATGAGTGGAGGAGGTTTAAAGGTCAGTGCAGAGACTGAGACTGTCATCTTCAGTAAGTTTGACATCAGATATCTTTTACAAAACTTTTTTTTTTCCTCTGAAACTTTTTGTCAGCACGACGAAACCTCAAAAACAGAAGTTAGTGTTGCACAAACTGTTTAAAGTTCGCGATCGATCACCTCTTGTGTTGGGATGTGAGGTGGAACGCTACGGAGGCCTTGAGAGGCCAATTAGAAGGGGAACACAATTTTAAAAGTCTGGTGTTGAATTTTCTAAATCCAAGAGATAATACTATTATATAATATGTTGATATTCTTTAAATTTCTGTAGAACTTTTCTGCCAATTCTGCTCAGATTATAAAAATAAAAACAATTAGGCATCCTGTTTATTTAAAACACATTTTTATTGAACAAAAAGTAAAAAATATTTCACGTTTTCTCATCTTTTCCACCTGAACCTCGTGATATAGAGCGCCAACAATCATTAAACTAAGCAGCTTTCATTCTGTTTTCACGCTCGAACAGATGATAGAGTCGCAGATTTTAAAGCTTTCTGTCAACACAACTAAATCACTTACGTGTTAAAAAGATCGTGACGTGGGTTCAGAGCTTTCAGCTCCAAATGACCCAAAGTGAAATGAAAACCTGAACTCAGTTTAAACTCCTCCGTCGTCTTTTGTGTTCTTCTTCTTCGGTTTTAAAGTCAAATCCTCAAATTTGGAAATAAGGTTGCCCAGTTTACACACACACATAAATCTGCAGTTTTCATTTTCATCATCCTTTTGTGTTTTGAGTCTTTTAAGAACAGAATTGTCGGTGTGTAAAGGGGCAACAGAGGCGGCTGTGGCTCAGGGGCAGAGTCAGCATCTTGTAACTTGAAGGTTGCTGGTTTGATTCCCTTGGTCTGCATGTCGATGTGTCCTTGGGCAAGATACTGAACCCCAAACCAGCTCCTGGTGTGCTGGTGTGCCACCGCCATCAGTGCAGGAATGTATGTGTGAATTACTGTTATTTGTTTGGACAGAAATGTGAAATATTAGATGTATCTTTAGACTGAAAAAACAGAAGTGGATCCAGTTGTGAGGCCTCTGTCTGTCCCTCCTGTGTGTCCCAGCAGGTAGTAAATATCCTGATGTGCACTTTCTTTCTATGGAAGCCGCAGACAGACAGATATACGTGCGTCCGTCTCTGCAGACTCCCCGGCGACTCTCCCCGATTCACGCTATATCATCATCAGCGCGTCCTCGTAAAAAAGTGCCAAACAAGGCGGGATAGTGTTTAGACTGGCACCCGGCCGCCTCCATTTACTTTAAATAAGCATTAAATCCAACGACGCCAGACTGAGCGCTGTGTGTCACGTGGAGCAACGCTCCGAAGCAGCTATTGGAAAGAAATTACAACTGTTTTGGTTTAAAGTTTAGTGACCGAGAGTTTGGTTTTTGTTTTCTGGTTGGACAGTTATTCCCGGACGAGACGTCCAAACTGAAGGTTCAGGAGTCTCCAGGAGTCCTTGAAAGGCTCCCAGGATTGATTTACAGGTTTTCTATAAACTGATCAATGTACAAGTTGTAAAGTCAGAGTTAGAACAGTGTGTAACTAAAGTGGCCTGTAAAGACGGACTAGTGAGTAGATGAGTCTCCGTGTTCAACCTCTGTAGTCTCATTCAGACACTCGTTAGCAACCGCTAACTGTTTTTAACACATGAAGAGCTTCATTAAAAACTGAAATAATTAAACTGTGGGACATTTGATGATGGAGTTTATGTCGTAGAACAAATAAATACCAGTTAACAGAAAATCAGGTAAGAAAGCAGATGTTTGCGGTCTCAGGACTGCAGAGCTGGACTCGTGTTTATAACAACGATGCTCACAGCTGATGGACGTGTTCCGACCATCCTGCTGCTGCTGCCATCATTCACCCTGACACAGACTCCAAAGATGCTCTACGTGATTTTTTGTATATTAATAACTTCATATATGTTCTGTAATTTGTGTAGCATGAAGACTTTCAATGTGTTATACAACTCTGTGTTTTATGATGACTAATAAATCACCTTGTAGCCTTTAAAACTTGACTTTTCTGACGGTAGGTCGAGGTGACAGCGGGGCCTTACCGGCGACAGGGATGGCAAGCCAGTGACCACAGTTCAAGACTGCGTTTCAACGTATGTGTGTGTGTATGTGCGAAACTACTGGACATCATTAAGGAGCGCTCGCGACAACTTCCTGCTGCGTTTACAGCAACGAAAAAAAGGCTTTTTAATCCAAAACGTGATATTTTTCTAACCCTAACAAAGACTTTTGTGTCTAATTAATCCAGATCATGAAAGTCACTCAAGTCAAAGTCAAGATTATTTGCCTCTCCATCTCTCAACCCTTCTATCTCAGTTTTTAATTTGGTTTATTTTCAATAGAATTCATAAAAACATAAAAAAGTTAGTTGACATTTTCTTTTCTTAGAAATGTCTCCAATAATCTAATTTAACTTACAGGAAGATCGACTTTTTAAAAACATGGCGATACACATCAGCATCCAACAACATGTTCAAGAGATTTAATATGACCTCATGGGCAACTTCTACTTTTTAAAGGTGCAATATGTAGAAATTTTAGCTAAAAACCTAAAGAATTTACTCAGATCATTATCAGAATGTGAAGAACAGTTCTGACGTTATGATTTCTATGTGCTTTGTGTTGCAGCGATGTCGACTCCAGCTAGCTCTGGCCCATCACGGCACAAGCTTCCTGCACCAGCACCTCCTGGCCTCCCAGTCGGGACCGTTAGCTGCACGGCTAACTGAGCTAACTCGTACTGGCAGCCACAGTTAGCAGCAGTTAGCGGTCACTCTAGTGATACAGTGCTCCCGATTTTCTTTCCAAATCGTAAATATTGTAAAGTCAAGACGTCACCTGAGAGTGCTTAAGAACCGTCCTTTAAAGGATGATGCGTTGTATAATGAAGCTAACAGAGTCGCATGAGGAATTAACAACTCACAAAAAAAGCAAAACAAAACAATAAAAAACAACACAAGAAGAAGAAGAAGAAGAAGAGAATTACTGGCTCACTTCCTGCCTGTTTTCTTCGTCACTCTCCAACATCCAAACATCAGAGAGTCATTCTCCACTTGCAGGCTCGTAGACTCGTGTTCATATTTGTGTGTTTTGTATTTTTTCCCTGACAGATTTCAGAATTGTTTCCACCTTCAGCCTCTTTTAGCTCCTTGTTTTGTTTTGACAACACATGTGGATACAATCTCGCCCGTCTCGAGCAGGAAGGCAGCTGCTTTTTAAGAGCGAATGTTGAATATTCTGATGACCAGACGTCTAAGAACCTCTGAGGTGTTTTGTCACGGTGTGTGGAGCGATGCAGGGAAACCTGTAGAGGACTGTGAGCTTCATCCAACTGACTGCAGAGTGCCACTCAGATAAACATCCATCAGGGGGAGGAGGAGGGGAGGAGGGAGGAGGAGGAGGAGGAGGAGGAGGAGGAGGAGGAGGAGGAGGAGGAGGAGGGTTTCCAGCTCTACAACCTGCCCGGTGCTGACAGAGCTGGAAGGAAAGACTGTGACCTTTTGTGGAGCTTCTGTTTGGGCCTTTATCTTCCACACAACCTGAGATTAGACAGTCAGTGACGAGCTAGCAGGAGTCTGAAGGGTTAAAGTACTTTAATACAGTACTTTATTTATAAAGTACTGTATCAAAGTACTGAGCTCTACTTCTGCTGACATTTACAACAACCACCAACTTTTTGTTGAGAGAGAAAAACTTCTCTTTTTGAATTTTGACCTCATGTTGCAAAATGGACTTCAGAGTCCGAAAGAGAATAAAAATCTTCATATAATTCTTATAATGTTAAAGTGATGAAGAGGATAATAAACAGAATATCACAACAAACGCTGATCAGAGGCACTTTTTCTCTGATTAAAAGCTGAAGATGAAATAATAACTTTAGTATTTCCAAGAAAGTATGTTGTTTTTGGGTAGTCGGAGGTTTTAAGGCCTTTGTGTGTGTGTGTGTGTGTGTGTGTGTGTGTGTGTGTGTGTGTGTGTGTGTGTGTGTGTGTGTGTCCCTGACGGGGGCAACAATAGGAAATGCTACACCTCTTGTCTGCTGTCATTTGCGGCCCAGCAGAGGCGCCAGGCGGCTCTGAATGGTTGGATGGAGAGAGAGGAGAGATAATCTCAGCCAGTGTGTGTGTGTGTGTGTGTGTGTGTGTGTGTGTGTGTGTGTGTGTGTGTGTGCGTGTGTGTAGTGTGTGTGACGTATGAACGACCGTCAGCCACCTAAAGAAACACTCAAACTTTATTAGGACATTAAACGTAACACACACACACTTGTGATGTGTATGTTAGAACAAACACACATTATCGTGGTGACGAAATACAAAGTCGGAATAAATTATTGAGAAAATAAAAGCCAGAAAACTTTTAAATCTCAAAAAAGTTTCATATATAAGAAAAATATGAATTAAGCCGACATACATCCGGGTTTTTTTTAAATACATGTTAAATATTATTTTGTAATGTAATTAAACAAACGACATGTGTTAATAGTTAAATCCGTCTGCTGAATTAAAGATGTCGGTTTTTTAAAGCACCATTTATTTAGAAAAATGTTCAAGTCACATTTAATTGTGAAGTTTTGGTAAATTTAACTTTTTCTTTTTACGCATTTTTTCTCATATTTCCAACATGCGATAAAAACATAATTCTGTTTTACGCTCTGAGATAAACACACGTGTGGTTCAAACAAACTAATTTATATTTTTCAGACTTTAAATTAATCGTGATCCCGCTTTCACGTGAACAGTTTACACCAGAATAATCACAGAAATAAGGAATTTAATTTACTTTCGTCGATCGTTAAAATGTTTTTTTTCCCAACAAATAAATTCCTGTTTTATTTTCTATATTTTGACATAAAGATTCTACATAGAAGAAAAATAAAACTGATTGTTATTATATTATAAAAGCTTTTCAGCGCAAAACATTTCATTTATTTTAAGAGAGTTCTGACGGAAACACTGAAATAATAAAACTAAACTCTCGTTTAAAACATAAATCATAAACTTATAAGATTTATTATAATATTTCACACGAGTAAAATTGACGTTAACATAAAATAAAAATAAAATATATTAAAAAAAACACCATGATTCTTCCTCAGAGCCGCTCCTCCTCTTCTCTCCGGCGGCCGTGCGTAAAAGGTCGCGCGTCCCGGTGACCAGTGGGGTTAAATGCTCGCTCGTGCACGGGTTCAATCACGCGTGCGTGCGTGTGTGCGTGCGTGATTGGTGTGTTTAGATAGCAGAGGCCTGCAGCCAGTAATAGCTCCATTAAGCAGAGTGGGAAGACGCTATCTCAGTGATCCGTAACGTCCACGTCCGCCCCGGCAGGACGCGACCGGCGGCCACACACACACACACACACGCACACACACACACACCTCCAACAACTGAAGAAAACAAAAACAAAACAAAAATAATGGGGCCTGGATTTATCCTGTTACCATAGAAACAGACTAATATGTAGATTAAATTCAGTCTGAACACTTTTCTGTTTGTCCGACGTTGATGCGTAAAAACCCGCAAAACCCGCACAAGAAGCTGAACAGAGAGCAGCTCCAGCTCGGTGCGGACGACAGGCCTCCGCTCCTCATTCAGACCTCTGCGACGTTACATTTTTGGGGACAGGCCTCTACATCTCACACACACACACACACACACACACACACACACACACACACACACACACACACAACCCTCCAAATACACCGCATGACGCAACCCGGCTCTGTTTATGAACCCGCCCGGCCTGCTGTATAAATTGTGGCGTTGAATGGTTTACCTAATGGGACTTCTGTTTCTCGTTTTCTGTCACCCGGCACGCCAGAGTCCGCTGACAAACGACCGACTTTTACCGGCAGAGGAATTCCTGATTTATGTGGGAAATGAAACGAGGACGAAGCGGTGTGTGTGTGTGTGTGTGTGTGTGTGTGTGTGTGTGTGTGTGTGTGTGTGCTTTTTGTTTTTTGTTTTTTTTTTCTTAACCGTGCAAATAAAGTAAATGATCTCCACCCCTGCGCGCATTAAGGCCGGGAGACTTGTATATAAACGCGCCAGAGGAGAGCAGGCGATGTCTTCAGAGTGATAGATGCGTGTTTTGTTATTTTGTTTCTCATATTGTGGCGCGATGGAGGAGGAATAAACTCGAGCTGGACGCGGCGGAGTTGAGCCCCACCGCCCCTGCGCATCGACTCCTAAAGCCTCCACTTCCATTGTTATTACTGCGGAGGAAACAAGTCGTTACAGCCGCCGCGCTCTGATTAATGACCGTGTTGTTTCTCAACTCAAGTAGAAAGTTCCAGAGAAGCTTGTTGCTCCTAATTTGATGAGAGAATCGCGCAGAGGCGTCTCCAGGAGTGGAAACAAAAAACAAAAGAACAAATGAGCTTTCAGCCTTATCACACCGCAGGGATTAATTTTCTCAGAGCTTTCGAGGACTGGAGCGTTTTTATGATGAATAATTTCCCCTGATAAACGCAGGCGGTGTGATGATGTGACTCCCGTCTCCTCCGAGCAGAAGTCGGTCTGTCTGTGTATAAACTTGGGGGCATTAGTGCCTCCAGGGTGGAGACAGACCACTCCATCACGGCGCAGACAGTCCGGATTCCCCTCCTGCACCATTAGAGCCCCCCTTTTTTCTATCTCTCTCTCTCTCCTTTATCAGCTCTCTATCTCCTAAACAGCGTCCAGCCTGGCTGCTTTACAACCTGCAGAGGGTTTCTACCATCAATCACTGCGGGGCAGGCTGAGCGCTGCCAGGCCCCCGGACCGGAGTTCTCCTGTCCGGGTGTCAGGTCGCTTCTCTGGTGCGTCTCACCCCGAAACACCGAGAGACTCAGCGAGGAAGCAACACACGCGTAAAGACAAAGAAAAGAAAGACTTTAAGAAAATGAGTCTTACTTTAACTTATTTTTTTTAGACAAAAAAACGGAAAAAGAGACGAAACAATCTTTTAAAAATGGAATCATAAAACTTTTCATCCACAGAAACCGACTCAATTTCGACTGAAGCTCTTAAAATCTTTTTTTAAAATCAGTTTTCAAACAATATGAATTAAAATACCCACATGAGCAGCAGAAGATGTGGCTGAGAGGTGAAAACGACCCTGAAAGATGAATTTGTTATTTGTTTTGTTCTTGGATACATTTCCGTCTAACATCACATTATTCACGAGATTCTCCATGAGCTCAT
Source organism: Sparus aurata (assembly GCF_900880675.1). Lineage (NCBI taxonomy): Eukaryota > Metazoa > Chordata > Actinopteri > Spariformes > Sparidae > Sparus > Sparus aurata. The sequence goes on along the minus strand of NC_044187.1, from coordinate 5,443,465 downwards.
CTCAGGGAGGCAGACTGTAAATGTTTAAGGCCAAAGAAGGACAAAAGAAGAAGACATTAAACCACTTTGTGTTTTTTTTTTAAGTTAAACACAGGCAGCTGAAGCGCGTTGTGCTTTCTTTATCTTTGATCCATTATCCCTCAGAAGAAATGCTTTTAAACTGAGCAGCTTCAACTTTGTAGCTTTTTTTTCTCCCTTGGTTTCCGATATCAAACATCCAAAGAGGAACACTGAAGGCGTCTGTGGACGAGCAGAATTCCTCCTCGTCCTCTTTATGATTTGCCCTCCAAAGCCGAAAAAAACATTACATGAAGAGGGATATATGTTCTCCAGCCTGGACACCACCCACCCCCGCCCACCCCCTCTCCTCCCGAACGGCTCTGCTGCCCTACAGGAACTCACTTGTTCAGAAAACGCAGAGAAAGTTCCCACTCACACGACCTCTGTCAGCCCTGATGAATTAACTCTGAATGAAGGCGGAAAAGATTCCCTCAAACTATTAAACCGCAGCCTGCAGAGACAGAAACAGAAGCGAACCGTCGATTCATTTTATTTTTTACAAACGCTTCCTGTGAAATAAGAACGTGTCTGAGGTTAAAGGTCTCCAAGTCATCTTAGCATCACACTCAACTCCAAAATCTCATTTTAACCTTTTACTTCCTTTATTTTAATTGTTAAATTGGAAAAAAAAAGAAATGTTTTTCAAATACTCAAAATAAAAGAGCGTCTGTGTGTCTTTCTTATTTCGCGCTTGATTCGCTTTTACGCACGGGTTTGGGATTTTACGCACAGGTACTGAGTATCTACCAGTGCGCGTAAACGTCAAATAATGCGCGTCCTCGTTGACCTGCCAGTCACCCCGCCTCCGCCGGAGGACGCAGAGCCGAGCTGCGGCGTGCTGCTGCCGGTCCCCGAGCGGCACTCCGTGTTTAGGCGGAGGAAGGGCCTGTTTCCTGGATCAGGCTAAACACGGGCCTCCGGAGCGCCGCGCTCAGGCGGGACCGGCCCGCTTCTGGCCGGACGGACACCGGCAATAGATCACTTCGACCACCGGGGCCCCCGGAGGCCGGGCGGGCAGAGGCTCACAGCTGGGAAGCCTCCAGACCAGAAGGGGGGTCAAGGGCCCCCTGCACCGCCGCTGCTCGGGAGTTTGTCATCCTTACGCCCGCGGGATGACAGCAGGGCGGACGGGTGGAGGATGTTTATTGCTGCTTCTCAGGGAAGCTTCCTGCAATTAACTTTCACTTTCACTTCCAGAGTGAAGACATTTACAAGGTCTCACCACAAACTGAGCGCAGGTCCCTGGATCAGTGTTCATACAGCAGGTTTGTCTCTGACACATGAGGTGTCTGAGCTCAGATCAGTGATTTATAGTTCCACCACAGCACAGTGAACAGTGATGCGTCAAAGAGGCTTTACTGTAACTTCATTTACCACCAGAACTGTAAATCTGCTCAGTGTCGTTTTGTTTTAAGGTTTGTGTTTTGAGAGAAAGTTGTAAATGAAGTTGTTCGTGATGACATCATCACGTTCTCATCACCTGGGGTAGGATGACCTGTGAGGATGATGAGTAAGAAGCTGCATGTTATCTGACAAACTGCCTCCAGTGACGTCGCTCAGTGGCAGTTTGGATGCAATATACAGATATGAGGGAGTGAAGACATCGATGCTGTCACAATCACACACAGGAAGGATCCAAATACGAGACACACAGGCGATGAGAGGCTCAAACTTCTTCAAGAAACAGCACAATGAGCCAGATCAACTTCTGAGGACCACAGGGAACGAGTTAGGATCCCAGGGAGCACATCAGGGCTGGAGAACAGGCACTGGATCAACACAGGCTAAAGTCCAAACTAAACTAAGGAGGGGATGAGATGCAGGCGGAGAGACACACTGAGAACAGGGCGGTGCTACTGAGGCTGATGGGAGAGAAGCGTGTGTGTGTGTGTGTGTGTGTGTGTGTGTGTGTGTGTGTGTGTGTGTGTGTGTGTGTGTGGAGGGGGATCAGGCTGGGCCGGAGCACAGGAACACAGGACGGAACCAGAACACCGAACACAGATCCTTGGTTTGTAGAAATGTCAGCATTTATTCAGGCGGATGTGTCGAGGCTTTCGACAGATCTCGAAACACAGAGAGAGGGAAACATTTTTGTAATTTACATGAACTGACCCTTTAAAATCATCTTCAGTACACACAAGCAGGAAGTTTGTTTTTGCTCAACGGGTTCGGATCATTAAGGAACCTCATCTGGTTCATGTGAACGTCTCCAATCTGCGTCGACTCATCAGCTCCTCAAGCTATTTGAGAGGTGTGTGTTTACATATGTGTGTGTGTCTGTACCTGTGTGGGTGTGTGTGTGTGTGTCTGTACCTGTGTGTGTGTGTGTGTGTGTGTATCAGGTGCTCTCGGGTCGAGTTTCCTCTGAGCTGAACTTGATGCTGTAACTCAGTCCAGTGAATCAGTTAATGAGCCTGTTGGACATGTAATTAGCCAAAGAGACGTGTAATGATGCTGGCAGCCCTCCATCTGACACCTGTGAGGATGTTTAGCAGCATGCTGAAACTCTGTTTTACTGTGAAGCTCCAGAAATGTTTGTGGACTACACTATGACACTTCACCTGACTTTATATCATCATGGAGGTGAGGAGAGGATGACTCCATAAATCAGCTCAGAAATCCTCAAAAAAAAAGTCACTCTTTAAATGCGCAGAACTTGCCTTAGAAACATCATGTTTTTAAGTTTTATTCAGTATCACAGTAACCCAGTGATAGGTGTCTGTACATCCACAGGTTCACTGCAAACAGGAAGTGCTAATAGATAATTCGGCTGAGTTTAAAAGCCTTTTCTTTGGTTGTTTTTCTGTTTTAGAACAAGTCTTAAGATACTTCAGTTGTCCTTTAATGTTAACACTGCACACATGGCTCCATCAGAGTTCATTACATTTGACACTGTAGTTCTGTATGTATGTAGAAAGTCATGTGAAGGGATATCTGTCAGGCTCTACATACATGTGGCGTGTGTCATATATGTGCATACACACTATGCCGTGTGTGTGTGCGTGTGTGCGTGCGTGTGTGTGTGTGTGTGTTTGTGTGTGTGTCTTCATCAGGCAGCAGGTTGTGTGTGACCTCGTCGACCTGCGCTGGATTAAACAGCTAATATATCTGTGGAATGATTCTGCAGGTCTAATCATAGCAGAAGTAAGGTGTCTGCACACACACACACACACACACACACACACACACAGCCTTGACAGGAGCCAGTAGTCTTGCAGTGCCGATGGTTTGATTGACATGTTTGTCAGTGCCCAGTGGGCGGGGCTTAATGCTCACACACGCACACACACACACACATTCTCCATGGCGTGTTTTTTTGTCCACACCCTGAAATAGTCCTCGGCCCAACAGAGAAAGAATGACACACTCACTCACACACACACACTCGAACACAAACCTCTGCAATGCAGTAGTGCTCACGTCATGTACAGGCCTGTCCTCTGCTGTGTGTGTGTGTGTGTGTGTGTGTGTGTGTGTGTGTGTGTGTGTGTGTGTGTGTGTGTGCGTCGGCCACAGAAGATCAGAGAGCTGGAATCATGACAGCGTTTCTCTCTCTAACCCATCTGAGCGGCGACAGGAATGTGTCGGCCATGTTACGAGAATAAAACCTTTCTGCCAGGGAAGGTTTTTTTTAAATGTGTGTTCACCAGCAGCGAAGCGAGTTTGACTGCAGGATGTTTCGTCCAGACCGACAGACACATTGAGGATGTTTGTCTGTGTGTGTGAATTCAGGTCAACCTCTGACTCCACTCAGCACTCACCAGAGACTCCGGTTCTCTTGCTTCTCTCTGTTAAGTCACATTCATGAAGTAAAGAATAAAGTCCATTTTCCCCTCCAGCTCCAGTCAGCACTCAGAGCAGAAACGCCCGACAATGGCGATCACCTCCGCTGATCACCGCTGCAGTCAGGCTGATAAACAGGATTGAAGACATGTTTTAGGGGCCGTCCAGATGAGGACGCTCTTTTGTGAAATCGCACATGTATTGCATCGTTTTGGCCGACCGTCCATACGGATCCTGGAAACACTCTTTTTTGAAAACGGGTCTCAGAGTGTAAAAATCCGAAAACGCAGCCCTCCCGTTTTCATGTGGACGGCGAATCCGCATACTTTCCAAAACGATGACGCCATCGCCCCACCCCGCGACGTCTCATAACAACAACAACAACAATGGCGGACTACATGCTCGTGTTCGTGCTGCAGAAGATATTGAGCCTTTCTTGCAACTTACTCGCCTTGTAGTTGAGTGTGAGTCGCAGCAGCAGTTCGACCCCATTAACGGTCCACACGAACGATTCTGGTTTCCTTGCACTAGCCATTTTCATCTTCTTCTTGTTGTGTTCGGTTTCTCCGTCTACTGTCTGTTTGTATACAGAGCGAAAGCTTTCTGCGCATGCTCCCTCTCTTCTTCTCTGTTTTTTGTGAATGTCAAGCGCCACCTATAGGCCTGGAATATGAACTACAGCGTTTTCGGTCGTTTTCGTGGATCCGTATGGACGCAAAACAATGCCGAGAAAGACGGAGGGAAAAAAGATTGTTTTCGTCCCTGTCAAGGTCAAGGTAAACTTTATTATCCCACAAGTGGGAAACTCATGTGGTCACCATTGCACATTACAAACAACAACAGGACAGACCAAATAACAAGAACATGAAAAGACATGACAGGCATGTGGACAGCCCCTTAATCCCAGAGGATCAAGAGTCATCTCTGGGCTCTCCTCCCGAAGGATCAGAACAGAATCTGTCGTGACTGACTGAAGACAAATGGAAGAATTTGCCATTTGCAGCTCCTCTTGTGTTAAAACAATCTGCACCACCGAACTTGAGCATCAAATTCACTTCAAAGATCAAAACGCAGCATGTGAGACTGGATGAAATGAAATTCCTCGCTTGATCTCAAGAGCAGCAGCAGCACAAACGCTCCGACTGCTATCAACACTGCAGCACACACACCTGCTGTGTGTCTGCTGGATCCTCGGGGAGTCCTGCGGTTTCCCACATCCTGCGACAGCTGAGCTCCCAGGTGCCCCGAGCTCGGTCCAGGAGAGCAGGAAGTGTGGGGACATTTGTTTTACTCCCCCCTCCCCCGGCAGGAGCGTCAACAGGGAAATGGGCCATTAAACGGGAGGAAGAGCCGAGAGAGGCCGACACAGAGGACGGAGGAGTTCAGGTTTAATGTAGTAACGTTTAATTGATTCCCAACGAGGGAAGTGTGTACATGTCAGGGGTCGAGGTCAGATCCAGAACAGCAATCCAGGAAAAAGGAAGACGTTCCTCACCTCCTCAGCAGGTTGGGAGCATGCTGTCTCTGGAAAGTCTTGACATGATGAGTTTAAAGTCGACGCTGACCTCGACTACAAGGAAAGAAAACTTCTATTTAAACTCTAAGTTGCCTGCCGACCTCTTACCTGATGATAAACGCCTCTTTTGAGCGTCTATGCCCGTCCCGTGGCCTGAAACAGCGAACGGCCAACAAGCGATCAGTAAGACGGGACAACAACTCGCTCTACGTTCTTGCTCCCTCCTGAGCCACTCACGTATCAGACACCGGATGATTGACACATCATGTAGCCAATGAGATTTCAATATGCAGTTTGTATGAGTTTTTTTTAAAGGACATGAACATGAAAATGGAAATTAAGCAATTTTAACGCAGAATTCCAACACATATCTTTAGATTTTGGGAAGAAATATACTGGAAATAAATCTGTTTGGCAACAATTTCATAATGAATAATGTTGTAAAACTTAACTTACTACGTTTGTATTCGCCTCTTAACACTTTACTTTTACATGTGCGATGTCACATCTATTCAACCTTAGAAGCCTTCAGCTGTTACAAACGAAGACACCAGTGATAGAATTTCATAATAATCGCGCTGAATCCAGTTTGTTCATGAAATTCTTTCCCTAAAACAAAAACTCTGCTTTTCTTTTTTACACAAACGTATTTGAAACACAAAAAACTGACTCAAAATGACAACAGTAGTTTTTAAAATCAGTTTATTACCAGACAACAGGTGCTGAAGTCGACTGCAGACGTGTCGGGTGAGAGTAAAGCTCAGCATGTGTGACTCTCACTTGCGGTTTTCATTTCAGGCTATTGAGGGCAAACTAGTGTTTACGGTGACTCCGGCTTCTTTACAGAGGATGAGTTAAGTTCCCAGTTTATCACTCATTATTCCACACTGAAAGAAACGCTAATCCCCGATTCACCGTCACTGTCATTCAGGATTTTAATGGAAAATCCTCATTGATCTGAGCATAAAGACGAGAACTAAGCTCCAAACGCTCATCACTTATGAACTCAGCTGCGACTGTGTGGTGAGCAGCCGTGTGAGTGTTTTGGGACATGAGAGAATAAATAGCAGTGATGTGACTCTGGAGCTGTTGGCTGGTTCTGGATTATTTTTTTGTATGTTTATGTTTCAACGACGTGTTTTCGCTGAATATCTGTGTATCAACTGGTGATATTAGGTTTGTTAGGAATATTTATTCAACATGATACTTTTAAAAAGTAGTTGATTGTTCAAATCCCGTGCAAATCCTCCTGCTTTCTGGGAGCTGTGGCTGAATGAGAAGGTTATATTGTGAGGATTTTAATTGTATAAAAGAGCTCAGAGAGTTTAAAGGCTCAGTATGTAATTTCTGCTCTCACTAACAGAAGATGCAGGTAGTGTCCTCATCGTTAACCAGCCACTGTAACTGAGGAAAATGTCTCTCCGTGTCTCAGATTAAGTTTTATTCATGTTTCATTTATTTCTCGTTTGCCTACATTACCCACAATGCACCTAAGCCACTGAGTGACATATCTGGGGGCAGTTTAAAGGGATATTCCAGTGTAAGTTTAATCCATGGTCTAAATCACCGTGAAACTGTGTTAGACTCCCTCTCAAGAGATCAAGTTAGCAGACCGCTAATTTACGGAGTTTTATCAACCTCAGAAACGACCGCACGACAACAATACACTGCAGTAAATGGATCCAAATATAAACCGCCACCAAAAAGCCACAAATAATGCTCAGAACAGCACCAAACTTCAGCAACAGTACAAATAGGGTCTCAGCACATAGTCCGGGGCATCTAACCTCCGCTAGCTTAGCTGGATTTCTACTGAAGAGCTGACTAAATTTACCACTCTTCTGCAGCAGCTTCCTGTTGACGGGAAGTCCCGACGAGTCGATTACCGAGTGCAGTAGAGTTCCGCGACTCATGGATGAAAATGTATGATTATGACTCCATGGAAAAGCAATCAAAGTTCATATGTGTCTTACCTGCCAGTTTATAACAGTTATTATCGAGAGCGGACAGGGAAAAGAACGGAATTGAGCATTTCTAACCGCACTCGGTAATCGTCGCGTCGGGACTTCCCCGACCCGGAAGCTGATGGAGGAGAGTTGAAATCTGTTTTTAGCTTCACAATAGAAATCCAGCTAAGCTAGCGGAGGTTAGATGCCCCGGACTATGTGCTGAGACCCTATTTGTACTGTTGCTGAAGTTTGGTGCTGTTCTGAGCATTATTTGTGGCTTTTTGGTGGCGGTTTATATTTGGATCCGTTTACTGCAGTGTATTGTTGTCGTGCGGTCGTTTCTGAGGTTGATAAAACTCCGTAAATTAGCGGTCTGCTAACTTGATCTCTCGAGAGGGAGTCTAACACAGTTTCACGGTGATTTAGACCATGGATTAAACTTACACCGGAATATCCCTTTAAGTTTTATTCATGTTTCATTTATTTCTCGTTTGCCTACATTACCCACAATGCACCCACGCCACTGAATGACATATCTCTGGGCAGTTTAACAGATTATACGCAGCTTCCACATGTTATGTACTCCCTTTCTTCATATCTGTAGCTCTCCTGTGAGACCTGTAAACACACTTCAATGTGTTAAATTGGTGGAGTCGCCCTTTAAACCAGGTTTTGTTGTAGTTGCAGTCCATCGCATCAACAACTCTGAAGTACCAAAAAGGTTTTTCGGGGTTATTTATCTCAGATAATCGCTGTGTTTCTTCTTCTCTGGTGCAGACGGGTGGCGCCCTGCAGCGTCTCTGCAGGACAAACACTGTTTTTAAAAACCCTCCTTGACGCTGCGTCTGTTTACTGCCTCGCTGGCGTGAATGAAACCAGAAGCGAAGTGGAGCGCCTCCCGTGACCACAACCGAAGGGTCAGGGAGGGGTCGCCGCCGTCACGAGCGCAGAGATGGGAAACTATTATTGGAGCTATTGTGGAGCGGCTATAACTCATGTGAGAGGAAGTCGTCTTGTTGTGTATGTGTGTGTATCTGCATGTTCACGATGACTGTACGTTTACACAAATCTATCTATAGATCTCCATGGTGCTTCTGATTGATTGTGCTGCAGTGGCACTTTAAAAAAACTCCCATGAATCCTTGCTGCTGCGGGCTGAAGTGCACGGGATAACGAGCTGAGACAGCAAATGATGATTGATCACGCGCGTTTCCTTTTTGTGGTTAGAAGCTGTGATTTAATGAGAACGATGAGCACGATGATGAATCTGCATATAGAAAATATAAGGTTTCTAACGCAAGTGTGTGTTTGTGTGTGTGTGTGTGTGCATGGAAGTGTGTGTCCCTGTGCTCTGATGCGGCCTTGTGACCTTCCCGGGAGTAAACAGTGTTTCAGAGGGATGGACTCAGGCTGTTGCTCGCTCCCCCTGTGGCGTCGCCGTCAAAATGACAATCTGTTATTGGGAGAGACGTTGTGGCTCTTCCATCACACGCCAACGCTGTAAATAAAAGCGCTGCAGAGGGCTGGACGCTGCCGGGTTTGGACCAGAAACTGGACATTGCTTCCCTCCTTCCTCCTGAAAATGCTCAAGGGGCAGTAAACTACACATAAAAGTACAGCAGGAGTTAACACACACATGCAGCTGCAGCACAGCAGGCTCCAAGGTCTCTGAGGCGGAACACAACGCTCACCTTCCACTCCAGCAGGACGCCATCACTCTCCACACGCCGGGGCCGGCCCCAAGTTTAATATCTTCATGTGCTTTTTACACGTTGAACATACAGAGACGGGTGAAGTTCTCCCTTCTCTTCTCAAATAGGTCGAAAAATCATCTAATTTTCAGCTCATTTTCTTTTTACTTTGTTGTGTCATGTATCTCATGTCAGGGTGTGTCGCGGATCATTGTGGCGTCACAGCATCTGATTTTCATCAATGAGGCAACTTTCAAAAACATATTTCAAGTCCAAACATGATCTTTTTCAAGTGTTTTTTGTACTTGAACCTAAACAGAACAGAAGTGCAGCGTCGTCACATCATCAAATGTTTAAAAATGAGACCTAAAGAAACATAAAGTTGTTACGTAACGACATGTAGTTTTATCATATCGGTGGTTTGCAGAAATATAAATTGCCGACATGTATTCTGCTGCTCTGTAGCTCATTCCAGCCTGTCTGTATGACGTGTTGTGTGTCGGCTCGTTCCAGCTCTTCGCTGAAGCCGGATGATGTTCACATTGAAAAATTCAAACACAAGACTCCATGTTTTTTATGGCTTTCTTTTTTCTTTTTTTTTTGGGTGTGTGACCTTATCGTTAATCTTCTCCCAGAATTCAGCCTGACACGTTTGTTATCATGTGAAACAATACGTCTATGTGATTCATTGAGTTCAGGATGAAGGATGACAAATTCTTTCTGCACAACCACAGATGTGTTGAAACGTTTCTGTTGAACGTAGCCGTGATTTTGTCGATATGTAGAATGCAAACATTTTATTCTGCTGACTGGGCTCGTAGGAAGACAACGACACGAAGTTTAGCATCTGACCAACTTCAGTAAAGTCAGTATTTAAAAACAGAAGGAGAAATACAGGATTTAGTGGATTATAGATTCAATTTCTAATAAAATATCTGTTTTTTCTTGTTCTTTCTTTCTTTCTTTCTTTCTTTTGACACTTGATGTTTTTATCCTGTGTTCTATAGGACTCCTCAAGGGAATTGAGAAGTCATGTAAATATTACATTAAATTGACTTTTGAGATGACTGCCTTGTCTTTTCTCAACTGTTTTATACTGATTTTAATTTTTACATGAAGAAAATGCACTAAATTGACTTTCATAGTCATTAAATATATTGCTATTGTGACTATGAGTCTTCTACATCAGTAGCTCCATCTTCTTCTGGTGTTTAACCACTTTTAATTCTTGTTCTTTGTCAGAAATCTTCATATTCAGCTCCTGTAATCTTCTTCTGTCTCTTCTGCTGCTGTGTGTTTTGCAGAGAGACGCCCTCTAGTGGAGAACATCTGCAGAGTCCTCCTGACGCCGACTGAGACGGAGAAGTTTGCTGCTTTCGCTGTGTCTCAGAGTTGCGTGCCAAGTTTAGGATACACACACACTGACATGCACACACACACACACACTCACACACACACACACACACACACACACACACACACACACACACACACACACACACTCGATCCAGTTCCCATCAGCTGCTGGCGAAGGCCTTGTCAGTTCCCCTAAGAAAGTGGCCCTGAAGACCCAAAAATAGGAGCTGGCTGGCCCCTGAGCCGGGTCCATCTTGTAGCTCGGTAGCCTTGACAGCAACCGGCTGGCATGGCAACAATGAGGCTATTAGTCAGCCAAGGGCACGCCTCCCATTGGACAGTTCAGGGACCGGCGTGCATGGACGAGGTCTCACTTTATGCTCAGTGAAGCATCTGGTCTGGTATCAATGCAGAGACACATATGATTCAACAGATGATATTTGACTTTTCATCACATGATGGATGTAATTCTTGTTTTAAAAATCCCTTTTCAAGCTTTTAAAGAAAGACTTTTTGAAGACGTAATCGAGTAAAATGAGTGGAAAGTTAAAAGGAAGACGTGTGCGTCTCTGTCAGCGAGCTTCATCTCTGAGAGGAGATGATTCAGTTTCCTGAATAAAACTGTCGTTGCCTGTCAGGAGATTCAAACTCGCAACCTTCAATTACCCACCTCTCTTACCTCAGCCCACCTCTGTGTTGTCTTCAGGCGCTGCGCTCGCCGTCTTGTCTCCTCTGTCGGGTTGAGGCCCGATGACAGGACCAGCCTCTGGTCAAACAAACAGCAGACACGCCGCTGCTAAATGCCGTCAGTCAACGGTCTCCTCCCACGTCGACCTCTGACCCTGCTCTCCGCGTCCTCCCTTACCTCCACCGCCATCTCCTCACAGACTCGGGTCCTGTTTGTTGATGTGTACGCAGCGACACGGATCACTTCCTGTCAGAGATCAGCAGACTCAACACAGACGAGAAGGCAGCGAGGGAGCGCGACATACAGTACACACACACACACACACACGCGACGCGACCTACACGCTCCGTAAGGTCTTGATCCCGACTCTGCCGTGTAAATTACCGCGTTGACAAGTTGTTGTGCGCACACGTCTGACAGAGGAGGAAATGGGACCTAAAGCTCGCTGACAAACCACAGCTCATTAACTGTCAGTGGTGAACCACATCCACAGACACACGGAGACACACGGAGACACGGAGACACGGAGACGACCCGGGGAAGGTGGCGAGCGAAGACGCTTAGACGTTCCCTTCGTTAACTGGTCGGGAGCAGTTCTACCATCTTTTCTATGATTCTAATGATGTTCAGTTCCTGTTTGCAGGTCTTGTTGCAGTCTGTGGAATGCGTTCAGCCCATTTGTTCTGTCTTTCCGGGTCAGATCCCTTACATGGTGGATTCAACCTAAATGAAACAAGTTCCAGCATGACGGCAAACGTCGGCAGCATTCATCAAACTGAGGCTCCAGCGAGGTTTTCCTGTCATCCAATCAGCACGTTGCTGAGCGGCAGAGTATTCAAACCAGCGCGCCGACGTCGGGCTCATTTCCACGCTCCTCGAACGTCACTTGAACTGGAAGTTGTTCTGATCCGCCATTTGGCAGACCGCCCCCCCTCTGAAGCTCATGTTTCTGCTGGATCATGTTTAAACACTCTGAACAAGATGGCGGACGTCGCCCCACGTGACGGTTCAGAGGACAGGACGTCTCATTTTCTTGCTTCCTCCTGTCTCTTGGTGTCTATGTCTCTCTGTACATCCTCAGTGGGAAATGTGGACGCAATATAAGAGTCTTGGCTGTCATCGTGCTGCTCCGTAGCCCCTCCACCACGACCCGTGTCAAGACCCCTCCGAACGGGGATCTCTGATTGGCTGCTATTCACAAGGCTCTGTTTCTATAGGCCTACACCTTTTTAATAAATGGTACCAGTGCCTTAAAATAAAGCTTCAGCACTTATGTTGACTTATCTTTCCTGACGAATAACTTCTACAGCCCCGGTGATCATGTTTTCCAGTTCCCTCAGGAGATTTTGGACCCAGTGGAACCGGTCTCAACACCGCTGGTACCAACATGAACATTTTAACTGAGCTCGTGGATCTTAACTGCAGCTCACATCACGACGTGTTTTACCTTTTTCTCAACGCCATCATGACACATTCTCCCCTCCTCATGAAGAATTAATTGATATTGAGATGTGTAGATACATTCCTGTGTGTGTGTGTGTGTGTGTCAGAGCTTGTTGGAGTGTGTGTTTGTGTGTGTGTGTGTGTGTGTGTGTGTGTGTGTGTGTGTGTGTGTGTGTGTGTTTCTGAGCCTGAGCAGGCAGAATCTCCCACTAAGCAGCTGTCAGAGCAGCGCTGGCTATCGTCTCCCCTCTGGGGGTCGGCCTGTCAACTCGTCCCACTGACGGCTCCCCTCTCTCAGCCTCGGCCCGGGGCTTGCTAAGGTGTGTGTGTGTGTGTGTGTGTGTGTGTGTGTGTGTGTGTGTCCTGCTGAGGCCTCGGCAAATCTGATAATTACCGACCTGACAATGCTTCCCCCTGACCTGCTCCCTCCCTCCCTCTGCTCCTCGTGCCCAGACCTCCCCTATAGACGCTGAATGGTCTCCACAGACTCGTGTCTTAATACAGACGTACAGTGGTGGACGCACACACACACACACACACACACACACACGTCTTCACAACTTTTGGGGGGCATTACATGGACCTTTACTAAACCATCACCCTAAATTAACTCACTGTGGACATTCTGGTCTGATAGAAGGAGGATGGGTCCCCACAATGTGGCCGCGTAAGCTGATGTACGTCCCTACAACGTCAGTTTTACATGTCCACACACACACACACACACACACACACACACCATGGAGAGGAATGAAAACATCTGAAGCATGAAAGAAAGTTTTCGAGGGAGTGTGTGTGTGTGTGTGTGTGTGTGTGTGGCGGTGGGAACAGTATGAAAGTCACTATGCAGGTGTTTTGCCCCCTATGTGCCCTTGTGACACACACACACACACACACACACACACACACACTCAGAGGGCCTCGGTGCAGGATAACGAGTGTTGACTGAGAACAAGCAGCCGCAGCAGCTTTTGTTTTTCCAGCTGGAGGAAATCAGACTAATCCGACTATCACTTCACACTAATTATTATTATCGTTTCCTCCTGCCGATGGCTTTTTCATCCAGCCCAGCGGTCGTGGACAGTGGGAAAATCGTTGCAGTCACATATATATCAAAATGTTCAGCTCCTCCTTCCTAAATAACTCGCCGTGTCCACAAACACAACTCGTGAATTCAGGGGCGTGATTTATTTTTTTATTGCCTCGTAAATTGTGGTGTAGGAATCTGCAGGCCGTGGGAGGAAGCAGGTGTTTGGATGAGAGGACTTTGCTCCATCAGAAGCTCAGGAGTTAGTCGGATTGTTTGCTCTTCTCACTCCTGCAGTTATTAACAGTTTGTGAGAAAATCCAAATTTCAGTTAAAGTCATTACTGCATGACAGACAGATGTTCTTTTTTTTTTTTTTTTTATCTTTACGTAGTTGTGGATTAAAGTGAGCCGAAGTAGAAAGTAACTTTGCACAGCTACTTAATTGAAATGACATTTTGAGGAGCTTAAGAATAAAGATAATACATTTATTTGACACAAAGACTCTTTACATGATTAAAAAGCAGGATGATAAAAACAACACACTATAAAATAAGCGTGTGCTTTACTGGAGGAAATCTCCTGAACGACTGAATTAGCTGGAGACTTGTTTTAAAATGTAAGAAAAAACAAACAAAACATTTACTGATCTGAGGCTCTAGAAGCATGCTAACACTTTTAGCTTAGCAGCTACATTAGAAACTTAATTTAATCGTGCCATTTTATTAAATTCTTTTGATTAGTTTTGGGGTTTGTACTACATTTTAAAACAAGTCTCCAGCTGCTTCAGTTGTTTAGGAGAACATTTTATTCTGAAGCTAATTCTAATTTTTGGTTGAACTGTTCCTTTAATTTGAACCCTAATTCATCTTTTCACCAATACATCTTTAAATTTCCTTTGAAATGCCCACAAACAACATGAGCCTCTGTGTGAAACTGTTGTTTTCTATGCATGACATGATGTTCTCCACATGATGAAGGTGAAGTTGTGCATATTTGAAAGTGTGCCAGGTAGAAATCAACCTAAATAAATAACGGATCAAGTCAGAAGTCGATTCAAGATCTTAACAGGTAGAAAAAAACCAAACAGCTGGTTAGCTTTAAGGGTTAGAGAGAAAATACCGGCCTAGATTTTTTAATTTCTGTTATTCTGAAACAAGTTAATGATAGTTTTCCTCATGTGTACAGTGGATCTGGATTCATTTTAACACCGTACACTTTCCCAGTAGGTGAATTGTAAATGCGTTTGTTAATTACAAACCGTCTGTAGGTTTGGTTCCCCTCCGTCGCTCATGAGCAGTAAAACATCTCTTTTTTCTCTTTACTCCCCTGAAAAATACCTGAACAGCCTCTGTAGCCTGCAGTCAGCAGCAGAGCAGAAGCCGAGGCCACAAAACGTCCATCATGTCGACAAATTGACTCAATCGTCTTCGTGCGGGAGCATCAGCCCCCTCCACGCTTTGAAATTCAACACTGTTGACGGTTCAGCGGAGTGTTTCTGGAGAGGGAAAGGAAGAAGGAAAGAGTGGAGGAGTGGAGGAGAGGAGGAGGAGGAGGAGGAGGAGGAGGCCTCATCATCTCTGGCAGTGACAGAGTGAGAGTGTGTGTGTGTGCGTGTGTGTGTGTGGGTGTGCATGTGTGTGTGTTCTCATGAAAACCATTTTTAGAATTTAGAGATTTTTGGAGAAAGAGTAAGTCTCTCCTTGTTTGGGACCAAATATGACTGAGTGTGTTTATTACAGTTTTTCATTCATGGGAAATAAAATTGTGGTGTGTGTGTGTGTGTGTGCATGTGTGTGTGTGTGTGTGTGTGTGTGTGTGTGTGTGTGAGAGAGAGAGAGAGAGAGAGAGAGCGTCACACTTCACTGACACGAAAACATGCTACTTTAGCTACAGGAGGGCTGGAAGTGGAGGCTGTACAGAAGTGAAGCCGAGGCTATTCATCAAACACTTCAGATCAAACACAGGGGAGAGCGAGAGAGAGAGAGAGAGGAGAGGAGGAGAGAGAGAGAGGGAGGGAGGGAGAGAGAGGGAGGGAGGGAGGAGAGAGAGAGAGAGAGAGGAGAGAGAGAGAGAGAGGGAGAGGGAGGGAGGGAAGAGGAGGGAGGGAGGGAGGAGAAGAGACAAACACACCTGGATGTTTGTACAAAGTTTCCTCACAGTGTAGAAAAGGAGGAGAATCATTGACCACCTACAGAGTCCACACATGCTGCCTGTGTGTGTGTGTGTGTGTGTGTGTGTGTGTGTGTGTGTGTGCGCGTGTGTGTGTGTGTGTGTGTATCATACTTTTAGTCTCCACTACGTTTATTCATTAAAAACATATAATAGATTCATGAAATATTATTTAAACGCCCGACAGTGTGTGAAGTTTTCAAAATGATCTCAACCTGCTTCAACATTAACATGTTAAAATGAGGAATAGTAAGAATAATAATCCACTGATACAATATATTACAGTAGTAGGTTATATATTATGCTGAACACGGGGATATTTCTCACACTGTGTTACTATAAAATTCACTCACTGCAAGTAAACAATTTGCATATTTTTCAAAGGGAGACACAGGATTTAAACTTGGAGACAAATAATAAGACGCGCCTGTAAAATCTTTACTTCATGACATGTGACAGGCAGCTCTGCAGCACATCAAAGCCAAACTCTGGCTAAAATGTAACCAAGGCTTTTTTTGTGAATGTACCTGAGTCAAACATTTGTTTTATTTTTTTGGGTAAAATCATTTTCAGTGGGAGTGCTACGGGCACTTTTACGAAAGCATCAAAATCTCTATTTTTAAAACAGTAAGAAGTCTCGACACAACATGAAACTTTGCTGGTAGTATCACCAGGGTCTCTACACATGAACACGAGCATTGAGAACATTGTTTGTGTACACAGAGTTTACTAAAAAGAAGGTTTTTGAACAACTCACGTTAGCAGATGTTTTTTAGCTCGCTGCCGTCCTGCCAGTGGAGAAGTGTCGATCTCAGAATGCAGCATAACATGGATTTTGATGCTAACATAGTATTTGCCCGTAGCACTCCCATTGAAAATGATTTTGACTCGCAAATGAAAATGCGATCAATCTTAAAAGTGCCTCTTTTGTCATAATTATGCTTTTAAATGAACGTTTGACTCCGATACATTCACAAAAAGACCCTTGGTTGCATTTTTGTGAGAGTTTTGCTTTAACTGAGAGTAAAGCAGCGTAAAGAAAGTGGTAGATGATGAATTCCCTTAATTATTTCAGTGTCATGTTTTGATGCAGGAGTCAGATGGATAAGTAGGTAAGTGACAGATTTATTAGAATTTACGAGGCAGCTTTTGAGAGCAAGATGTCACAAAGTGCTGCAGAGAAGAAACAAGGCAGCCAGCACGAAAACAGACTGAAATAAGGATTTATAAAACTTAAATGAGAGGTCGCACAGCCTCCTACACTATGAACTCAGTGTTAAATGTGTCTTCTCGACAGTCATGTTGATGAAGCTGTTCAGCTGCAGTCATGCTGTGACTCTGCACTTTCCTCTGCTCGCTCACACTGACATCTGGTGGCAGATCACCGTCTTCAGATCCTCCCCGCTGATGTTCCCACTCAGCTTATCAGAACCACTCACTGCTTATCAGCCGTGTTTATGGAAAGCACAGATAGCAGACATAGAAAACTCTGCTGGGTTATTATAATGTCTTTTATGGTAACACTCATCGTATTTAAATACCTGTACATCTGTTTTCAAAAGGTGCATTTTTAGGAACATTTTTTAATAATGTCTTCCTACATTTATTTAATTAAAGAGATTATTCTAAAAACGTTGATATGACATTATATAACATTATACATTTGATTAGCTTGTTGAATTACCCAGGTACTGCTTTTATCTACAGAACTGAGATACTTGTACTTTACTGAAGTATCTCTAATCTACGTAACTTTACACTTTTTCTTCACTATATCTCTAAATATCATACTTTGTACTCTGCTACATTTGTATGACAGCTTAAGTTAGAGAGTTAGAGTTAGTTAAGTTAGAGGTTACCTCGGCCAAAATGAGCTCAAACTTAAAGATTAACAGCAGTAAAATCAAACACACACATTAACGCAGCAGTAATATTATTCACAGAACATCACATATACCAGTAAAAGACTGACAGGGAGCATTTTTCTGCAGAATTAGTATTATAACTTTTGACACTTTGGGGTAAATTGAGTTTATGATACTTTATTTGTGTTGACATGTTGTAACTTGTTTATTTGTATTGAATTATTAGTAAATATAAAACAAAAAAGTTCATAAAACTTATAAAATAAATACAATGATCAAATCTATATTATTATATATTAAATAAATAAATAAATACAAACTAAAGAAACTATTACTTCCATTACTGTGCTCTCATTGGCTCTTTCTGTGCTACGTCAGTGTTACGCGCCCTCCTATTGGCTGCCGTGTTGACGCCCAGCTCTCTGTGTGTGTCCTGGACCAGCAGCCCGCTGAAGGTGAACCCGGCCCCGTCTCTCGCTCTCTGCCCGTCTCTGGAAGCACCCTCTCCCCGTCTCCTCCTCCTGCACCGGGATCATCCGCTTGACTCTGAGCCATGTCCATATTCAGCGATGTCCCGCAGGCTCCTCCGGTGGCGGTCTTCAAACTGACCGCCGACTTCAGAGAGGACAGCCACCCGCAGAAGGTGAATCTGGGAGTCGGAGGTAAGAGATGAACGCTGCCTGCTAATGCTAATGCTAATGCTAATGCTACGTTAGCTTGCTGTCAGTGTGTCAGCCCAGCGAACGCTGCTGCCGCCGGCTGAGTCTGTTAGCTTCATTTAGCTCTTTAGCTTTAAGTGGCCCGTCGGCCTGGTTCTGGCCTGGTTCTGGCCTCATCGTGCTATTAAATATTAGCAGCTGTTTGATTTGACCTTCGCTATGAGCTAGCGGTGAAGCTAACTGTGAAGCTAGCCAGCTGGAGCACGAACTAGCTTCTCTTCATGTTGACAGCTAGCTTCTCCTGTCAGCTCAGTAAAAACACAACTGCTGCCACATCTCTGACACGGACAGACTGAAGTCTCCACCATTCACCCAACAAACACTCCTCAGTTAAAGACACTATGTTTATCACGCGTTAGCCTAAAATACACAGCAGGTGCCTCGCTGATACTTGTGTCCTTGAACGCATCATTCTCCACATGACCCCCTCTCACCTCCTAAAAGGTAAAACGCATCATCTTCGTCATTTTCAGGCCCTGCAGGAATATAAAGATTAGGATTACTGGTTTGGTAGCATCTGATATTAGCGGTCTGTGTATTTGACAAGCTAGCCTAACAAGTTCAGCTAGTTTTCAGATGATTGTGCACTTGTTGTAAACAGCTGAGTGAGATCACAGTCATCTAACTAACGCCTCTGTGGGCTACCTGAGAAACAGGTGATGTGGCAGGACAGCTTTGCATGTTTAGCTTGGGAAGTACTAAACTGCAGCAGGCTAGCTAAACATGCTAAATGTCAATATATCAACACTGAATATTGAAACACATGCTCATCCAAACTGCAGTTTCACCCTCTGCACCAGCGAGGTGACAGTATATTTAAGGCCTTATCTGAAGAGAAACAGTTGTTTTCTAAATATTAAATTGTTAACAGTAGTTGTATCTGGTTACCATGTTATTACCTTGTTAAACTTCTCTTTTGAAGTGCAGTTCTCTTCATGTTGTGTCAGTTTTTCTCCAACCCTGTACATTTTGTAGTTCTATGTCATGTCGTGTCAAAAAAAAAAGACCACTGAGGTGCATTACAATAAACAAAATCCTACATGACGTGTGATGTCATATCATGATGTTAACGCCATGCTAACTATTAAACCGAACCCCCGGGCGGTCAGTGATCAGGATCAGCACTGGGAGCTGCACTTTTGCACCTCGTTGCCAAAACATATCTGCGAGCGTCAAAAACCAGTTTGGCCTGGAAATAATCAACAATGGAGGAAAAAAAAAAAACTACAGTGAAAGCCTCACTTGTGTAACATAACCACAGGCCACAGCTTTATGTTTATGTCCCGCAGTATTATTGTTGATGGCCACCATAAATCCACCCAGGGGATCCACAGAACCAGAACCATCAGCCTCCTTCTTTGACCTTTTTTAAGTGCGTCTCCCCCTACAGCTGTGGTGAAGGCCTGATATCTGATACAGACATACAGTGTGAGGGAGCTCGAGTTCTTAAGGAGTCAAATATGTGCGACACACACTCACGAGGACACGCACAAGTAGTTCAGTCCGGCTGTGAGCGGTCACCTTCAGCGGGTGGGTGATATTTCAGTTAATTAAAAAGGACTGATATGTATTTTTTCTGTCACACAGACTTGTTCTTGTTGTCGTTATCACAAAAATCCTGCGTCCTTTGAAAATGAAACGTGCTTTGTGACCCCTCCAGCTTACCGTACCGATGACTGCCTGCCCTGGGTGCTGCCGGTGGTGAAGAAGGTGGAGCGGCTGATCGTGGAGGACGACAGCCTGAACCACGAGTACCTGCCCATCCTCGGCCTGCCAGAGTTCCGCTCCGCCTCCTCCAAGGTCGCCCTGGGAGACGACAGCGCCGCCATCCAGGAGAACAGGGTGAGACACACACACATTAAACACACACACACACACACACACACAACCTTGTGGATGTTTTATTCAAATATGGATGTTGACATGAGGCAGGTAATGATTTACAGAGCCGTGTTTGTGCTAAGCTTCTCTCGCCTGACTTGGATCAAGGATGAAATTTATATTCAGTCTTTTAATCCGACGCTTTTTAAAATGACAAGTGTGTGTTTCTCAGAAGTTGATTGCCAACTACTTTGGAAACTGATTAACCGAGTGAGAAGTTTTTCTAGAAAGCAAAGTTGAAATTTTATGATTCCAGCTTCTTAAATGTGAATATTTTCTGGTTTCTTTCCTCCACCTTGACAGTAAACTGAATGTCTTTTGGTTTGTGGTCAAAACAAGACACTTGACGACATTTGTAGCGGTTTTCTGACATAAAATAGACCAAACAACTGACCAGGAAACTGATGGACAGTTTACTCGTCAGTCTTTGGTCATTCTAATTATGCTTAATAACAGCCTTCGACCAGGCTTTTGACCAGATCTCTACATTCTTCTGCCGTCTTCTCTCTCAGGTGGGAGGGGTCCAGGCTCTGGGGGGCACAGGTGCGTTGAGGATCGGTGCGGAGTTCCTGCGACGTTGGTACAACGGCGTCAACAACACAGCGACGCCTGTCTACGTCTCGGCGCCCACCTGGGGTCAGTAGACGGCTGTAAAGAATGGAACTGACATTGATTGAAAAAGTTAATTAACAGTGACATGGATGGTAGTGATAAGCGTCACAGTCAGTCAGTTTCACAGTTGATTGATCTGCTGTTTGTTCTTCTTCCTCCCAGAGAACCACAACAGTGTGTTTGCTGACGCCGGCTTCAAAGACATCCGGCCCTACCACTACTGGGATGCTGCTAAACGGGGCCTGGACATCACCGGGCTCCTGGACGACCTGGAGGTGAGGGATGATGACGCTGTAGCTGCTCTGTTCCGCTTCACGCAACATATTTCAAGCCATCAGAGCATTTATGGGTTCAGGACCTGAGAAGCTGGAACCAAAACATAGCAGGCTTTCCTTTATTCGACCTTGTGTGTTTCAGGAACCAGAGCTAATCTGGCGATGACTCAACAAAAAGTTCTATCATTTAATTATTCACAGTTGGCGCAGCTCATAAGAAGTTAGATAACAAGTCATCTTTTAACACCTGGACAGCTGGAGGTGTTCTGTGATCGAGGGGGTGAAAGTTGGAACTTTCAGTTCTTCTCATGTCTGTAATCTTTTCCTGTTTTGGTCCCGTTTTCCTCTCACGTCACAGTGATGAACACATCCATAATGTTATTAATCAACAACTTCCAACATTTACTGACACTAAATTAAACAGTAGAATTAAGAAACCAGCACCAAGGATTCACTTTGTCTTGTGAATGTCTGTTTGGAAAATGAGTTTTCGTCTGTCGTGCGTGACGAGTGGTGATGTCGTTAAACAAGTTGTCCATTGCTCGGTGTCACGCGGGTCAACGACTCTTCTTTGCTCAACAGACCGCTCCAGAACGCTCCATCTTCGTCCTCCACGCCTGCGCACACAACCCCACCGGCACCGACCCGAACCAGGAGGAGTGGAAGAAGATTGCAGAGATCATGAAGGTGAAGACGAAGGCGTAGTGATCACAAACGTCACGTTGTCGCATTCTGACGGTTTTCAGGCTTTTTCATTACGTGTAGCTCAACTGAACACGTGCCAGTCTGCATTGTCAGATCCTAATGTTACTTTCTGCTTTGAATATTCTCACTTTCATTTAATGTTTTCATAAGTTTTTGCTCAAGGGTGATGTGTGTTTTAACTCAGATTGTGTTCTCGGGGTGTTTTCTCATCGTCTCTTTGTCGTTGTGTCTCTAGAGGAGGAACTTGTTCGTGTTCTTTGACTCGGCCTATCAGGGTTTCGCCTCCGGCAGTCTGGATAAAGACGCCTGGGCCATCCGCTACTTTGTCTCCGAGGGCTTTGAGCTGTTCGTGGCTCAGTCCTTCTCCAAAAACTTTGGCCTCTACAGTGAGTAGACACGAGGCAGACGCGTGTGTTTTCCTGGGTGGTTTAACAATTGTAAATGAGACTTTATAAAACAGTCCCTCTTTTCTCTGCCGCTGTTATCAGATGAGAGGGTTGGCAACCTGACCGTCGTTGCCCATGACAACGAGAACCTGACCCGCATCCTGTCCCAGATGGAGAAGATTGTCAGGACGACTTGGTCCAACCCTCCGTCTCAGGGAGCACGCATCGTCAGCAAGACCCTCAACTGCCCCGAGCTCTTTGCAGAATGGTACGCTGCCCGATCTGTCCAGGAGCCGCAGAGCTGCTGTCAGTGTCAGCTGACACACTCCTGCACCTTTAGCTGACGGTTGAAATGAAAGCTATCTTTCATTTTGATATTAAAACATTCACCTCGCATTAAATGTTGCAATGTCTTCTTAAACATAACTGGGTGAATTTCATTTTCGTTCTCGCTCGTCTCACTCTTCTCTCCTCCTCTCTGTAGGAAGGGTAACGTGAAGACCATGGCAGACCGTGTCCTGCTGATGAGGGATCAGCTGAAGGCCAAGCTGCAGGGTCTGGGCACCCCGGGGACCTGGGACCACATCACCCAGCAAATCGGCATGTTCAGCTTCACCGGCCTGAACCGTGAGTGGAAAACACACCAACACCCAGCTGTTAATATGTAATAAATACTGTGACTATCAGGGTTGTTATGACAATATTAACTCTTACAACCCTCGAGCATCCACCTGTCTCCACGTAGAATATTGATACGTCTGTTGATATTGGACAGCTAGTTGAAGGATTAAGTGCTGAGTTGACAGAAAGTTTTGTTAGAAAGCAGCCAGATCCACAAGACACCTTAAAAAAAAACCCCAGAACAGTAAAAGATCTCTCTGGTTTATACAAAGGAAAACTTGAGATCTGAGATCATGATAATCAAAGTGTTATACAAGTTGAGCTTCTTCAAGTTAATTTGTCCAACAAATACAAAACTTGGCTCTGTTTTTGCTCCATTTAACGAGTACAATGTTATTTTTATCACTGAAACAATGAGCCCCAATTTGAGTTTGAAAGTTGATTCTTGATCTTGAGGGTTTGTAGTTTGACCAAACATCATTTATTTAAGTTTCTTTTGCAGCTTTTTCGGGAGCTAAAATCTTCAAGCTCAGATGGCAGAGCTGGAGATGAATTCAGTTTTATTGTTTAGAAATGTTTAAAAGTCTTCAGTTTGTGATTCGATTCAGAGTTCATTCTTGAAAACTAAATTTCCAGTCTTCTGCTCCAGTAAACTGTGAGCCGAAACATTCGCTGAGGTCCTTAATCCACTGAAACACAAAATGAAACAGATAATTTAAGATAAACGATTCACTTTTCTACTAGAAAACTAAAGTATTTGACAGTCTCCTGCCTGTTTGACAATAACAAGGTGGAGGGCTGTGCTGTGTTGTCACTGACGTCATGTATCCAGCAGAGCAGCCTCTCTGCAAATCCATCGCTGTCCAAGATGCTGAACAGCTGCAGGGTTTTTGAGATGAAACCATCTGAGCACTGAGTTATTTTCTTCACCTCAGAGTTGGTTAAAGTTGTTTACTGCTGCATTGTTAGCTGGTTAACTGGTGCCATCACCCCGAAACATTACAGCGTAGAAAATATTCACAATATACTGAACGTTTTATAGTGTGTAGACAGAAAGTATATCGTAGATTGTCTGGTTACCTTCAGTTACAGTGACTCATGCGTCTAGATTCCTTCATCCAGCTTGAACCATCAGCTCTTCTTCTACACGTTGTGACCGTCACTGTGTTGTCATGTGTCCTGCAGCCAAACAGGTGGAGTTCATGATCAAAGAGAGGCACGTGTACCTGATGGCCAGCGGCCGCATCAACATGTGCGGTCTGACCTCCAAGAACATCGACTACGTCGCTCAGTCCATCCACGAGGCCGTCACCAAGGTCCAGTAAAGGCTGCTGTTTCTATCCGCCCACTTCCTGCCTCCTGTACGCCACAGGAAGTACCGCCACACGTGTGCCCTCGCACCCCCACCCCACCCCGCGCTTATCCTGACCTCTGATTGGTTGAACTGCAGCAGGGATTTTGAAGTTGAACCAATGGTCAGACCTTTTTTTTTTCCTGTTCTCACATGAAGGTATAAACCTTTGGGAGGTGCAATGATTTTAATCCAACACTTGAACGCACACAGTCAGGTCTCGCTGCCAGCAGAGCTTCATATGTTCATGTGTAGAAGTTGGTTCTCGTCCCTTCATGTGCAGGTTGTCTTTGATTTTGTGCGGTTCAAATCATTTCTGCTCACAAACGTCCACTCGGATTTTTGTTTGCCCTGTAATAACTTGTATCACCTCGAAAAGGATTTAACGTGACGTGTCTGTACTATTGAACAAAATGCTGTTAATGTAAATAGATGTAATCACTGTTGAAGGTCCCACTATGACCTGCTTAAACCTTTGAACAGCCGTCAATCATCACAAGTACAATATCTAATCAATCCTGTAATCTGTATCGGTCTATATAAGAAGCGACAAACTGCTCACACACACTGCTGGCGTGCTTTGTTTTGATTTTAAAGGATTTGTTGTAAGTCAACAGAAAGGCACAATCGTCTCATCAGGACTTATGTTTCACTGTAAAGTCGGCGGTTATCGTCTCTGTCACGTTTCCGGGCCGACAGATCACTTAAAGTTGTAACACGTGTGCCTGACGTTGTTTTTTTGCCTTGTCAGACAAGTGCAGCTACGTAGACGCTCGTAATGTGAGCTCTCAAAGCGACTTTGTGCCATCATTGAACAAAAAGAAAAACACCTCTCCTCGTTGTCTTTTCTTTTCTTTCCACCCCACAGTGTCCTTATTCTGTTACAGAACGCTTCTTTGTTAGAAACCCGGTTGTTGTAATGAGCCACTCTGATCAGACCTCAGAGCCTGCACAGAACTCCACTCCCATTGTGTGGCGTTGTTTGTAACGGCACTCAGCAGTATGTGTGTTCATACTGAAATAAATTATAAACCACATGAACCAAATCTTTGCTTTCTGCCTGTTTCTTCTTCCCCACATTACACAGCATGATAACGACGAAAGAGGCACTTTTAAGATTTACCGTATTTTCGTTTTCAATCTCGCACTTTTACGATAGCATCAAAACTGTATATTTAAAACACTAAGAAGTCTCGACACAACATGAAACTTTGCTGGTAGCATCACCAGGGTCTCTACACATGAACACGAGCATTGAGAACATTGTTTGTGTACACAGAGTTTACTAAAAAGAAGCTTTTTGAACAACTCACGTTAGCAGTAGCTTGTTCCGCTCGCCGCCGTCCTGCCAGTGGAGAAGTGTCGATCTCAGAATGTGACGTAACCTGGAGGACAGTTAAGGTGGAACTACTGTCTTCCAGCAACAACTATCCACACGAGATCTCACGTGACTTTTCCAGCTTTTGATTGTAGTATTGTTTCTTATATGAGGCTCCTTTTTCAACTTCAAGGTCAATATTGTTTTTTACTGACGACAAAACAACAAATTATCCGTGTATTTATATGGAACTAAGCTTTAGGAGTTCCACCTTAACTGTCCTCCAGGTTACGTCACATTCTGAGATATATCGACTGCCATGACGACTGGGAGCAGAACAAGCTACTGCCGACGTGAGTTGTCCAAAAACCTTCTTTTTAGTAAACTCTGTGTACACAAACAATGTTCTCAATGCTCGTGTTCATGTGTAGAGACCCTGGTGATACTACGAGCAAAGTTTCATGTTGTGTCGAGCCTTCTTAGTGTTTTAAACATAGAGATTTTGATGCTATCGTAAAAGAGCCCGTAGCACTCCCATTGAAAATAAGTTAGACACCAAAACCAAAATATGGTAAATCTTAAAAGTGCCTCTTTTGTCGTAATTATGCTTTTAAACAAAGGTTTGTCTCGGGTACATTCACAAACAAGCCTAGGTTGTTCATTTTGTAGCTCTCAGCCTACTGAAGATGCAAATATTTTTAAAAAGATGTATCTTAAATATCAAGTTTCATTTTCAAGTAGTAATCCAGTAATATCACCAGACATGGTAGATTTTCGCAGTCTGAGCTTCACTCTCGCCTCTTGCTCCGTCACTGCACCATTTTCTCTTCTTAGTTTTCTCCGTCAGCGCCGCCTTCGATCTCTTCACCTCTCAAATGAACAATATTTGCATCTTTATAGGTACTTCATCCTAATTTCATGAATATTAACAAGGTAAATGAATGTTATTTGAGGTAAAAAATCAAAGCAGAGCATCTTTATATATCCTAAAACTCTATTACCAGTAGAGGACCTGCTTTTGAAAAATCCTGCTCAAGTTAAAGTGCAGATGTATCATCAGGAAATGTATTAAAGTATCACAATTTAAAATAATCCTCAAGCGGAAAACTATGTTTCAGAGTGTCATAACAGAAATTACATCACTGGATTATTATTCAAGTTGAAGCTGTTTTCTTGCGGTGGAGTAAAAACACAGCATTCCTCTCTGACATGTAGCAAAGTAGAAGGTAATAAGAGATGAAACTACTGGAGTAAAGTACAAACACTTGAATGAAGCGCAGACACTGTTGAAGTTCAGTACCTGGCGGAGCTTTTTATATTTCTGTATATTTTGATGCAAAATACCATCACAGTTTCTTTCTATTTTTTTTTTTACAAGTGTCACATTCTCTTCCACTCGGGTCTTCCCATCACAAACAAAATGAAGCAAAACACAGCTGAAAACATTAGAAAATGTCTACTAAGCAGCAGTCAAGAGATTATATCTTGCTAAAAGCAGAATAAGTGAAAATACAAAGCTGATGTTCGACTCTCTAAGAGCCTCCGATGGATCCGCAGCAGGAATAAAAACTCAAATCTGATCAACAAACATCCTGCTGCAGAGTCGGTTACTGCCCGTCTTTGACCTCAAAGGATGGTTCTGATTGGCTGCGGTCGCTGCTCCAATGCAGCAAAGTGACTCAGCAGGTTTTCATATATTGCACCCAGGAGGGATGTTGTCCGCCTGTTACATTAGCCAATGAGCTGCGAGAGACGGCACCCCTCCTTCTTTCTGCACCGCCTGCTGTGGATCGATGAGCGTGATTAAAGACTGCTGGGAGAGGCTGCGCACAGGGATGTTTATTATATCTGGGATCTTTAAGTGAGATGATTGTCATTTCATTCTTTTATTACTATGTGAGACGTCAGACCCACTGAGACCTCTAAAACATATAATGAACAAACGCTTCTCCCTCATGCAGCTGACCCACAAAAATGATGTTTTTACAAGTGATGCAGTGCAAAAACTATGTTAAGACATCGAAGCAAGAAACATGAAACTTCAGACCTCTATCTGCATTTCCCCTCTCCATCCCCCCGCTCCTCCTCCTCCTCCTCCTCCTCTGTGCTGCAGAGGCACAAATGTGATCCTGCAAACGTAGTCAGGTGGAGCCACGCCTGTCCACGCCGTCCCCCTCAACACTGTGCAGACAAACACAAAAAGGTCCAGAGCTCTGCAGCTTCAGGGACACAGTCACAGACAGAACTGAAGGATTCTGCGTTCTGAAGGAAGTTTTTGCTACTTCATAACATCCAGCAGCTGCAACCAGATCCACCGAGGGAGAGCCGGGGTCAGTGACAGAGAATTAACAGATCTCTTTATATAAACTAAAATGTAAATGCTGACTGAGGCATTAAAGGAACAGTTCACCCACACATGAAAGCTCAGTCATCATCCCCTCACTCACATGCTGATGAGAAGTCAAATGAAGTTTTGTAAGTCCACAAAACATTTCTGGAGCTTCACAGCAAAACAGCGTTGCAGCAGAGCCTTGTTTTAAATTGTAAAAAACAACAAAACAATTAAAAAAAATGGCGCAGTCAGCGCAATTCAAGTCTCCAGGACTGATTGAAAAAATGTAATTTACACCCTCGTGCAGCCACTGTAGATGGAGTGCGTACTAATGCTGTTATCTCAGTGGCTACAGTTTAAAAACAGGCGTAAATAACATTCCTTCACATAAATGCTTGATCTCTGGGCTCTTGACAAGCTGTATGGAGCTTTTTTTGTTGTGTTTTAACCTTTTAAATCAAGCCTCCAGCTACTTCTTCTGTTTCTGTTCTGTTTAAGACAATGCTGCAAGGCTTTGCGCTGCGCAGCTCCAGAAATGTCTTGTGGACAACGAAACTTCACCCGACTTCTAAAAAACCAAGACCAGTATCAGCTCCTCTTGGTGGTCATCTGAATGTTATGAATTTAGAAAGCCAAACATTTTTAATCTCAAGCCTCCAGAATTAGTTACAAAGTAACGCTGTAATAATGAGAAGGTGAATTATGATTTTTATGATTTTTCCAGTTAACAGCAACTGAGTTAAAATCCCCATTATGTTGATTTTAAACAAATCAAATCAATCTTTAAATCTGTGCAGTAAGAAACATCCCCCGTCCCTTGGAAAAAAACTGTTATCAGGGGAAAACATGGAAGAAACCTCAAGAGGAGCCACAGAGGAGGAATCCCAGAAATCTACAGACTCATTGTTCATGCTCTCTCCTCCACAATCTGCAGGGCTGTCCATGTTAATAACATACAGAGCTTTAAGTATTTTCAGTATTGCTGTTATACACAAAGTGAGCAGCAGCTGAGAGTTGCTGCAATAATAATAATTTAAAAAAGGAGTCAATCTCAGTAGAAACATGTAACGATATAACCTAAAGCGCATCGTTCTCTGCATTCAATCATGCTGGAAGATTCATTAGCTTCATCCAATAACCCTTAAATCTACATTCAGATCCATGCAGCCAAGAGGGGGAAGGGAATATATATATATATATATATATATATATATATATATATATATATATATATATACATATATATATATATATATATATATGTATATATACATATATATATATATATATATATATATATATATATATATATATATATATATATATACATATATATATATATATATATATGTATATATACATATATATATATATATATATATAGGATTCTGGAAACTTTTTTTCATTCTTCAATTCTGCCAACATTTGTGCTGCCAATGTCAAATAAAAAAACAAAAACAGACCCTACAGGTGAATATAAAATAAAAAAAAGAATAACAATAACTTCCACAGCTGAATAACTTACATTAAGACTGATATTATATGTTAATTTAATAATATGTAATGCTAATGATGTATTATCTAATTAAATATGCACTTATTTTGACACATTACCAGAACAGAAATCTGAACATTGGTTAAAGCCAGGTTCAAAATTCCTGTCTAATTTTCTTTTGTTTTATTAGAGTCAAAGGTTTTTTTACAGAGGAAAAATTTAAATATCTAATTTTATTACTCCATAATCACTCCCAACAGACATAAAAAAATAAAAGTCGCCATAGTTTTTTTCCTCTGTAAAAACCTTCTGAATATACACAGGAATAAATCTTTAACATCTGGTGTATGTAAGTGGAGATTTATGACTCATTAAAAATTTGTTGTGCAGCTCCAAAAGAAATATGAATATGGCAAAAATAAGTAAATTAATAGATGTCACCAGGAAACTTCCCTTCCCTGAAATTAAGACAACTACTGTTGGGATTTCAAGTATTCTGATAATTTATGTTTAAACAAACAAATCAGGGTTATTCATCATTTTTCAGGACCTGTTATTTGACAGAAAGACGGAGGAAGGACCCCCTGATAACTCTGACGCATTAAACTGGGCTAATGTTAGCCACGTTAGCTTCACCTTCTGCAGTTTGTCTGGTGGGCACTGAGGGGTTGTGATTGTCAGAGTCTAACTGGTTAACTAATATATTATGTCTCACGAAATTGTCCGTACACATGTGATAACCAAGCAAATAACTGGCACATGTGTTTCAATAAATAGCTGTGTAGAAGTGCCACTCAGCCGTAAGGTTAAGTCAGATTACTCACAACAACGGATTATAAAAAGTAAAACTTACAAAATGATAATTAAAAAAAAGTTGGCTATGAGGACCCTCCAAGAGACGCGGACCCCCTGTTGAAGACCCTGAATCTGATTCAATATGCACTAATTTGCATAAATTTTCCAGAACAGTGATCTGAACATAATTAGACCCCATGATGTGTGTTTTAGGGGGATTGTTTTAGCAGAAAATCCCCCAAATCTCCGAACTAACCTGTGCATGAAAACACAAATGTTTTAATCTGCAGTATCTCAGATATCGCAGATATATCCGGGAAAAACAAACCGCTGAAGCTGCTTTTGTCTACATGTTCTGTATGTTGTCTGGTTTGAAAATAACTCATGACACTGATAAATCTCGGTGGATATCATAAACTAGAGCTGTGTGGGTCCATAATAACATATGTAAAGAACAAAAGGGCGTAGAAGCAGCACGTCCTGTGTGTTGATGATCAGTCGCAGCAGCCAGAAGCTCAGTTCTGCTTCACCTCCGATAAGCAACAGCCAGAGCAGATGACATTCATTCATAATTGAAATGAATCTAATATAAGCGGCTCAGCTCGAGCGATGATTATTTAACGAGGTTCAGTGGTCACAAGTCGTGTGATGAATAAAAGTGGAGTGAAATGAAAGGCTGGCGCAAGATTTATAAAAATCTATATGCAGACGGGCATCTCCGTCTTTTATCCGCGTCTGAGCCTCAGTCTGAAAGTCCTCTACGGTCCAAATGAAAAAAAAAGAAAAGAAGAAACAAATCTAATGAAATATTTATGAGGCATAAAAATGCAATTCAAATCTCGGATGATGAAAAAACGAGAGCCCAGACGGGGAAAAAGAGGGAGTCGTTTGTTACGGTTACAGATTTTTCACCACAAAGCAGAAACAAGAAAAACTAAAGGAATTAAAATGTGTGACGATCAATCGTCGGATCGTCACTGAAAAACAACGTGGATGATCAATCAGCAGTCGTCTCAAACATCACATCCAGATGTGACTGCTGAACATCTGCTGCTGTAACAACCTCCACTCTTCTTCAGGTGGTGAAGACTTCCTGTCCACTAGATTTTGGGACCTGGCTGAAGCGATTAGCGTTAGTGAAATCTAACATTTCCCCCTTTTTCCACCAAGTTAGTTCTTCTTCTTCTTTCTGGGACGTCGTTTTAAGAAGCTGACACAGTCTGAACTTGGCCTGCTCGTTTGTGGATAAAAGAGTTAAAGAAACTGTTTCTACTCCGTGTTTTAGACTACAAATCTAATTATCAGGAAATGAGTATTAATCAAGCGACCTTTCCAAACAAAAGCCCAAACACAAAGCTTATGTCTGTTTCTGTGCAACTTTGGAGCAGTTTGTACAAAACAGCAACATCTTTGGTGTCTTCCATCCGTTTTCCTGTTTGGCTCCGTTAGAGAAGTGATCACATGAGGGAGGGTGCACCGTGTATAAAAACTAGTTTTACTACAAACCTTGTACATTCACAGTCATTCGTTTGTATACGAGCATCAGCATGAAAAACCAGTGAAGATGAGAAGCTACGGTTTAATGCATAATGTCAAAGCAGCACCCCTCCACCCCTGTACTCTCATAAAATGGTTTCTTCCATCCATGTGTTCAGGACATTCCAGATGACGGGTCCACACTATAATCTCCTACAGCGGGGGGGGTGTGCGGAGTGCGTCATCTTCAGATAAAACTCTGATAGCTGTAGTTCATCAACCACATCGTCTTTACAAACAGCTTAAAGAACCATCAGATGATGGAGAGTTCACACACACACACACACACACACACACACGCTCTGCTAGGTTTTCACCAGCGGCTGCTCTGAAATGTCCTCTGGTGTTTTCTCTCCTTCGCGGGATTTTTTCCTCTTCTTGTGGCCTGAGGAGACAAGATATGTTCTCGGTTAAGGCTGAACTCACATCTACAGTCAGGGTTGTAGCTCAGGTCGAGTTTATCAGATGTTATGTTTTTGTCAGATGAGGTAATAGTCTTTAAAATCGTTGACTTATCTGAGAAACATGGCAGAATTAGCTTACAACTCTGACCAATCAAAGCTTTCAGACGTGCAGTGATCACTGGTGTTTGGAAGCCAAGAACGGTCGTGCTTCGAAGTATTCTTTTAATGACGTTAATGAAGATTTCTTAAAATTACGAGAGAATTCATCACAGGAAAATGACTTCATGCACCGTTACGTAGCATTCTGGTCTGTGGGTTCGAGAACCCAGAATTAAACCCTGGCCGTCGCAGGTCTTTTCTGCACGGAGACACTTTTTTTTCCTCTTTTTTTTAGCTTTTGTTTTGTTGTGCTTTCTTGCTGGGTCTAGTTGTATCCTCAGTTGTGGTTTCTTGGTTTATAATCTGCTGCTAATCTGCTTTGCAAAGTGGTCACTGATGTAACTTGCAGAAAAAACACTGTTGTGGTCCTTTAAGAGGCAACGTGGAAGTGCCAAGTGGGCGAACCGGAGACAATAATGTATTTAAGTGGGAGGATTCTGGAGGGGAAGCTGAGTGTGTGTGTGTGTGTGTGTGTCGTGCACTTGTGTTTCCTATGGTGGTTGTTTGCATGTGAATGAACACTGAGGAGGAAAGAGAGAGAAAGGCATAGAAACGGTGGGTGAATGAGTGGTTTGCGAGTCTTTGTTCGAGTGTGGGTGGGAGGAATGTATTGCTGTCTTTGTGAGGACAGTGAGTTTTTAGTTTTTTAAACATCTCTGCATGTCTGAGTCATCACTACTTCAAAGCACAGGTAGATTAAGGTCTGGGTTCGGATATAGGTTGCAATGAAGCATTTAGTTGTGATGGGTACTGATGGGGGCTCGGGAGTAGGTACTGCGTGATGGTCCCCACAAGTGTAGAAAGACAAAGATCAGTGTGTGTGTGTGTGTGAGATACTGACTGAGTTTGAGCAGGAGTTTCTTGCCGAGTGTGTCCTCTGAGCCACTCAGCGAAAGGCTGCTGATGAAAGGAGACGTGTCCGTTTCTATGGGAACAGAGGCCATGTCTGAGAGAGAGAGGAGAGGGAGAGAGAGGGAGAGAGAGAGGGGAGAGAGAGAGAGAGAGAGAGAGAGAGAGAGGGAGGGAGAGAGAGAGAGAGAGGGAGAGAGAGAGAGGGAGAGAGAGAGGGGAGAGAGAGAGGGGAGAGAGAGAGAGAGAGAGAGAGAGAGAGAGGGAGGGAGAGAGAGAGAGAGAGGGAGAGAGAGAGAGAGAGAGTCATGACCCTGCCAATGATAAACAGCTTCAGTTGGAGGAGAGGTTAAAGTCCTGTATGACTCTCAGCTAACTTTGCAGACGTTCTGCTCGATGAAACACTGGGATGTGAAAGTTGAATCTCTTAAATCAGGAGGGTGCTGACGTTAGAGGTGTCTCTCCTTGTTCGGCTCCACATGGTGAATATCTCTGCTCATGCACAACCTTATTCTTTCCAGAATCCAGAACAAAAGACACAAAGAAGTGAGAAAACTTTTTACGGCACTACGCCACATGCCACCAACGATTTCAGTGAAAATAGATCATGTTACTCTAGTTCTCTAGTTTTCATGGCTAGATTAACTTGCTGCACCATCTGTACCAAGGATGTTATAACTGTGCCAGGGAACATTCATTTCTATGCAAGCTGCTCAGTAGTGCATGAAACCAAATGACTCGTCTGTCTTCTGCATAAAATTATTTAATCCTGCTGCTCTCTTTTGGACTTTTGGACTTTCACTGACGCTTCTTTCACAACGTTAGCTTAAAGGAAAGTCTTTTTGGGCCCCAGTGCATCACGTGACAATGTAATTACACTACAAAAACTGGCTTCACAGCCTGGAACTCTTCCTTGGTGCCTGAACTCGTACCTGTCCTTGGCTAGTTAGCTCAGTTAGCCGTGCAGCTAGCTGACTCTGTCTCGGCTGGGCTTGGAGCTGGGAGCACCGGGGGGGAGGTTTTACATAAATGGGCACCAGAAGGAGAACCAGGCGACGGAGACAAAGAGACTCAAAAGTAAGTTTGCAGACGAAGTGAAGATGAGAATAAGAAAGAGTTCATCCCAGATTGGTTGTTAGTCTAGGTTTGCAATCATAGTAAGCTCACGTGTACAGCTAAAAATGTGGGGACGCCAATGTCCAATTCTTACATACTGTTAAAACACTGGTAGAAATGATTAATAGTATCGTTGTGACCGGCTGTCTTGTCTAAAAGCAGCTGTTTACATATATATTTAGATGTTGTACCGGTGTGTGTGTCGGTCTCAGCTCGGTCCTCTCTGATGTACGGGATCTCGTCCATCCTCAGGAACACTGAATCACTGGGACTCTTCTGGCCGTCAGACTTGCTGCCTGCAGCACAAACAAACATAACTGAATTAATAACATATATATATTTATACAGAATATATGTCACATTTGTCCATTTACTACATGCAAACCTGTTTTTCAAAGCATGTCATGGTTGCCAAGTTGTCATAAATGTATAGCCAAGAAGAAATGGCCTGATAAAGACTAAAGTTTTAGTTTGTAAAAATAATTTCCCTGCTTTCATTTTTGCTAAACGTTGCTTAAATAAATATGACAGATTGGGATGTTTCTTTAATGAGACTGCTGTTATCTGATCGTTCATGATTGGTTTTCTTAATCAGCACAGACTAATTACCTTTCTTCAGATTAACATCATTTACACATTTGCAGTTGTTCTTCCTGAGATGCTTCATGCACTAAGCTAAATATTCTCATTCAAAACGGGTTTATTCTCATCAGGTTTGCCTCCATTGCCTTTAAAATAATAACGATTCTTTCTCAGCTCCAGTAGAATAAAGGTTTAATATTGTAGCAGCTATAAAAATGACTGCTGCACAATATCAAAGTCATAAAACCTCGATATGAAGTTACAGAAGTGCGATACGTTAAATAAATGTGAGCATCCCACTTTGGGATATCAAAACCAGATGTTTTAAGCAGACGTCTGGACATTTTGCAGCAACATAAGCAGGAGTTTTAAGCCAACACATGATCTTTTCCTGATCTAACCAAGTGGATTTATGCCTAAACATAACCAGACCAAACTTCAGCGTCCAGTTTTTTGTTTTCGGTCTCGTTTGTATTCAACCTGTCAGTCTGTTTATCTTTGCTCAGACTGTGTCTCTGTCATCAGGCTTTTAAAAGACCTCTTTGCAGCTGGAGCTGACTGAGGTTATTGAACCCAATTCATCCTGAATATTATACTCTAATGGATTCAGAAAACCTCATTTGAAGGAGCAGCCTTTGTTCGTCTGCCTCCGAGGGCACGAATCATCTTTTATTGACATCAGTCTGACTGTAAACCTGCTGCAGGATTGTCATTTCCTCTTTGACTCTCTGTTTGGGGTGTGACTCCATCAAATGTCTCTGGAGCGCAGGAGCAACACATTTACCAGAATAAATGTTAGTTTTTCTGCAGACCATCAATATTGTGGTTGCCATTCTTTTTCTAAGGTTACATTTTCAATTTTGTGTTGTGAAAATGCTGCGCTCGTGGTCTGGTTATTATATTTCAGCTTAAAAAAACGTCTTTAACGCCACAAACACGGCTGGAGATGTCTCCACGTTTTGTTTTAATGCCCCATTGTTTTTTTTAAACTTACAAATGTTGAACCGTGTCTTGAACAGTGGTCTCTAGCTTCGCAGCCTTCTCACCTCGCTGTATTCTCACCTTCATCCTCCAACATTTCATTCTGGCAACTGGGCCGTGAGGATACTTACGGACGATGCGGTTCTTCTCGTTCA
The DNA here is from genome assembly GCF_900880675.1 of Sparus aurata. Lineage (NCBI taxonomy): Eukaryota > Metazoa > Chordata > Actinopteri > Spariformes > Sparidae > Sparus > Sparus aurata. The sequence goes on along the minus strand of NC_044187.1, from coordinate 5,407,644 downwards.
GCAGCGAGGTGCTGTGTGTGACGCTGGACTGCTGTCCTCGTGTTCGGGCAGAGCCGGGCCGGCTGGGCTCTCTGGGTGGGGGCATGAGGGTGGTGGTGGTGGTGGTGTTGTGTGGCGGGGGCATTAAGGTGGCCCCGTGCTCTGTTGCCGGAGGATCCGGGGTCAGCTGGTTGCCCTCTGACAAACGGGCGTCGGCGTCGGGCGTCTGAGGAGAGCTGTCCATCCGGGTGGCTGTCACAGCGTTCTGGTAGTGGCTCCGCGTGATCTGACACACAGAGCATCAAAATATCATACTGAGAAGATTTCTCTCAAAATAAAAGTACCTTTGAAATCCAGCTTGAGCTCACGTGAGATTCAGGTGTTACCTTGATGATCTGTAGGTGTGTGAGCTGTCGGACAGAGTAGTCTGGTAGGTAGACGTTCCCACCTCCGTTCAGTTGGCCCATGCTCCCTCCGTAGAGCATCGACTCAGAGCGGTCCAAGCCGCTGCTGCGAGACGGAGACCTGTGGACTGCAGAGGACACTTTAAATATTTAATGAAACACTTTCACAGGCACAGACAGGAACTGGTGCTGTCAATCAGTCACTGTCACATCAATAGTGAGCTCAGGGACGCTACCTCACTTCACCCTGCTTAATATGCTGACGGTCATTCGTCTTAGTCGCTTTACTCGATTGCTGCTTTCAGCCGTTTGGCAGTTAAATGACTTGAAAGTGTTTCAGAGCAATTTGACTGAAGAGTTTGTTTTCTTCCAATCACTCGTTAAGTGCACATCCACAAACAAACACTCCTTCAGATTTTGTATTTTTTGCAGGACAACAGACAGAATAAAATGTTGACAGGTAACAGCATTTTTGTAACAATACGTCAGACATATTGTATCCAGATTACACGTAAATGATCTGACTCTCACGACGGAAGGGAATGGTGGTGGCAAGACAGGATTCCAAGCCAGAGACCGCTGTTCAAGACTGCATTTCAACATTTTAAAGTGTGAAACTACGGGATATTTTTGACAAAAACACAGATTGACATTTCCAAAATCCTAATTTGCATCTATAAACATAACATTTCAGACTTAAAACTGAACTTAATGTGAATAATCAACTGGGGAAGTTTCATAGCGATATCTCAAAGTTAAATTTGACTTTGTTCAGTGTTATTTTAACTACAAACATTGCCAGTTTATTTTAGTGATGCAGCTGCTCGGGGACTGGACCGCCTTCATCGTACCGGGAGATTTAAATTGAAATATAAACACGTTTAAAGCTGTTCTGTTTTTTTATGGAGGGGAATGGTGTAGCCAGAGACCGCTGTTCAAGACTGCGTTTCAACATTTTAAAGTGTGAAACTACGGGATATTTTTGACGAAAACACAGATTGACATTTTCAAAATCAACAGATTAAAGGATTTGTAAGAAAAATTATTCAAAGCCCATCAAAACCTCAGGATGACAGCTGACCCGTCATACAATCCCAAAGCGTTGTTATGTCAGAAATGAGACTCTAAAATCTACTTTTCTTACAAAAACCACCTTTAATTGATAATTAAGAGAAGTCCAGCCCTGTAGTTTGGTTAAAACAAGGATTAATTGGGGAGGAAGGAGGTTTGGTTTGTGGGCTACGGAGAGGTACGTCACAGAACGTCCTCATATAAATACAAACACAAGGTACAAATGTGTGTATTTGTACCTGTTGGCATGATGGCCGGTACCCCAAAGTAAGAAAAGGCTCCATTCTCAAACTTCAGCGCCTCTTTACCAAACTCCACCTCGACTCGACCCTGAAGAATCAGACGAGAGAAACACAGTAACATCATGTGAAAATATCAGTTGAAATATTTACCAAGGACACATCCGTGTATCATCAGTTACTTCAGATAAATCCTAAAAGTGTCTAAAAGATGAAGGCGGGTACCTGCAGCACCAGGATGAAGTAATCCACCGGTTTGTTGCGCTGGAACAGGAAGTGCTGCTGCGCTCGCTTGTTCTTATCATCAAACTTGAGTTCCTGAACCACGCTGGGGTGTTTGATGAGCCGCAGCAAGATCTTCTCTGAGATATGAGCTGGTTTGAAGGGCTCCACCTCTGATGGAGGACACAGACGGTCACAGTTACCGAGGCAAACAAAATAAAAGCTAGATGTCGAACAATCAGCAGGACATAAGAAGCCTGAACTTTTTTCTCAGGTCTTGAAGGACGTGAACTTAACCACTGCGAGATTTCCGTCATCATTTAATCCTAAACCTGGACATTAATTCTGAACCAAAGACCCCCATGAAGAATTGAGGCCAAGGAAAATATTCCCAGTTTGGAAGATTTTCCTCGTCTTGTCTCTGTTGTTTGTTCCCTAAAGACAAAGATACGACAGCACAGACACACGAGCTGATTGGTCGTTACCTGTGGAGAGGAAGCGGTGCGTCGCCAGGAGAAGCTGAGGAGAAATCTTCACTTTCATCTCGTTCTCCGACAGTTTGAAGATGGAGAAGTCCTGCTGCTTCCGCTCGTGGTGAGAAACGCGACGCTTCGAGCGATTATCAGCTGCAGGGACAGACACACATGATGAGAAACAAACACTCTGTACCACAACTCGAACCTGTGAGTGTTTTTTCACGCGTACTGTAGAGGTCCGTCTCGTCCAGGATCTCTGACTTGATGATCTCCTCGATGACGTCCTCCAGGGTGACGATGCCCATCACCTCGTAGAACGGGTCGCCCTCGCCCTCGTTGTTCACGCGCTGCACGATGGCGAGGTGAGACTTCCCTGGAGGAGAGAGTGAACCAGTGTCACTTTGAACCGAGCTCAGCAGAAGGTGCGAACAGTAGCATGAAACATGACGCGTAAATGAGCGGATATGATTATTGACCATCAATAAGAACATTGGCAACTTCAATATCGGTAAAGAAAGAGTAGCTCCTACATGCACCAAACTTTATTTCAATCATTCACTCTTTGTTTCTGTTAAAGGGATATTCCGGTGTAAATTTAATCCATGGTCTAAATCACCGTGAAACTGTGTTAGACTCCCTCTCGAGAGATCAAATTAGCAGACCGCTAATTTACGGAGTTTTATCAACCTCAGAAACGACCGCACGACAACAATACACTGCAGTAAATGGATCCAAATATAAACCGCCACCAAAAAGCCACAAATAATGCTCAGAACAGCACCAAACTTCAGCAACAGTACAAATAGGGTCTCAGCACATAGTCCGGGGCATCTAACCTCCGCTAGCTTAGCTGGATTTCTACTGAAAAGCTGACTAAATTTACCACTCTTCTGCAGCAGCTTCCTGTTGACGGGAAGTCCCGACGAGTCGATTACCGAGTGCAGTAGAGTTCCGCGGCTCATGGATGAAAATGTGTGATTATGACTCCATGGAAAAGCAATCAAAGTTCATATGTGTCTTACCTGCCAGTTTATAACAGTTATTATCGAGAGCGGACAGGGAAAAGAACGGAATTGAGCATTTCTAACCGCACTCGGTAATCGTCGCGTCGGGACTTCCCCGACCCAGAAGCTGATGGAGGAGAGTTGAAGTCTGTTTTTAGCTTCACAATAGAAATCCACAGTTTCACGGTGATTAGGACCATGGATTAAACTTACACCGGAATATCCCTTTAATGGAGTGATTCAAAGAGAGATATTCAAAACTCTACAAAAACTTTTTATAACAAAAAAACGACACAAGAATGAAGTTTGGCTTCAATCCAACTTCAGATTTTTGCTCTGAATACTGTTTAGGATGCAAATCAGTGCGTTTAAATTAGACAAGGCCTCATTTGCATCTATAAACAAAACATTTCAGACTTTAAACTGAACTTAATGTGAATAATCAACTGTGGAAGTTTCACAGTGATATCTCAAAGTTAAATTTGACTTTGTTCAGTGTTATTATAACTACAAATATTGCCAATTTATTTTAGTGATGCAGCTGCTCGGGGACTGGACCTCCTTCATCGTACCGGGAGATTTAAATTGAAATATAAACACGTTTAAAGCTGTTTTGTTTTCTCATCCAGGTTTCTGGGAAGGAAGAGGAGGCAGTTTAATAATTTTAACATCGAGGTATCCACACAAATATAACCAGTCCTCTTAAAAGAGCACTATGTAGTTTATCCAAAGACATTTTTAATCAGAAGAGAAGAATCTTCATTGACTGATTCTTTTTCTGTCTAAACAAACTAAATCAAGAATCTCTCTTTGTTTTTCATGACTGAATAAACCGAATAAACAAACTGACCTTAAAGGACAACATAATGTATACTGGTTATATGTGGCGGACCCTGCCGCCTTGTTTCTAGCTTCAAACAGTGTTCTGGGACATTATTTTCCTCTGAGAACAGCTCGTTTATTCACTAATTGCACTTAAACGTTTGTTTTATTACCTCGTTATTATAGTAAATATTAAAATTCAGAGTTTAAATTTCTTCTTGCCCCTTAAATTGCTTTTTCACAAATAATTGGAAAATGCTTGATCACATTAATTAAAACCAAGAAACTTGATTGGATGGTCGGCAAAACTGACAAATCTTCAGTTTTTTTGAGGTGTTTCTATTTTTACTGCCAGCGAGCCGAATGTAGTGATTTCCTCAGCAGCGTCACAACATCAATAAATCAAAAACTGCAGCAGCTGTAGAACACTTTTTTTTTAAAGGTACAGATGCCTCATGAATAAGTTACACTATACAACAGCTGTAATTGTTAAAATAAGATGTTAGACTTTATATTTAGAGTTTGGATTAGCGTCTATGACTCACGCAGAGTGGGAGTGCAGCTCTGCGGGCTGATGTCGAGCTGAACGGAGTGGGTGTAACAGCAGGGAGGACGCAACACGAAACACACAATCCATCACACACACTCGGTCCGCAGCGCTTCTGCTGTGTTTACCTCCAGGATGATGAGTGGGTGTGTTTTTAGAGGAGGTAGAAAATCTTGTGGCGCTTCCAAAAGATAAATGGGATAATTAATAATCTGTTCAAACACTGCTGGATGAAAAAACTTGTTCAGGGGGAGAAACAGAAAACAGAGCAGCCTTTACTCAGACTTATTTAATTTACGGTGGGGGGGCTGTAAACGAAAAAAAGACAAAAAAAAGAAAAGAGGGATGGCTTCTCTTACTGGCTAACGAGACACTGCACTGCATCACTCGCTCCAGCGTTACATAATCCACAACTTTCCCGTCAGCAGAACATGTGCACAGAGACACTCGTGCACTCCCTGCACACGTATATAACACAAAAAAACAGAGTGAATCGTTGTTTGTGGCTCCTCCTCAACAGTCTGGCTCCAAATCAACTTCCTCACTGAGATTCTTTCTCTGCTTCGACACTCCCTGCCTGCCAAATACTACCGCTCACACACACAGACTCACACAGACTCACACAAATGCACACAATTCTGGCAGAGCTTGCTTTCAGCTAAATAGGTCAGCCTTTACATACAGAACAGACTGGAAAGTGGGAGAGAGGACGGCGTTTTCCAGCCGATGTGCTGAACGTTGGTTCTGTCTGAATTCTGCAGATTTAAGAACAAAATCAGTTTTTTTGTTGTTCTTCTTTGATTTCCTTGATTTTGCCCTCAGCTGCCGCAAAAGTTGTACAAATATCAAGTTTTTTAGACTGTAAGAAAATCATGTGAATTGGATGATAAATCATCTTACACACTGTCAGAAAAAACAGCAGAGAAAATAATATCTCGTATAAAATCACACATTTTCTATGGTTAAAATACTGTTTTTGCGTTTAAGAATCAATCCTTCTGTTATTGTTAATGGTCACTAAGTTCATCTTATTTTCATAAATAAAGTAATTACAGTTTTAAACTGAAACATAAGAGTTCCATCTATTAAATAGCTGTAAAAACAGATTTTTCATGTTATTTTAAATTAGATACTTAAACTCACAGCCTGTTTTTGTAATTTCGGGGATATTTTCCTGTATCTAAAAAATACAGGAACAATCTGTAAATTAACAGGAAAATAACTGTGAAATTATAAGTTGTTTTTAAAAAAATTAAAATGAGAGTATCTAACATTTTCTGTGGACACACGGGGCAAAAAGAAATCTGATTTTAGATGATAAAGAGACAGAAGGGATGACGCGAGTTAAAGGTTACGAGCTCGAGCCGTGTTTTCAACTGTTTATCTAACGGATGATTTTCTGCATAATCCAGATAATCCGTCCACTGGAGACTCTATCCTCTGTTTTTATTCAAAGTCAGGATGTCTAGACATTGTTTCTTGCTGTTGTCTCTCCTGTGGTTCGCCGTACATCCACCTTTTAATGTAACTCGATAGGTAACAAAAGCCCTTTCACGGGCTCAAGCGGTACCGAGGGATACCTTCCATTCTCAGCTTAATGGACTTAATTACAGAGATAATGTAATGTGGTGCACCGTGTTCACATCTGACATGTCTTTATTCGTCTTTCCAGGCTGGAAGACTGTAATTAGAAGAGAAAAATCATATCAAACCAGATTTATTCAACAGTTGTCCTTCAGTTTGGAAGACGCACTTTGTCATATGTCTTAGAAGGGAAAGCACGGGTGTAATTAACACGATTAATTACGACCCAGATCCACTTAAGTGTCCCAGTAGCCTGGCTGTGAGTTTGCATCCACAGCCCGAGGGCCCAAGAACCGGCACACAAAGCTGGTGTGATTAATTATCTACACCTGTGATTTTCCTGCTGTGAACACGACGGTGCAGAAGCAGAACGGAGAAAATGATCATGTAATAAAGACAATCTAATAGTAGAAGATAATAAAACTCGACGGAATGGATGAAAGTCACAAGAAGATTAAAAGGAAAGTGAACTTCTCCTTCTAAACAGCCTGATCGCTCTTTGAAAAATGCTTTATATGACTGTGGACGACTACATATAACACTTTATCACACCACATCCACTCGTGTTTGCAGGGTACGAGCTGATCAGCAGATCTGTGTAATAAATAACATTAACACAGGGAACAGATGGCAGGCAGACAAACTGGAAAAATGGCACACTGAATATTTTATAGTCGGCCTCCTGGGAGACTGTAACTGTGACGGGGAAGAGAAAATAAAGAGCTGTGGGCTCGACATCGATCTCTGTCGATAAAGAGCAGGTTAAATAAATCAATTCTTCTTTACAACAGCTCTCCGTTAATTATGGGTCGGATCCAAAACCTTTACAGGTACATTTTCCATCCAATTTTATAACATAACGTCAATGTAAAGAGTCGTATCTAATGCAGTAAATGTATATAAAACTGTGTTTGTTTAATCAACACATAAACGGTAAAGGGGAACTTCTCTTCTTCTAATGGGATTTTCTTTTTTTAAACTTGAATTCATACTGCCAACAAATCGGGGTTAGCATTTCACCCGAGAGTGTCTGCTAACTGCTGCTAACTGTATTCCTTTTTATACATCTATGACTGTAGCTACCGTTAGCTCAGTTAGCCGTGCAGCTAGCCAGACAACGAGGGGGAGTGTTGGAGCTTTGGACCGCGGGGAGAAAGAGGTTTTCAGGGCCCGGCGTTAGCTGGTTAGCATGCTAACGTCAGTAGAAATCTCATCAACAACATACATAAAAAATTAATTAATTTAAGCTGATTTTTTAATGTTTATAAACCCAAGAATACTTACGTACTTTTGTCTGTATTAAGCACAATCGGTACCACCTAACGCTGCGGTAAGTTTGGTAAGTTTGGACCCTGACATGAAAACTTTTTCCTGCTTTTCCTCTTTGGAAATGTTCTTGAGTTAGTCGTGAGAGGCTAAGAGAGACGCTTGAGGTCTCACCTCACCACAGATTATAACTGTGATTAAAGCACTCTGAGACTGGATGCTGTTCTTATAGTATATTCTGGCTCGACGTTGAAAGACAAACTGTGGTTTGAGCTTCCTGGCAGAGCGACGCAGACTCTGGTCCAGGATTTTGCGTATGATGCTCTCCGTTCAGCCTCCCATCTGTCTAAACAACATCCCCCTGGCACTGGAGAGGTTCTCCGTACCACTACACAACTGCTGCCGCTGTGCGCAGCGGGGAAGGTGTTACTTGGCCGGCTTCATTTGTGGCAGACAGACCGTTTTGCATTCAAGCCAAAGAAATTCTCTGTAGTCTCGGCAGATCGGCGGGCTCTCTGCTACACCTCTGCAGTGTCTTTAAACGCAGTCAGATCAGTGTTTCTCAACTCTTGGCAGACAAATATATGATTTTATCTCTGATGCAACTCTTTTGGCAGCATCTACTGCAGCTCTTCCTACAAGCATGGATTTGTTTTTAAATATGTGTGACATAAACAGCGGCCATTGTTTCAACATCATTTCAGACACCAATAATAATGCCACCAATCTGTCAATAATCACAAATTTAAAGTCCAGTTTCCATCATTATGATTGACTGTCATCACTTTGTAAGACACTCCATCAGTCCTGGCAGCTGAAGGAAGGTGACTGATTGGACGGTGAAAGGTGATGTATAAAAAAGTGTGTTGTTCTAAGCTAGGTTACTTTATTAGCCTGTTTCTAGGAATGTCAGTCCAGTCAAAGAGGTGCGTCCACAGTCACAGGTACACAGGTTTGGGCAAGTGTCGTTTAAAAGTAGCCAGAAGTCAAACTTTAAAAGTAAAGATATCGCGTAAAAAATATCACTTTGAAGAGCTGAATTTCTTTGAGACGTTTCAAATAGACTTTGTTCTGAAAATTTCAAGTGGTCGCAGAGAAATAATAAATCAAGAAGCATCTAAAATCATTTTATAATCGCATCTTTATCCGTCTGAACTGATATTAAAGGGACAGTGTGTAACGATTTAAGTAATTTATTAACTCAAATCAACGTCTTCATTCATAAGTAAGTCCTCATTGGTGTACAATTACCTCTGCCAACAATCTGACTTATCCTCCTGAGCGAAGAATTACCTATCTGAATATACACAGCACGGGCAAGCTCTATGGAGGCCGCCATGTCTTTCCGGTTTTAAAAAACTATGGACTGCCAAGAGGGACACAAAGCACTACGTGGTACTACGTAGTAAGGCTAACTGCGTTTTCGCTCAGAGCTAGCTTGACTGCGGAACTGAGAGGGAACCTCTAGTTTTATAGCCTTAATAACTAACTACATCTTTACCTCATTACTTGAATCACTAGAAATACTCGACGCTGTTGGGAAAGAGTCCATATTTTGAAAATGAATTTCTTGTCCGTAAGGGCCACCGTAGCTTCTGGAACGTCTCCAACGTCTTCAGAACGGGAGGGGTGAGCAAAGGAGTGTTGCAATGTAGAACCTCACAGCTAGATGGCGCTAAATACTTGATATATTACACACTGTCCCTTTAAATCAAATCGCAAAGTGGCGAGAGAGTCCAACACCTACTTTGCAGATCTTTATCTTGCAGAGAATTACGATGTTTGAGACGGCGTTTCGACATCTGTGAGTGTAAAACACTGGATATTATTAACAGGAGGTAGAGAGGTTATTCCAGAACTTCCAAAATATCTTATCCCAGCTCCAACCCGGTGGTTCTGAACCTAAACCCGGTGGTTCTGAGCCTAACCCGGTGGTTCTGAGCCTAAACCCGGTGGTTCTGAGCCTAAACCTTACAAGGCCATAAGCACCGAGCTGTCACAACACCAACACAAAGAGTGGTAACGCTTCAACATATCTGCGGTTTGCAGAAATGTACACACATGGCCGTTATTGTTTCTGGTGATCTGGTTGATTTCTACAGTAGAAGAAGAAAACAGCACCAGTGTTTGAACACAGTGTTTTTTTTTTGCTCGGTGTTGCAGTCTCCACTGCTGCAAGGCTCTCATTGAGATGAACGAGAGAACCTGTGTTTTTCTGCCGCAGTGCCTGAAACTGTTGTTACAGAGAGAGAGAGGGAGAGAGGGAGAGGAGGAGAGAGACGAAGGGAAAAAAATACCTAGTTTATAATCCTCCGGTCTGTAGATTATCTCCTCCGGATCCCTCTGTTCACAGTGACACGCCTGTGTTCATCCTACAGCTCTGATGACATCCAAACCAAACGCTCCACAAACACAAACACATGTTCATCCTGAGATCACACAGGACGACTGGATCCTGCTTATATTTAATATTTCTGTGTATTCTATATGTTTACCCTGCTTCTGAAACGTTTGCAGACTAGAAATTCTTCTGAAGTCATTTTGATGCTTTTTTAAAAAAAATATGTAACGAGGTCGAGCTAAACGCACGCATCACCTTAAAACATGTGACACCAGAGTTTAACTCAGTGCTCATACGATGAGCACAGATGTGAATAATTCAGCTGTCACTTGTTTCCAGTAAACAGACGCAGCCCGGGTCAAGGTGTCCTTCTCTGTTTACTTCCTGTCCTCGCCACAAACCCCTGCAGAAAACGCTGACTATGCAGAGTCCCCGAGCTCGCAGCGAGGCAGCGATGAAGAGCGGCGCCTGTGATTGGCCGCCGAGCACCCCACCCATCAGACACTCTACAATAAAGCAGGAGTACCAGCTGACTCCATACGAGGGGGGGGGGGACAGTTCTGCTGCAGCAGCGCCGCAAACTGGGGCCTGACTGTGGTTCTGATGCAGGGAGGGGCTGTGCAGACTGCAAACTCTGCCTCAGCTCAGAGACACACTCTCAACACCGAGCTGTTAGCTGAAGAACGACCTGACAGGAGCAGATAGAGGTTAAAGAAAGGTGCGCGGTGGAAGCCTGGACGTCCACAGACTCACAAACCAGCAACTGTTATGTCACATCCTTCTGTGTTCTGTGGTTTCTGTGAGGCTGGAGACAAAAACACGATGACCTTCTGAACATGTTATCATCCCAAACCGAGCAAAACACACATAACAATTAAGAGAAGTGTTCAGACTGTGAGTGTTTTTGTCTCTCGGTGAAAAACAGCAATCTCACTGCGACCACATGGAAGTTGTTTTGAATTTCTTCTTCAAAATCCAGTCATCCTCTCCTCCCTCCATGTTGATATAAAGTCAGGTGAAGTTTCTTAGTCCACAAAACATTTCTGGAGCATCACAGTGAAACAGCGTGGCAGTGTTCTGCTAAACACCTGAACATAAACCGGCTCCATGCAGCTCGTCTGGCATAATCCAAGTGTCGCCCCGAGATCCAACACTGATTTAAAAAGAGGTTATTCACACCCTCGATGTGCGGTCAAGCTTGTGGACCCGCTCCAGACGAGGTGTGCACTGATTAAGCTTAATAAAGGGGCGTAAATAAAGTCTTTCCAAATAAATGTAGGTTTGTGAGCTTCTGGACGAGCTGTTTGGAGCCTGTTTATGTTTTTTTAAATCAAGTCTCCAGCGGCTTCAGTTGACAAGAGGTCAAGCAGATGACTCCTGACATCCTCCCCTTTATATTTCACCTGAAGCTTCTGATTCCTGAGCAGACGACGAGCCGCTGTCAGCCGCTCCTCATGAAAGCTGACAAACAACTCAGATCTCTGGAGTTTCTAAACTAAACTAAACGCTCAGCCTTCCTGTTGTGTGACTTCTTACACATTTTAAAAATGATGACACGAATGTGACCCGACTGCTGAGCACCGGATGAAAAGAGATCGGGGTTGAACACATCAGTCAGCATCAGGCGCCCTCATCTAAAGGTTACCATGGTAACTGAAGACCCACTTGATGCCAGGCTGGAGGTGGGCGCTCGCTGCTGCAGCTGTGAGAAGCTTTGACACGCCAGTCACGAGCGTGAGACGGGATTAACGTCAGGATCGAGACGTTTTGTGTTACATGCTGCACGTCCACAACACCAGCACTGAGTGCAGCATAATGTAAATGTTAACGTACTTTTACTTTTGATACTTCAGTACTTTCATCGCCAGAAAATTACTTTACCCATGAACACGTCATATCAGATACTTTCCCTCATTTCTTACCTCTTTGTTTCTTCCATTCATCTTTCCTAAACATCTTTTCCTTTCCTTTCAACCCCCCATCAGTTTCCTCACATCTTTACCTGCCTCCTTGTTTCCTCCTTTCCTTCCTTTTCTCCTCCTCTCCTTAAAATACTTATTCTTTCTTTTTGTACCAACTTTTTTTTATACCTCCCTGCTTCCTTCTTCCCTCTCACATTTTATTTCCTTTCCTTTCCCTCTCTCTTTCCTTCCTTCCTCCTCTCTCCTCCCTGTTTCTTGCCCCACAGCCACAGAAGTTTGTCTTCTCACCTTTCTTGAACTCCTCCAGCATGGCGTCCAGCTTGGTGTCGTTGAAGACGCAGTGCAGCGGGTGTTTGTAGAACTGGGTGATGGTCTTCAGCGGGGTGCAGTCGTCCGGGTCCACGAACGCGAGGTCCTTGACGAACAGGATGTCCACGATGTTGGAGCGCTCGTTCTCAAACACCGGGATCCTCGTGTAGCCGCTCTGCATCATGTCCGACATGGTGTTGAAGTCCAGCACCACGTCCGAGGCCAGCATGAAGCAGTCGGTCAGCGGCGTCAGGACGTCCTCCACCGTCTTGGTGCGCAGCTCCAGCGCGCCCTGGATGATGTTGAGCTCCTCTTTGACCAGGTCGTGGTACGGGTCCGTGACGCGCAGCATCTCCAGGAGTTTCTCTCGGGTGTAGAAGTTGGAGATCTCCTGGTTGAGGATGAGGTCCAGCAGCTTGCTGATGGGGTAGGAGACCGGGAAGGAGAGCACCATCAGCAGCCGCGTCACCCAGATGGTTTTGGAGGCGATGGCCAGACCGTGACGCGACGCCACCGAGTGTGGAAGGATCTCCCCGATGAAGAAGATCCCGAAGGCGCAGATGACGGTGGAGAGCCAGGTCATGCCCAGGATCTGGCACATCCACACGGCGAGCGAGGCGTTGATGATCGCGGTGCCCAGCAGCAAAGTGCACAGGACGTAGTTACCGTGCCGACGCACGGACTCGATTTTACGCGCGTAGTTCTGCTCCTTGTCGGTGCCGCTGTTCTGGAGGACCTGCAGCTCCACCGGGTCCAGCGCCAGCAGGCTCAGGTTGAGCCCGCTGAACAGAGCTGACAGCCCGAGCAGCAGAACCGACACCAACACCTGCAGCCAGAGCTCCGGGACGGCCGAGCGCTCCGCCACGGCCACCCAGAAGTCCCTGGTCCGGTAGTGTTCCCATTTGGACCCGTCGAAGGCGCACATGGAGTAGTATTTGATCTTCTCCCCCCGCCGCAGGTCTTTGGCCAGCAGCTCCACCAGCACCGAGTTCTGACTGGAGGCTGACTTGAAAGAACCCAAAACCTCGATGTCGGACGTCCTGGCGTTCTTGTCCATGCACATGTTCCTCTTCGGGTGAACTTGTCCCTCTCTCCCGGGAGTCGGCTCCTCGATGAAGGCGATCCAGGGCGCGGCGTTGTTGGCGCGAGTCCCCGCGGTGCGGTTGAGCCTCTGCGGGGAGGTGGAGTAATACACCCGCAGCATGAAGCGGGTCCCCTCGGTGGCTTTCAGCACCCCGTCCGCCACGGACAGCTCCGCCCCGGTCTCCTCCGGCCGAAAGCCGAGCAAGCCGAGCGCCGGGGCGGGGAGCAGAGAGGCGGCCAGGACGAGCAGCAGCAGGCGGGACGCAGAGAGCGGAGCCCCGCGGGACGGCAGGGCTCCGCTTCGGAACCGCGCGGCCGCATCCTCCGCAGCCATGATGCGGTGTGAGCTGCTCGTTCAGTCCAGGACTCCCGGGTCACGTGGTGCTGCGTGGTTCCGGTCCATGTGTGAGAAGGAGGGACCCGCAGCTCTCCGCACACGGCGGTGATTCTGATGTTCGGCTGCTGAGATGCGCGCTCCACCGAGCCGTGACGTAACTTTCTATTAATAGCCTCGAGCTCATAGCGTGACAGATGACTACTGGTGAAAGTACTAAAGTAATCCCGGACGTTACTCTTTGTTTAGTAGTGGATTCCTTCAGTTCTGTGATGATGTGCACCTTGTATGGAGGATTCAACCTGCAGACTCCGGACACGTGGGCTGGTTATTAAATGATCTAAAATACATTTCAAAATAAAAGGAGCCAATAGTTATTTATACAAATGTGTCATAAATAGATGTTTTTGCTTTAATTCGCCTCTGTATTCATTAACATTTGTATTAGTTCAACTATTTATTTAACATTTGATTAATTGATTTTATTTTGTATTTTTATTTCTTTACTTATTTCCTGTTTTGGCAGGTTCAGGCTTCCGTACTCTCCTGGTGCGTCTCCATACACAGAGTTCACATCGACTGTTATATTCTGGCTAACAATGACTGCAATGATTTCACTATGACAGTGAATTATTTGACTTTAAACATAATAAACATGATTAATAAATAATAAATCCAGGCCATAATCCCAAAGCATCATTTTTTGACGAGTTGGGACTCAAAAAAATCTACTTTTCCTACAAATGACATCCTCAAATTGTAATTAAAAGTTAATTAAATGCTTTATAAACACTTTATTGACCTTCTGTTTATTGTCAAGTTGTAGCTGATGTTAATAAACTGTCACCACCACTTGATAAATGGTTTGAAATGTGTTTTATTGCTTGTTAACAGTTAACTTAAGTTTAATTAACTATCCTCAATCATGGTTGTTAATAGTCATTGACCAGCTGTTATGACGTCACACATGGTGGTGAGTATTTAAAGGGTTACATGTGAGTGCAGCAGCCAATTAGAAACATTTAACTTAACATTAACATAAAGACTTTTCACAGCCGGGAACCCAAAAGTGTTTATTATAGTTTGCTTGATTTATTTTTTCTGTATTGTCTTTGTCTATTTCCAGCTACAAGCAAACTTCTGGAGGAACTGAAGTGTGTTTCACTGCAGGTTGTGTTGTATTGATCTGTGTATGTGACAAATAAAGACCGTTTGAACCTTCAGCTGATCTATAAGGAATTAGTTAACGTTAATTAACTCACTAGTGTTGTCTCCGTAAACAGTTGTTCTGTTCGACTGTAGTGGTCGTATAAAAGTCAATCTCTTGTTTGGAAACTTCAGATTTTATTAATTCAGATTCTCACATGAAAAAAAAAAACATCATAAAGTCTTCTTCAGTTAAAATTTATATATGACGAACTAACTTTCCTGTTTGTTTATTAGCATGTTTAAAACAAACATATCTGCTTTTTATTAGTCATGATAAAGTGCTTATTAAAGGAGCACTACGTAGTTTGGGGAAGAAAAGAAGGATCGTCAATGATCTGATTATTTTCCCGTCTAAACAAACAAAATAAACTTTCTTTGGAGGACTCAACTTTACACAGCTGCACCGGGAAATTGCAATTAGTCAATTTATCGCGACAATAATCTGCTGATACGCTGACGATGACATGTTGTGCACGACTAGCAGAAAATGGATTCACTGACTGAACATGATAGTTGGATGCAGCTCTGATGTCTGTACTCAACACTGAGAGTTTAACTCGAGACCACAAACCAGTTAAATTAAAGGAGCAGTCTGCAGTTTTGAGAAAAAACATTTTTAATCAGAACTGACTGATTATTTCTTCTGCCTAAACAAACTAAACAATCAAACTCTCTTCGTTTTCATGTCTGAATAGACGGAATAAGCAAACTGACCTCAAAGTACAAAATTATACAGTTTAACTTTGTTTATGTGTGGCGGACCCTGCCACCTTTCTATCTTCAAACAGTGTTCTGGGATCTTATTCTCCTCTGAGAACAGCTTGTTTATTCTCTCATGGAAAAAATTAATATTTCCGAGCTTGTATTATTAACTTGTTGATATTGTGAATATATAAATTCTAAGGTTGAATTTCTTCTCCTAAAAACTACATACTGCCTTTGAAACAAGACCTTCTAACTTATTGATTTGTGAATGAAGATGTTTGTGTGTTGAGTCTCGTCCTCAGGTCATCAGATGCTGATGCAGTCTGAGCCGGCTGTGTGTCCAACAGTACGTTCAAACGTCTACAGAGAAAATCTAATTAAATGACAACAGTCTGTTCTCTGGGTTTTTGGGTTTCATGGTGCAGACGACCGCTAAGAATTCACAGCAGGAGAGATTTAAACTGGTACATCCTGCAGGGAACACGAGTTGTGTTGATATAAAGTTTAATCAGCAGTCTATTCATGCTCATTTAAAGTGGAACTCATCAAAAAGCAACCGAGGCTTTATTTGTGATTGAATATGAGTCAAACCTTCGTGTAAAAGCATAACTACAACGAAAGAGGCACTTTTAAGATTTACTGTAGTTTCGTTTTCGGGCAAGCTAATTTTCAATGGGAGTGCTACGGGCACTTTTACGATAGCATCAAAATCTCTATTTTTAAAACAGTAAGAAGTCTCGACACAACATGAAACTTTGCTCGTAGTATCACCAGGGTCTCTACACATGAACACGAGCATTGAGAACATTGTTTGTGCACACAGAGTTTACTAAAAAGAAGGTTTTTGAACTACTCACGTTAGCAGTAGCACCTCCGGGGCGCCGCTATCATGGCAGACAAAAAGTGTCGATCCCCGAGTGCGACCTGACAGGTAGGAGAGTAATGGTGGACCTCCTGCCTGTCAGGTCGCACTCGGGGATCAACACTTTTTGTCTGTCATGACAGCGGCGTGCCCGAGATCGAGCTCCAAGGTGAGTTGTTCAAAAACCTTCTTTTTAGTAAACTCTGTGTACTCAAACAATGTTCTCAATGCTCGTGTTCATGTGTAGAGACCCTGGTGATACTACCAGCAAAGTTTCATGTTGTGTCGAGACTTCTTAGTGTTTTAAAAATGGAGATTTTGATGCTATCGTAAAAGTGCCCGTAGCACTCCCATTGAAAATGAGCTTGCCCGAAAATGAAACTACGGTAAATCTTAAAAGTGCCTCTTTCGTTGTAGTTATGCTTTTACACGAAGGTTTGATTCATATTCAGTCACAAATGAAGCCTAGGTTGCTTTTGGCGAGAGTTTCACTTTAAGGATCCCCATGAGAAGACACATAATAATAATAATAATAACTTTATTTATATAGCACCTTTCAAAAGCATGTTACAAGGTGCTGAACAACAGAAAATAAAAACAGAAATAAAAACATACCAAATACAATTGCAACAACAACGACAACAAAAATAAAAAAAATAATAAAATAAAATAAAAACATTATAAAACCGCCAAGAAATAAAATTGGAATAAAAAATTAGAAATTAAAAATCACACATCCTCAACAAGGTAATCATACAACGAATAATAAAACAAAATTAAGAGAAGGCCAATCGATAAAAGTGAGTCTTTAGAAGAGATTTAAAAGAAGCCACTGATCTTGCCTGCCTGAGATCGCTGGGCAGGGAGTTCCACAGCTGTGGAGCGCGGACAGCGAAGGTCACCTTTTGTGATGAGACGGGACCTCGGGACCGTAAGCAAAGCTGTGCCTTTAAAGACAAGTAGTAAAATCTTAAAATCAATTCTATAACTCACAGGCAGCCAGTGGAGAGCAGCAAGGGTTGGGGAGACATGGATCTGCCTCCAGTCCTGCTGCTGTCCCACATTTATAACACAACACAGACTCACAATAAAAAGTCCAAAATACTCAAAATTAGGGAGGAAAATTTAAAGGAATTAAGCAGGAGGTGATGGTGAAACAACACACAGGTTCAGAACAAACAGGGAGGAAAGACAAATGCTAATGTGGAAAATACAAACTGCTTTAATTGCAAACCAACA
The DNA here is from genome assembly GCF_900880675.1 of Sparus aurata. Taxonomy (NCBI): domain Eukaryota; kingdom Metazoa; phylum Chordata; class Actinopteri; order Spariformes; family Sparidae; genus Sparus; species Sparus aurata. Next base: position 5,390,026 of record NC_044187.1, on the reverse strand, counting down.
GAAGTTCTTTGTGTTACATCTGCTTCTCCACACGGGGGCAGTAGTGTCGAGGCTATCAGAGGCCGAGCAGCACCATGGTTAAAAATCCCTGCTGATCAGTCATTCTCCATCCTCTCCTGTGTTCCTCTTGTAATTCAGTTCTTTTGTGTTAATTCATATTTGTTGTCTTGTCTTTTGTCGACGTTTTGTTAGTTGTTGCTTCAAACCAAGAGGTCCGATAAAATCAACTGCGGCTCATTTCTTAACAAAAGTCATGATTTCTGTCAAATTCTCACGACTGTCCTGTCATTTATAAAGCTGACGCGCTTATATATTTATGTTTTCTATTATTATTATGATGGAATAAGTTCCATATAAATTATAGTGATATAGAGATGGAATGTGCATTTTACAGAAGAGAGTCCGGGTCAGAGGTGAGAAGAAAAAATGAGAGGAGGAAGGATTTTCATCACGCGCTTGAAGAAAAAAGTGGAACTCTTGACTCTTCATCCAACAAACTGAGTTGAGGTAGTGAAACTGTACTTCAGTATCAGCTTCAAAAACAAAGGCAGTATTTCTCTCTCAGCTCATAAACAGTGAAGATGTCAGAATGAACCTTTTACTCCAATGATGTGATGTCATTCAGTGGCTACGTTGCATTGTGGGTAATGTAGGCAGCAGGTACTGAAAAGCAGTTTAACAACGAATGATCACAATCGAGTCAGCAGAACCAGAAACATCACTTTACTACACGGCTCTTCTTCTTTTACAACACCTGGTGCCTACATTACCCACAATGCAACCTCGCCAACTGATATCAAGATTAGTGGGTCTGCACAGGCATAAAGTGATCTTTATCCGAAGCGTCACGTTGTTTCATGTCACAAATGCAACAGAAAACAATGATAGGCCACATCCCGAGTTCCTTCTTCATTACAGGCCTTCGTTTGGCAGAATATACTTTAGAATTAAGCGCGTTCACTCGGGTCTTAAGTTCAGACCGAAGCCGAGCCGAGCTGATAAAAACCCGGGCCTGCTGCAGAGTCGGTGGGCCCGGGTGCACATTCCCGGCCTGATCTCAGCGGGTGTAAATCGGGTTCCTGACCCTGAGGAGGGTGTGAGTGACGTCACTGGAGGAAATGCATCAGATACATGCAGCTTCCTCCGGAGCCTCCAAACTCTTCACACCACCTCCTCCACAGCGGCAGCAGCTCCTCCCTGCATTTCAATGCGTAAAATTGGTGGATTCGCCCTTTAAATCGCAGCTGTCCCTGCAGCCTGTGAACATTAACAGACTTTTCATTAACTGGTTCACATGCTGACGGCAGAATTTGGTGTCCCGGGACCTGGTTTTGTTTGATGATCCCTAACTTCCTGTGGGCGGAGCTTTGGATGTGTTGCGTCACATACACACAAACACACTTGGAGCTGCTAACACTGCGTGGTCAAACACGTGTGTTAGCTCCAGATCTTCTTCAAACAGGTGACAGCTGAGTGACAGTGTCCGTCACGCAGGTGCTCGCGTGAAATCTGCAGAAGAAAACGCGCGTTTTAACACCGCGCGGTGGCTGCGCGCGTGCGTGGCGCGGGTCAGTGACGCGGGTCAGGTGAGGGAGAGTTGGGACGGTTTCAAACTTGCTCAGAAACTCTCTAACTCGGGTCAATATTGACAGAAGCGGGTTAGTGATTAACTGTGCTCGGCTGCAGCAGCTGCTCTCTGTCCCAGCGCTCCCTGCGTCACTCTGTCCGCTCCACCATGCAGTGCGCCCGGGCATGGAGAGGTCTGAGCCCGCTGCTCAGAGCAGCGCAGCAGGCAGCGCGGACACGAACCCAGAGATACACAGCAGCTGCCGGGATGGACCTCAGCGGGATTTACCCGCCGATCGCCACCCCGTTTACCGCCACGGAGGACGTGGATTACCAGAGACTGGAGGCGAACCTGAAGAGATACGCAGAGATACCGTTCAAAGGTTAGAACCGAACAGGGCAAAACTTCAGGTTCTGACCCGCAGAAGTTCTGAAAAGGCTCCTGAAGTCTGAGTCAGGGTCCAGCTGGTCCAGTGAGATCATCAACAGTCAGGTTAATGGGTCCAAATCAATGTTATTCTGCAGAACTGTGGTCGAACCTGAAGGAATTTCAGACATCAGACATCAGACACACTTTAAAGGGCATTCCTGCAAAACCAGCTGAGGCTCTCAGTCAGTCAGTCAGTCAGTCAGTCAGTCAGTCATCAGTCAGTCATCAGTCAGTCAGTCAGTCAGTCATCAGTCAGTCATCAGTCAGTCAGTGTGCTGAGGGAGCTGACGGAGAGGACAAAGTTCAGCATGGAGGAAGAAACGCACACTCACCTGGCGGTCTGCAGGTGTGTGTCTCCCTCTGCTGGTTCTTCATCACCACTGCAGATGTAATATTTCCATCATTTGTAATAGATTACACCACCATAGTGTTGTACTAGTGGTACAGTATTATTACACTCCACCAGGGGGCAAAGTAACTAGTTACAACTACTCCAGTTACTCCTAATGAAGTCATTTATGAGTTTCTTTCCAGTCTAATCTGTAATCTACTTCTTTACTTTTAAAATCTTGTTTCTTGAGTTCAGTTCAGATTAAAAACTGCATTTTTATGTTTGGTTTGTAGCCAGTAACACTGTCTGAAGAATACTGTAACTGAAGTATTATTTTAATACAAGTAGTTTACTTGTAATTGAGTAACATTTCAGCAGTGCTCAGTTCTCTCTCCACCTTTTAATATCATTTCTACTGAAACCATGGTAACACATCCACACCGTCGACTAACTCTGACCTTTGTTACACTTTACTGGACTTTTACTGGTATTTTTCATTCAGTACATTTGTGTAATAAAGTAATTTTGTAGATTACAGTAGAGGCCTGGACTGCCTGTGTTTTGTGCTGCAGGTTTGGTGGTTCAGGGCTCCAACGGTGAGTACCCGTACCTGACGGAGGAGGAGCGGGTGGAGGTGGTGAAGACGGTCAGACGATCACTGCCGGCGGACAAACTGGTGATGGCCGGATCGGGCTGTGAATGTGAGTCTGCGTGTGTGTGTGTGTGTGTGTGTACAGAGTTAACTGCTGCAGCTATTTGATAGTAATTGTGAGATTTTAATTAAAACTTGTTCCACGTTCTCAGAAACTGACACTTTGTCACAGACGCTGGAATTAAACTCATTATAGAGAAACAGTCAAAACACACAGATCCGCTCTGAGACGTTCGTATAGATCCTAATTAACGAAGATGAGCGTGATGTCGTTCAACTGAAGACACAAGTCACAGACTGAACACAGATTTTTAGACGCAGGAAAGGACAAAGAAATGAGATCTTTGACAACACTGACACTTCTTTAACGGTGTATGTAGAACAAGTTTACTTTCTTTAACGCTCACAAAACAAAACACAGAGCTGTCAGTCTGGGAGCTGCCTGCACATTCTGTCCATTTCTTACAAATTACACCTTTAATAACACTTTATTTCACTCAGAGCTACAAACGAACAATTCCTGGATGTCGGTGACAGCTGACAGACCAGACTGACAACACGTGTGTTTCCATTATAGATTTCAGCTCCATTAAAGGGATATTCCAGTGTAAGTTTAATCCATGGTCTAAATCACCGTGAAACTGTTTTAGACTCCCTCTGGAGAGATCAAGTTAGCAGACCGCTAATTTACGGAGTTTTATCAACCTCAGAAACGACCGCACGACAACAATACACTGCAGTAAATGGATCCAAATATAAACCGCCACCAAAAAGCCACAAATAATGCTCAGAACAGCACCAAACTTCAGCAACAGTACAAATAGGGTCTCAGCACATAGTCCGGGGCATCTAACCTCCGCTAGCTTAGCTGGATTTCTATTGTGAAGCTAAAAACAGATTTCAACTCTCCTCCATCAGCTTCGGGGTCGGCGAAGTCCCGACGCGACGATTACCGAGTGCGGTTAGAAATGCTCAATTCCGTTCTTTTCCCTGTCCGCTCTCGATAATAACTGTTATAAACTGGCAGGTAAGACACATATGAACTTTGATTGCTTTTCCATGGAGTCATAATCATACATTTTCATCCATGAGCCGCGGAACTCTACTGCACTCGGTAATCGACTCGTCGGGACTTCCCGTCAACAGGAAGCTGCTGCAGAAGAGTGGTAAATTTAGTCAGCTTTTCAGTAGAAATCCAGCTAAGCTAGCGGAGGTTAGATGCCCCGGACTATGTGCTGAGACCCTATTTGTACTGATGCTGAAGTTTGGTGCTGTTCTGAGCATTATTTGTGGCTTTTTGGTGGCGGTTTATATTTGGATCCATTTACTGCAGTGTATTGTTGTCGTGCGGTCGTTTCTGAGGTTGATAAAACTCCGTAAATTAGCGGTCTGCTAACGTGATCTCTCTCGAGAGGGAGTCTAACACAGTTTCATGGTGTGTTAGACCATGGATTAAACTTACACCGGAATATCCCTTTAAGAGCCGGTGGTGTCGTTGGTTTTAACAGGCTGATAACTGAAGTCAAACAGAGTCCGTCACAGTTTTATCGGCTGTTGAAAGAAGCGAACGTTCAGAGCGAGCTGTGCGTTAAGTCGCTCTGTAGTTCCTCACTTCATCAGTTATTCCACAGATGTTTATTCACAGGGAGATATTTGTTTCATACATTAGTCTGGGTTTCTCTTCGGCCTTTTTCCCCACAAAGTGCTGTTGATTTCCAATCCAAGGTTCGTCTTTTCAGCCTTTTCTCTTAATTTTGTCGTTTTGCCTTCGTTTCACTGATATTCAGTCTTTACTGTTGCGTGCGTGGTGTGTTAGTGAGTTCAAGGCTGCTGCATTTATTTTTCTTAAGTGTGAGGAAAGAGAGCAGACGTGCACAGTAAATGCAGTTGATGGAGCACATATGGCGGCCTTGCACATGAGAGCACACATGCCAGAGAGAAATCTATTGTAGACCAGTGAATGCTATAGAAATACACTCCACTGTAGCGACAACAAGCGCGGAACAAAAACGTACACTTCCGCCTCCAGTCTTTGTCCTGATTCGAAGGTTTATTTGTTGCGCGGTAACAAAGCTGCAGATCTGTTTGTGACTCGAGTTGTTTTTTTCTTTTCTTCCGCTCAGCCACAAAAGCCACCGTCCAGCTCACGGAGAAGATGGCGGCCGCCGGAGCCGACGCCGTCCTCGTGGTGACGCCCTGCTTCTACAAGGGGAAGATGGACAGCCGCGCTCTGATCCAGCACTTCACGAAGGTCAGCGGACCCTGATGGACATAGTACAATCCCTAATCCTCACACTGACCCTAATCCTGAAACCTCCAGCCAACTCTTAAACAGAAATGAGGCCTTGAACTAGAGCTGTGCGATATTACGATATATATCGTAGTGCGATATAAAAATGTCTACCGTAGGATATAACCCTCTGTTGTTTATATTGTAACTTTAACGTGTAGGCTACTTGATTAGCACTGTTGCTACACGAACGTTAACGTACGCTGCGGTTGTAATTTAACACGCCGTCTAAAGCACAACTCAACGTCGGAATGACCGTTGGATATCGACATTTTGAGTTCAAAACAAGTTTATTGTATGAAGGCGAATGTAACTGCAGCAACGCTAACGCTTTGTGGGAGCATTTTAACGTCACCCGTAAGGACTCGTTTCCGGCACCGGTCGCTCGGGAGTAAACAGAGGCAACGCAGCATGGCGGAGATGGAGAAGAGCGCAATGGAAGACGAAAATAACGTCACTAGTAACGTTACATCAGACCTGGATACAGAAGCAGAACCCCAAGAAGATTTGCGGCGAAAAGGGGGAAATGGAATTCCATCGTTTGGCTTTGGTTTGGGTTTAAAAAGTCAGACACCGACCAGACAACGGTAATCTGCAAAACATGCCGCCAACAAGTTGTTACCAGCGACTCGAACACATCTAATCTTTTCTACCACTTAAAGACACGCCGAGATATATATCTTTATCGGGATATAACATTTTGTCCATATCGCACAGCACTACCTTGAACCATGAACCATTCCCTTACAAATGTGTGAAAATGTGGAGAAAAAGTTTAAGAAAGTAAGAGAAAAAAATCAGAGATCTGTCCCAAAAGTCACTGACTTCTGTTCCGGGCTGAGATCATCCTCCATCCAAGATTCATAGAAATCCATTCAGTAGTTTTTGTGTCGTCCTGCCGACAAACAAACTATTTAAACTCATTGTTCAGAAATGTTGCTGCGGCTGTGTTCAGTGCTTCCACAGGCTCATCCCTCCGTGTCTCCCCCTGCAGGTGGCGGACAGCAGCCCGGTGCCGGTGGTTCTGTACAGCGTGCCGGCCAACACGGGCCTGGAGCTGCCGCTGGACGCCGTGACGCAGCTGTCTCAACATCCAAACATCCTGGGCCTTAAAGACAGCGGAGGAGACGTGAGAAACAACATCTTTTTATTATTCTGTGTGGTCTAAACTAACACGTGTCTCATCAACAGCTTCATTATCAAGTTTTCTTTCATTCTATCTCGACAAAAACGCTCAACAGAACTATTTTGTTAATTGCACCAACTTGACAAGCTCGTATGGTGAGTGTGTACGTTTGTAATAACTAAAATATCAACTTGAAAATACTAAAGCAACGACAGGAAGTGTTGGTATGATGCTGCACACTCAGTCGAGACAGAGCTGTGAGCCTTTGTTCATTTACTGATCTGCAGTGAACTCGCTGCTGGAGAGACGAGAGAACAGACTGCTGAAGAAGCCGAAAACTAAAGTGTGTGTGTGTGTGTGTGTGCAGTTCTGTTCTGCAGGGTTGATTCGAGGGTTACTTGTTGGAAAAAAGAAAAACAACAACGACAACAAAAAAAAAAAAGAGTCAGTTTGCTCTCGCCGAGCTCTTAATACCTTTTTCGTCTGTGTGGGAAGTGTTTGCAAGAAGTTGCAAATGGATTTCTGATTTGGGAAATAACATGTTTGTCCACTCGCTGGGAGACAGCAGCGTGGGCGTAGTTCAGGCACACGGCGACCCAGCTCAATTGTAGGCGTGAAGAGGCCAAACGCAGAAAACAATGGGTGATGGGTCAATTTGAGGAAGGCAGACAAGTTGCAGGAAAGATTATTCTGAACAAAACGCCAATCTCTTCCACATCAGCCGGCGCCTGCGACGTGGCAGGATCTGTATCAAAAATATCTGACAGTGTTGGCGCGGATGGTGTCGGCCGGAGGTGAATCATGTTATGTTTTGTCCAAAGTGATTTTTAAACGGGTCTCCAGGGTCGAGAGGAGACATGTCCAGAAACATAAACTGCTGTTTTATCAGCAGATTCTGGTGTCTGAAGCCTTAAATAGCATGTGGTGGGAAAAGTTCTTTTTTCACTGCCTGTGTTTCTACATACATGAGACCAGGAGCTCGCTGCAGGAGAAAAGTTCTCATGCAACTTCTCTGTCTGAGTTGATCGTGTGTCTCCTGCAGCTGAAAGTCTGCCAGTCTGAGCTCCATCATCCCCACAGTGTCCCAGTGTTCACACTAACATCCTGTTTAGTATGATGGAAAAGATTTAGTGCGTCCTGATACACGTACGTAAGTAAAATGCAAATGAGTTCCTCAGACCCAAAACACTCATCAGGTGATCAGGTTCAGGCTGGAAAACCTCGTGGTTTCCAGTTATAATGAACGCAACGTAAACTCATGTTTACTTTTTTGGGTTCAAGCTGGAAATAAACCCCAGTGGCCCGAGTGAAAGTCCCGTGTTTGTTCAACCCACCTGACTTCCTCCTTTGCTCCCTTAATAATTACTACAGCTACTACAAAGAACAAAAGAAGTCATTATCTCTTCACCTCCATGCAGACGCAGCGTCCACTGAAGTTTCCACGAAACATTCCTGGAGCCTCACAGCAAAACAAAACAGTGTTTTGTAACTGAAGTCACAAAACATAATATAAAATGATATAATAATCCAAATCCCCCTAAAGTGAGTACTTTCAATGTTTATGGATGAACATCGTGAAACAGTTCCTGTTCATTAAAGGGGCACTGTGTAGTTTTTAGAGAAGACGTTAAAGCTATAAATCTCTCCTGAGGTAAAAATACAAATTCAGAAATATTATCTCCATACGTGACTAACGAGCTGTTCTCAGAGGAAAATAAGGTGGAGCACTGTTTGAGGCTAGTAAAGTGGCAGGGTCCGCCACATGTAAACAAAGTAAAACTGTATGAATTTCTCCTTTTAGGTCAGTTTGTTTATTCAGTCATGAAAACGAAGAGAGATTGATTGTTTAGTTTTCTTAGGCAGAAGAAATAATCAGTCAGTAATCAGGCAGATTATTGTCGCGATGAATCGATGAATCATTTAGACAGTTTCCCAGAGCCCAGAATGACGTCTTCAGATTGCTTCTTTTTAGCAAACGAAAGTTGAAAACTCAAAGATTCTGTTTGAATGTCAGAACAGCAGCAGATCTTCACATTTGAGGAGCTCTCAGCAGCAAATGTTTGACATTGTTTGTTAAAAAAAAAAGACTCTCACAGACATGAGAGGTGAAGATGGCTGTAGTTTATTTTTCCTTTTCTTTTGCAACCAAACAGCACAAATAAAGAATAAACAGATTAGTTCAGGTGGATAAAACAGCAAAGGATTGGAGTGCTCCGGTCTCTGGCAGGTAAAGGCTTGAAGAGGTGCTCAGCAGAAGGCTCGTCTCCTGTTTTATTATGTATGAACAGTGAGAAGCACGGTTTGTCCTTCTGAAGCGTGGAGGAGAATAAAACGTGAAGTAGAAATAGATTTGCACTTGTTGCTTTGTTTCCGTTTCAGGCACACGAGACTTCACGGCGGTTTCGATTGCGTTTGTGTTTTATTTCCTCAGTAGAGCAGCGAGGAGGTGACGCTGTGACAGTCTTTAATAAGCCGATGAGACGTGCTGAGGGTGGAAACACAGCTGGCAGGTTCAGTCACATCATGGGTTTAAATCCTGCTTGAAACATTCGTCTTCCCTGAAAGTTTCCGCTGTGAGCGGCTCGCTCGGCTGCGCAGCGTCACATCTTCACGTGTCGCGGTTAAAATATTTGCTGCTTTTAACAGTTCGTCCCCTCAGGAATCATTAAAGTTTCATCTCATCTCACCTCATCGCCTCTAATTTGATTCCTTCTGCCCACACTGCCTTCACACACACACACACACACACACACACCAGGTATTTTTAATTTAACTCAGTGCAAATCCAGCCTCGCCGCCTCTACACACACACCGACTGAATTCAACCTGTCTGTTCAATCCAAACAAATTAACCGTCTCCTAAGTGAAATATTTCCAACGCCTACTGTAACTTCTCCCCCCGGAGGAGAGCCGGGATCATTTATCATCACGCTTTAACAGCTCGCACCTGAAAAAATAGTCGCAAACACTTTAATATGACGCGGTGACACGGTAGACGTCAAAAAGAAACTAAAGATGACAACCTAAATGCAGTCGGAGGCCTCGGCTTCACACTCGCAGCCACTTCTGTCACAATAACAATACAGTCTCATTTCTCAGCGTCTTCTTTCATATTTAATCCCAATTAAAAGCTAAGAGTTTTTAACTTCACAGCAAATATAAGTATCAGGCAGAAGGAGTTGGGAGAGAAACATAAACATGTGCACGGATCTCTGAAGGAGCTTTACATATATGAAAAGGTTTGTAATATATATACACTCAGTAAACAGGGATTTTTCAGTTTGTTGCATCAAGGCAACATTGTGCACAAACTTCAGGCCGCCTGTGAACAACACGCTAATCTGCTGGTGAACTGTGACCTCACAGCAGCAGGCTCGTCACATCGCCCGTTGATTTGTTGGAGCTGATATTTTGGTCTGTTTTTGACATCAACATGTTTACGTTATGGCTAACGCTAGCGAGAAAACGGAGCTTGAAGACACTCTGTTGTGGCTAAAGTCTCCTGCTTGGGAACACGGCGGCTTCCTGGTTGAATATTGCAACAGAGATAGACATGTTCCTTGTGTGACAGTTTAACTGGTGTTCATTTTACCGGCGAGGGTCCCAGGTGTGCTGGAGGTGGTTTCAGAATCCCGTCTTGTCCGCTAACCAGGAAAAACATTCTGATCGCCCTGCTCATCGATCCAAGTCACGTATACGTGTATTCACTTTGACGTGGCTTGAACACGACTATTCCACACGGAGATGTCGGCGGCTGCAACCTGCAAACCACAGTGACAGTGTAGGTGACTGTCAAATCATCCCAAAGTGCATATTGTCGTCCTTATATCTTCGTAATGAAAGCCTGTACTCACAAATAAGTCATGGGTGGAGTCAATAGCCATTTTTAGACAGAGCACCAAACCGCCAATTTGCCCGTCCTTTTGGCGGCTCGGTCCACAGTTTTAGACAGAGGGTGGCAAATTGGGGGTCTGTTCTGGTCCACTGATTTTCCGCCTCGGAGGGTACACTCATTTCCGCCTCGCCTGCTATCTAAAAACGAGGCGTCAATGTGCCGGCCTCTGCGTGAGATGGGCGGAGGTGTTGATGACGTGCACTGTTGTGTGACCCACAGCCGGGGAGTTTTAAAACCAGGAAACAGCTGATCACAGCTGCAGTCAGTCCATCACTTCATCCACGGACATTAAGATGAGCAACTGGACAGCCGCTGAGATCCAGGAGATGCTAGCGTCTCCTCGGTCTCTGTAGCTGTTTGGTTGTGTTAGCTTGTTGTTGTGTCAGCAAGCTAAGGACGGTCGCTACTTTCAAATTAAAAGCCCCCCGCTAAGAACCCAGTTCTAAACTCCAATGGGGTGCAATGTAAAGCTCTTATTTTGAAGACAACTTCATTGTCACTGTTCACAGCCCAACTTCGAGCTTCACGTCACATGTTTACCTACCTCAGAGGCGGCTTTTAGAAAAGGAGGAATATTATGCCTCGGTTTTAGAAAGACAGGCCGGCACATTGCCGCCATTACCTTGGAGCAAATGTGCCGCCTTCTCTATCTAAAGAGGGCAACTGAGTGTGGACGAGTTAATCTTTCTGGCAATAAATAAGAAGGTAGAGTAAAACTGAACAGGGAACTGTTACTGCTGCACTTTACTTGTGGAAAAGTTTTGTTAAAAGCCTTTAACAAGCTGTGAGGAATTTATTTTTATATTTCATATATTTTTTGTTTGAGAATATTTAATTAATTGGAAAGCTTATTTTACATATATTTTGTTAAATTGAGAATAATGTATTTAACTTATTACCAGGCAGCATTTAACAACAGTATTCTTTTTTTTAATTTTATTTTCATATTTTGTATAATGTTACAAAAGTTCTGAATACACAAGAAGCAACTTTATGTGTTGCATTTTGTACCATACTGTACCTAAAAACCGAGGAACGTATCAAACTGTGATGTTTGTGTTCGTTACACTCCTGGTTTGTTGAGATGTTGCAGTCTGGAGCGTCTGTAACGCCTCGTTAGCTGCACGGCTACAACTGAGCTGCTACATTAGATGTTCCCACCTGATAATTACGACTGAAATCAGATTGTTCTCAGGGTTTTTTTTTTTGCAAATCGTCTCCGTGAGGCAACAAAAAGAAAACACCTGAGGGGTGAGATCACGACCCCCCGTCTGTAGCAGAGAGGTTAAGTTTCCCTTCGCTCTCAAGTTGCACGCTAATGACGATAATGAGACTTAAAAAAATAAAAGCTAATGAGTGTTTTTCTGTCACCGGGGCAGACGGCACTCTCGCTGCGATGTTGTTTTCCCACTGGGGGGGCTGCATCAAAAATAGCCAGAGTGCTGAAGCTTTCAGGAGGATTGATTGACTGATCAATTACAGTCCTGCGTGTTTGAAATGACTGATATGGGGAAACTGATTGACACGCTGCAGTTTAAAAATAAACCCTGGGCTGTGTCGCGGTGGAGGCTGCAGGTTTTCCCTGCGGAGGTTTCAGCGTCTCCTCGCTCCCTTTGTACATTTTCAGGTTTATTTGGATTCTGCGCTTCACATCCGGATTGATGGAGGAGAATTAAAAGAGGCAAAACAAAATAAAAGATCTCATTAATTATTCATGAGCCTTTCCCTTCCTCCTCCTCCACTTTTGAAGTAGATTTTTTTTTTTGTCACTTGGGACTCGTCTGTTCTCTCCTCCTCCTCCTTCTTCTTCTTCTTCTTCTTCTTCTTCTTCTTCTTCTTCTTCTTCTTCTGTTTGGGAACTCTTCTTCCAAAAAAAACCCTCCACCACGTGAAGAGTCAGCGCTCGTCTCTATTTGAGCGATTTGTTTACCTTGTGCGATGTTGGCTTTGTCGTCGTCTCTTGTGACGGCCTCTCCTGGGATTAGAAAAAAAAGAAAAGAAAAAGCAACCTGACAGCAGATATTAGTCCTGACAGCGGGGAGGAGCGGCAACAATGAAACAGTCCTGATTCTTTACCTTCTTCTCTCTCTCTCTCTCTCTCTCTCTCTGTGTGTGTTTCTTCTGTATCCGTTCCTCAGATCACGCGGATCGGCCTGATTGTTCACAAAACCAAAGCGCAGGATTTCCAGGTGCTGGCGGGCTCCGCTGGGTTTCTCATGGCTGCCTATTGTGTCGGTAAGAAGCTCTTAAACAGCAGTCAGTCTCCTTCACGTCCCTCAGGCTCTCCAGTGTCGTATTTCTTTCTCTTTACCGTCCTTGCTGCAGAATCACAAGAGCAAAGAAATGTGCACATACTGTCAACTGTCAATAAAGCTTTGCATTCTGGGGTCACCTCCTCTGGTTGTTGTTACAGCTCACGCTCCAGATGAACAGAGCAGCTGCGCGTCGACACTTCAGGGACTTCATCCGGATCAGCGAGGCGTTCAGGCTCCTCGTCCTAAACACGTCCTCATTTAAATCTAAATTAAATCTAATTAGATTGAGCTGCAGCCTCCCACCAGCTTTTTTTTTTATAGTTTAATCTCATTCAGCCCCTAAAATTCAATTAGCAAAAGTGTGAAAAATTACGCCAGATATTTAAATCTGCGAGAAAATCGCAATTAGTCGACTTCAATTAATCTGCTGAAGTTATGTTATCAGGTTGGAAGTAGGAGCGGTTTTAAAAAACGCTCCCTGGAGATGCAGCCGGGCTTTTTTACAAAATAGGTTAATCAGGAGGTGGAAGCACTGTTGGATCTGGATCGCTGAATGTTTTAGCTGAACAAACACTGACGGATCACAGTTCAGACGGAGTTCTACCAGAACCAGAACCGCTGTAGACGGCCAGAAGAGAGAACGGATATTTAGAGCCACAGTGGCACCTTCAGATCAGCCTGTATCGTCGCCCTGAGGAGAGATTTGTCCTCTGTTAACGCAGCCACAGTCAAACTACAGCACACGATACCGTAGATTTCCCTTCAGCATCGCGTCTCATAGATAAAAAGCGAGAAAAAGTCCAATTCAGGAAGTGGTTGAGGCGGCTGGAGTGGAGTGTGCATCAGAGGTGGATCGTTTTTAATTTACGTCACATAAAAGCGCTGCGAGTTATGTAACGTACGTGACGTCACGTTAACCCAAAGAACAGTTTCAGTGACGAGATGGAGAGCTTTGATCCATCCTGAACCTCTGCAGACGTGAGTGGTTCTGGGACAAACATGCTCCACTTGATGAGCCTGTTGTGAGACGTAATCATGTCCGAGGGCCACTTCTGCTTTTTCTGGGCTGGAAAACAAATTCCATCAAATTCAAGTCGAGCGTTCTGGTTGAGATTCTCCCATCGTCCAACATTTAGTTTTCATCCGTTTTTTTATCTTCAGCATCTCTTTTTTTTTTTCTTTTTTTTCTCCTTTTTTAAAAAACAGAAGCTCGCTAAATGTGGCTGCTAACTCGTAGGAGCGTCTTTATCTGGAGCGCTCTCGCAGAGTTTCAGTAAATCATAAAGTCTCAGCAGCTTTTTCAGTTATGAAGCGACTTGGCTGCCTCCTCGGTATGTCGGCCACGTACGGCGTACTGTAAGCCTGGATTAGATAACACGTTGTGGGATAGGCATCGATATGATGCTAAGGAACCTAATGAGTCATGTTCTCGCTCTGCCACACACACACACACACACACACACAGCTCTCTGATCTTTGCTCCCTGACATATTCTCATCTCCATAACTGAAATATGGGAGTAATTGGCTGTGTGTGTGTGTGTGTGTGTGTGTGTGTGTGTGTGACTAACACAGCTAATGCACAGCAATGTAACGCCACTGAGTGATTGATATGATAATATGTCCGTGCTGCGAGCGCATGTTCAGGTTTTGATGTCCGGCTTGGTGCTCCTGACGTTCCCCCTCCTCCACAGCGATGCTGGAAGAGGCGGGTCGTCCACCTGTCAATCAAAAACCTCGTACAGCCTCACAGCACAGCTCACCTGCAGCTGTAAAACTCGGCGTTCCAATGAAGGCGTTTCTTTAATGCTCCACCACGTCGGCTGCGACACGTCAGCCGAGGAAGAGCTGCACGTTTTTATCAGAAAACAGACGTGTTTGTGGTCGTTTCTGTCTGAGATCACTGTGTTGAAGCCTGAATGTGAAACCTAAATAAACGTTAAGTCGCAACATAAAGAAACAGTTTAAACTCATCGGATGAAACCGACATTTATTCTGGTAATTGGGCTTCTATTGATTGCGTAACTTCTTATAAAATCATCAGAGTTGGTTATTTAAAGCGTCCTGCAGCTCGTAACTGCAGAGGACTTTATGCATCTCTGTGAACTCATTAAACAATCAAGTACAATACTGTTAATTAGTGAGGTGGTAGGTGTCGTTTCTAACTTCAGACAGGCGCCATGCGTTCGTCGATGAAAACATCGCTTCATATTGTCGCCGTCTTCAAGATACGCCTTTATTTTGAAAATTCCATGTCACTGCTTCCGTCGTTTGAGCGGCTTCGTTCTCCACTGTGCTTTTGTTTTTAGTGAAATTAAATGGATTGTTTTTTTATACGTGAAATAATATTTCCACTGATGAGTTCAGTAAAAAAAATTAAAATCCTGTCGTATGAGCTTCAGGCTGTTCCAGCTCCGTGTCCTCCATCACAGTTTCAGTTGGTTCTGGCCTCGAAGCCTCGCCGACACGCTCGTCCACTTTCCAGTTTACTTTCCAGAATGGCGTCTTTGTTTTCCTTCCTCTCGCAGCAGGTGAGGAGGCGGGGCTGCTCGCCTGTCAGCCGGCCGCAGCGTTAGATAAGCTGCTGTCAGCTGTTTGATCTGAGCGGCGGCGGGCGGCAGAAACATAAATCAGACAGAATATCCTCCCATCAGCAGCCGCCGGCTCGTCTATCAACAACAACAACTCCAAGGCCACGGACGGAGGACGGCTCCATGCTTCTTTTTTTTCTCCTCCACCAGACACACACAATGAGATGTCACACTGAGAGGCCATGGTATCCTGTTGTCTGGGAGAATGTATATGAAAAAAAAGAGATGTCATAAGAAAGCGCTGCTGCCTACTGATCTGTCAGGGAAGAAAAATAACAGGGTGGACTCTGAAAAGCGAGTGAACCGTCCACAGTGTGCAACCAGGAGAGCGATGGAAGGATTTCTATAGGAGGAATATACGTCCAGGCAGGAAACACACCTCGGTCCTCTCTGGTGTTTGAATTCCCTCCACATGTCGTCACGTGGAGGATTTCACGGTTCTGCTAATGCGTCGGCGTACCGCGCGCGAGTGATCGGTGGACGGGACGTTTAATATTCTAAACAGACTAAGTGCTGAGTGGAGCTGATTGCACGCAGGGAAACTGATCAGACGTGTGATTTCTCCGCCCGCCTCCTGCAGCTCCACGTCTGCGTGAAACCACTTTCTTTAACAACTGATTGTGAGTAAAGAGGTCGACCGGCTGAACCCAGAACTCCTGTGAGCCGACTCTTGTTAGTCGTTTGGTAAAAATCTGATGATTTATCACAAAGGAAACCGAAACAGTTCAAACATTTAATGAGTCCAGTTTTCTTTGGACAGAGCTCCCGTGGATCAGCCTTTCCTCACAGATCACCACCAGTTGAATTTATGTTGTTGCAGAGATTTCTACATTTTTGTTAAAGGAACAGTTCACCCAGAAATGATGATTAAGACATCATCTCCTCCTTCTCTCCATGCTGATGGACAGATGGGTACAGTGTTGGATTCATACATTCATGGTTCCCAGAGGATAGATCCCAATGATCAATATCACAGCTGTGATATTTAAAGTTTCTTCAGAAAGGATTGATGAGGTGATGAAGGCAGCACGGAGGGACTACGCTCTCTCTGTTCCTACTTAAAGATAGATAGATAAATAAATAGATAGATAGATAGATAGATAGATAGATAGATAGATAGATAGATAGATAGATAGATAGATAGATAGATAGATATTTTATCTATCCTTAGGGAAATTCAAGTGTCCAGTAGCATACAAAATACAAAACATACATTAGACATACATTAAACTAAAATTAAAAACCCTAACCTTAAGAATAGAATAAAAAATAGAATAAAATATAACATTTAAAGTATTATATATATATATAATATATAAAATGAATCTAAAATGAACAGTAGCTGCAGTAAACAGTGCAAAATGATAGACAGTGCAAATGAAAGTGAAACAGTGCAAATGGACACAATCTATAAATTTGCTCCATGTGATAAATATTCTTGTGGTTGAGTTGTTTTCCATTAAGAAAGAAAGATGTGGCGTATTTAGTTGGCTGGATAATAATAGATTACGACAGCGATGTGACGTTTCCTCGCCATCAGCGGTCGTCTGTGCTTTGTGCTAAAAAGCAGATGTTTCCCTGCTGATGGTGAACATGGTGACTCTACGTGCAGTGCAGCATGCAGACATTATAAAGTCTGGTATTGCTTTTTTATTGAGACTTTTTATATGGCAAGAAAAGGATGAGGAGGTTGAAAAGGTCAAGAACATCTCTGTACATAACAGTTCGTCATCGTGTAAGAAAATCTGGAAGTAAAGAAAAAAAGTGAGTCTTTCATATTGATTCTTTCTCTCCGCCGCGGTCCGGCTGTCTAGGTGCAGTTGGCGGAGTGTGCGCTCTGGCGAACGTGTTGGGTCGGGAGCTGTGTGAGTTGGAGCGTCTGTGTGTGTCCGGGCGCTGGGAGGAAGCCAGAGTCCTGCAGCAGCGCCTCATCGAGCCCAACGCCGCCGTGAGTACCATCTGCTGCACACCGGGAGCTTCTCATCCCGCCGCAGCACCCAGCAAACAGCGACAGACTGGAGGTTCGGTCACATCTCCTCGGGTTTGATCCGGAGCCACGAATGATCTCACTGGTTGCGTTAAATCCCAGCGGAAGAAAACTGTAGACTTTGTAGACTTTTCAGTTTCCTTTTCCATCAATTCAAACAGGGACGGTTCACCTCAACATCTAAAGTACAAATCTGTCCCGTAATCTGATTCTTTCGTGGTGAGTTGTTGCATATTTGTTGTAGAAACGTCTCTACAGCAATCTGTCTTTCCAGGAATCCAGATAATCCACAGACCTCGTCGTGAGCGGTTTCATGTAGGAACTATTTTCTTTCCGCGTCACCACGCAGTGCATCTAGTCATGGATGAGAGGCCAGCGAGGAGGACGCCATTAATGTTCACATCCTTCACGCCTTCACGCCTTCACGAGTAGATGCAAGCGTTCTCCCGCACAGTGATACGGGAAGAAAATAGTTCCCACATTTAAACAGCTCTCGGTGAGCTCTGTGAAGTATCTTGTCGGGATTTCTAGGAAAGAGAGATTAGCGGGAGTTTTTAACGCAATCTGGGCGGATGAATAAGTGAAACTAAGTGAAAGTCTTGAAGCTACAGCGCGAAAAAAATGTCTGAAACTAGACGAAACTTTGTTGAGTTTTGCACTTAAATTCTCCCAAATGTTTCCGACAGTGTTCAAACAAGACAAATCCATCATTTTTACTGCGTTTACGTTGCGTCGTCTGTCGTTTCAGCCTCCAGGAGAGAGTCAGAGTGAGGAAGGGAAGTCTGTGAACACGACGTGAATAAAACTTAAAGGGATTTTGCAGTGTAAATTTAATCCATGGTCTAAATCACCGTGAAACTGTGTTAGACTCCCTCTCGAGAGATCAAGTTAGCAGACCGCTAATTTACGGAGTTTTATCAACCTCAGAAACGACCGCACGACAACAATACACTGCAGTAAATGGATCCAAATATAAACCGCCACCAAAAAGCCACAAATAATGCTCAGAACAGCACCAAACTTCAGCAACAGTACAAATAGGGTCTCAGCACATAGTCCGGGGCATCTAACCTCCGCTAGCTTAGCTGGATTTATATTGTGAAGCTAAAAACAGACTTCAACTCTCCTCCATCAGCTTCCGGGTCGGGGAAGTCCCGACGCGACGATTACCGAGTGCGGTTAGAAATGCTCAATTCCGTTCTTTTCCCTGTCCGCTCTCGATAATAACTGTTATAAACTGGCAGGTAAGACACATATGAACTTTGATTGCTTTTCCATGGAGTCATAATCATACATTTTCATCCATGAGCCGCGGAACTCTACTGCACTCGGTAATCGACTCGTCGGGACTTCCCGTCAACAGGAAGCTGCTGCAGGAGAGTGGTAAATTTAGTCAGCTTTTCAGTAGAAATCCAGCTAAGCTAGCGGAGGTTAGATGCCCCGGACTATGTGCTGAGACCCTATTTGTACTGTTGCTGAAGTTTGGTGCTGTTCTGAGCATTATTTGTGGCTTTTTGGTGGCGGTTTATATTTGGATCCATTTACTGCAGTGTATTGTTGTCGTGCGGTCGTTTCTGAGGTTGATAAAACTCCGTAAATTAGCGGTCTGCTAACTTCATCTCTTGAGAGGGAGTCTAACACAGTTTAACAGTGATTTACAACAGGGATTAAACTTACACCGGAATATCCCTTTAAACAAATCGTCTGTAAGTCACGTAGGATAGATTTTCATCTGCAACTCCCATGATCCCACGCTGCATGCGTCTTTTGTGTTTTTAATTCTGGACTCCTAACAGCAAAACAATTTAAGCAGTTTTTTTTAAAAGCTGAGGAGAAACTTCAGCTCAGTGCTTTTGCAGATAAATGTGAACTTTTCCCGATCCTGTAAACTTTAGAGACGGGGAACAGGCAGATCGAAGCGTACTTGAAGGTAGAAGATGTGTGCAGCAGACACTCGATGAGACGAGGAGCGGCACTTAGCAGCAGCAGAGTTAAATGTCAGAGTTGTGTGCTTGTACGTTTCTCGGAGCCGATGTGCGAGGAAACAGAAACAGCGCTGAATAATTAGCTTCAGGCTACAAATGTGTCTGTTAAGGTGTGTTAAATGTCACCGACCGAACAGCATCAATCTACCACGCAAACACCTCCGCACGCTGCATCACGAAGCTCCGGCTCACTCAGACGAGGCTCAGCAACCCAACGTCCATCACAGGTTGTAAACGCGTCGTTATCGATGAAGCTTTAGAAGAATCCACTCTGCAGTTTGGTGTGTGTGTATGTGGACGCTGATTGGTGGTCTGTGTTGCCAGGTGACCAGGAAGTTGGGAGTCCCCGCCCTCAAGCAGGCGATGGAGTGGTTCGGTTTCCACGGCGGCGCCTGTCGGTCGCCTCTCCAGCCGCTGACGGAGGCGGAGACGCAGCAGCTGAGGCGGGACTTCACCTCCAACGGCTGGCTGTGAGGTGACCCGGGCCGGAGAGAGCGTGTTGGACCTGCTCATCACAAGAACGTCTCCTCAGAACACAACAAAACCCAAATCACTTAGAATTTATAGTTTGTATCAGTCCGCTTCATTCATGGCTGATTAGAGCCGAGATTTGTTTCAAAATCACGTGTCGTTAGAAGTCAGAAAGTTAATCGACACAAACAACTCGACAGTCGCTGGTCCTCGAGGAGACGTCGTCATCCATTTCATCTCCTTGGAAACGTTCTCTACAGACTGGCTGATGAATCAATCATCGTGTCCGTTCAGGTCGGATCAGACTGGCTGTTGGTTGCCAATTAGTCGCCTGACGTATAGAAAAAAACCCACAATAAACTGTCAGTAAAATAACTTCCTGCAGTCTGCTCATGTTTTGATTCATTCTTCTGTTTCCTTCACACGAAAACAAATTACTGTCGACAGTTTTCTCCTCTGCTGCAAACTGGACAAATGCTACGTAGGAAATGTTGTTTATGTTCTTGTTTCAAAAATAAAATTCAATTTTACTTAAATAAAATAATGTTTTGCCTTTATTTGAACACAAAAGGAAAACTGGGTAATATTATGTTTTTTCTATTATTATTATTATTATTATGACTGCTATTTATGGAGACAGATTTGTGTTTAAGTCAGAGCAGAACATTAAAAACTTTCCCTCCTTCTTGTGTTTCACACTGTATTACTGTGTGTTAGCCACATGCTATCGCTAGCAGCTAGTAGCCTGGCTACTGACTAAACAAAAAATAAATAAATGAAAAGTTTAAGGATCTCAGTTTGGTATAAAAACCCTGATCTCTGTGCAGGCAGTTAATATCAGTCAACAAGTCGTTTCCCGTTTTTCGTTCTCTGATTTTGAAGCGAAATATTGGAAACGATTCGTCATCCGTTTTCTGTTTTTTGACTTCAAAACGAAAGTCGGATGGCGGCAAAATACACGGACTCTCTCCATCGAGTGAATGCCCGTCCTTCTGTCTATCAGTCCTCCATCAGCGGGTTCTTCTTTGCTGTGAGAAGTTTCCACAGTGACTGGAAAAACAAAGCCTCTTGTTTTAGTTGTGCAAAGTCAGACGTGCTTCCTGTGCAGCTTTCCCACCTTCCAGGTAAACTGCAGCCCGGTGGCCGACTGACGGCAGCAGAGTGACAGTGACGCTCACAGGGAACCGTCTCTACGCAGATGATGTCATTTTCATCACATCAGCATTTACTTCAAAGCCACCTGGCACTTCATTCTTCAATGTCTGACATCAGAGGTGGAAAGCAACAAAGCACAAATACTTTGTAACTTGATATGTTATTCAGCTGCTGTGACGTCTTGTGACTGCTGCTGTCACGTAACAAAGATCCTTTCCCATCATGCTGCTTCATTATTAAAGCTTTTTAAACGATGGGGGGCTTTTATTGTGAAGGAGTAGTACTGCACTTCTCTACATCTGAACACAAACATCTGAACTTTCTCCTCCTTACGTTCAAAACATGCACATTACGTTAGTTTGATGCGTTTGAGGTGAATTATGGATTTATTTTATTTGGCGTCACACGGCAGACGCAGCGAGACGAGACAAAGACGTAATGAAATACGTAAGAAGACGTAAACAGGCGCAGAGGGAGGCTGGACTGTGGAGAAAAGGTGTGTGCATTTATGTTTTTAATTTTAGTTACAATGATGATTTGTCTTTGTGGGGCCGGTATGAAAATGGACAACATGCAATTAGAGTGCAGCTTTTGCACACCTGGAGATCGACAGGTGAGCAGGAGAAGACACCTCCCACACACTGACCGCTTCTTCACGTTTCAGACCTTTATCAGGCTTTTTTTCCTCACACTGAATATATTACTTATTATAATTGTGAAGAAAAACGCTGCAGACTCCAGATAAAAGCAGGAAATTGATTAGCTATTAGTCGCAGCCACGTGTAGCTCCACCCACCCCGGACCCACGCAGCCGATCCAATCAGCAGGGCGCTGATCTGGTCGTCAGGCGAAGGTCGGAGGGTAATTAAGTCTAAAATACAGACATGAATAGTGTTTCCACGTGTGAATGGAAGATCGGCCTCAGGTCGGTCAGAGCGCAGAGCTGCAGGTCACATTCCCGGTGCGTTGCAGGTTGAAGAGCCGGAGCGACGCTCAGCTGTGGAAAAGTTAAAAGCCGTAATTACGGCGGTAATTGAAGTGGAGTGTGGCGGGTAGCCATGGAGATGAAAGCCTCCAGCTTCTTCACAGAAGCAGTTTTGTCTTTGCTTTGATCCGAACATTACTCCAATTAGCACCTTTGAAGAAGGAGATTTATTTATTTGTTTCTTTGTGTTATGTGGAGGGAAGTAATCAGATTCAGTGAGTCGATGCTCAGTTACAGAAGAGTTTAATGAAGAAAAAGAATTAGTGGAGGAAGTTTATTTTTCATCCAGTCTGTCGTCACTACATCCTGTCATCTGCAGCTTGCAAGAATCGGCCTTCTCCTCCAGGCTTTTGAGGTTTTTCCTCCTGAACAATTGAAGTTTTCAGCACAATCTCTTTAAACTCCTCGTGTTTATGAGCTGAAAGAGAAATACTGTCTTTACTGAAGCCGATGCTGAGGTGCAGTTTCACCAGCTCATCTACACGAGGCGGTCTGTTGTCTCCAAAAGGTCGACTTCGGTCTTCGACGTCAACTTAATTCTCAACATTTCTACTTTTTTCTTGGAATGCATAATGAGAATAACTCTTCTGTAAAAAGTAACCAATGATTTTAGAACTTTTAAAACCAGTGTTTGAGGCTCATTACTCATCCGGGGGAATCCTGTGAATGTTTTGTAAAATAATTATCGGCTTGATTTCATCGAGGACACTTTGTCGTGTCCTCTGGTGCGTTCACATCTCAGAACTGCGTTTACTTAATAAAATAACATGAACACGTCACGTCAACTGGACCTTGTTTGATTCCCTGCACAATGTTTTTTTTTTGTGTGTAAAATTTCCATTATGATATTTAACTTTTTATTAGAAAGGTGAATGGATATAATCAAACATTATAAACACGAGCTAACTTGTTATCAACTCTTTATCAGTTTAATAAAATTCCAAAAAAATTCTCCCCAGTGGAAAAAAAACCCCCAAAATGTTCCTGTATTTTTTTTTCTTGTTGTTTTACAGAAAAAAATAATAATTCTCCTGAAAAATTTGTCCTGGGTGACAAATTTTTTTTGGTTTCACACATGACGAAAAAATTAAAACTCTACCGGAAACAATTTCTGTCATTCTGTTTCATATCAGATTCTCTTTCTCCTGACAAAAAATTAAAACATTTATGCTAAAAATTAACATCTTTTCAAATCAGTTTTGGTTGTTTGGGCTTCTGGAGACTTTGATATATCAAAAGGGCGTTTATTTATTTATTTATTTTAAATGTGTTGCTGAGGACATGATGACTGAAACAACAATTAAAAAAAATATATGGGAAACATTTTTTTTCTCTCAGTTTCATACATGATTTTTTTCTCCTGACAAAAAAAAATGACTTCACATAATGGAAAAAAAACTCTACCTGATTTTTATTTGTTATTGTCATGTGAACGTAGAAAGATTATCCTGTTAATGTTCCTCCAGTTTCACCAGTTCTCAAGTCACACGGGAGAGAAAACAATTTGGATTAGACTTTAAAATGGACGATCAGAAAAATTTTTTTAAATTCTGCACTTGTCCCTTCAGGGCTTCCATAACTGCCCAAATTATGTTTGCTGTCATCACTAGCTTCGGCTACAAACAGGTTAATGAGATGATACTTTAACAACAGATGAGGGAATATATTTATGTGTAACATGTAACAAAACAAAAAGAAAAAAAAAACTGGTGGAAAATAAATCCAAATGTTTTGACAATCCTGGTGATCTATTTACAAGTTCAAGTTCGAGGTAAATTGTTTTCTTTCCCGCGTTTCTGACTTGACAGCTGAAGGGAAAATGTGTTTTGCCAGCATAATCTGTCTCATGACCTTCTTTTTTTCCATCTGGAAAACGTGTGAATGTAAAAAAAATTCTGAATTTTTTTTCTGTTGTTTTTTTTTCATATGTGAATCTGAGCTGTGAAAAGTGAAACATGTGAAAAAATCATTTGCAGGATAATTTTTGATTTCATGCATGAATCCAAGTGGAAAACAATTTATTTTCACAAATAGGAAAAAGAAAGATTATCTTGGCAAAACTCTTTTTTTTCCCCCTACTAGAAGTCCTACGGAAGTTTGTTTCCTCGTGATCCACTTTCTGTGTCTGATCTGATTTGTTTACGATCTGAGAAAAGTAAGTCTTGGCGTGATAATCTTTTTATTTTGTTCCTTAATTTTTCCCAGCTGTGACGACTTCCTCCCCCCAAATAAATACATAAATAAATAAAATAAATCAGTAAAAAAAACAAAACATTTTTCTTTATTGATGTGTGAAACCAAGTAAGAAAATAAATATTCGGGAGATTTTCTTTTTCTCCCCCATGTGTGAAACTGAGTGAAATTAAAATATATATATATATTTTCTTCATGTGACAAGTCTGACAAACGTTCCTCAGGAGATTTTGTAGATTTTTTTCAGGAGAAAAAAATGGTGAAACAGAGTAAACTACCACAGGTTATTTTCTTTCCAGGGGAGTTTGAATTTCTCCGTGCACACGGAACACAATAAAGCTATTGTGTGTTAGCAGATTTATCTATGAATTTCTTATAAGCGTTAGAATTTTTATGGAAACATGATTTTTTTGTGGGGGCGTCAAAATCAGCCTTACAAAAACTACCCAAACTTTTTTTTTTCACTCAGTTTTTACAAATACACTAAAGAAATCTCCACAGGGAAAAAAACAAAACTCCTGAAAAAGAATTCAGGAGAAACATGTTATTTGCCTCCACCTACACTTTCAACGGCCACGTGTAAATAACCACAAGATGAATTCACAGCATCAACCGCAATTCATCTTGTGTCACCGTGATCTTTGTTTCAGTGTGAGACTTACACCGTCGTTTCTTCTCCACAGTCATCCAAAAAAATCTGTTTGACAAGTTTGGTTGAAGGTTGTCCGACGCAGATTGTCGACGCATTCATCTGCCGCAGAGCAACACCTGCGTTCATGTTGAATTTTCCACACGCTGAAAATGAAAAACTCACCTCCCTGCTGATACAAACCAGATTAAATGTTCGCTGGGTGCGTTAAAGTTAAACCTAATTTTCTTTATGTTCCAACTTTGTGTTCCTCTCTTGTCACAGTGTTGTTTCACACTCCGGTGTGGTTGAGGAACAGAAACGTTCACCGTTTGTCTTAAATTACTTTTGGCTGCCACAAAAACGTCTGGAAATGGTTTCTCCATTGTGGCGTTCTCCTAAACGACTGAAGAAGCTTGACACGTGTTTTAAAGCGTAACACAACAACGTAACACGTGTTCATACAGCTCGGTGGAGACGGGGAGCGCGTTAATGCTTTTAGCTCAGCAGCTACAGTGAAGATTTATTGCAAAAATGTACATCTTTTCAAATCAGTTTTGGTTGTTGTGGCTTCTGGAGACTTGGATTTTATCACAAGGCCGGTTATTTATTTATTTGAGATTTTAAAACAAGCCTCCCGTCTACTTCAGCTGTCGTACGAAACCTCCCCTGACCTTCCATCAGCATGTTGCTGAGGAGATAACCTGAAACCACTTCGAACGAGAAAACAAAACAAGGAAAATAAAAGAAGCAAAAAACAGTTCAGAGGACTGAAGTCTGATAATTTCACTGGAATCTTTATGAATATCTAGAGAACACTGATTAGTTGAACTTTTCTGGCTTTCAGAGAATGAAAAGGTCTTTTCACAGACATGTCAACAGCGTCGTTAAGTAAAGTTCAGGCCCGCAGCAGCACGAGGCTCCGAACCTTTAATTCATCCATTTAGGAGAATAACTCCAGGAGCATGAAGAGGCATTAACTCTGTGCGACGGTGAAAACATGTACAAACCGCTTTCATACGTGGAGGCGCCTGGTCGAGGATTTCTGATACTATGAGGTGAATTCTTTTCATTCAGCTGTTTGTGAAGTCGCTCCTCAAGGGCAGATTCCTGCCGCGCAGCTGAGATAAAGAAGAGCCATGTTTGAATGCCTGTGTCATTACTGCGTTATTCTCTAAGGCTGCAGATTTATTTTCCTTTTTTTTAATAAGTTTCCTAATTTCTCAGCTTTTGTCGTTGGTTTGGAGAACGCTGGCCGACCCTGGTGACTCTGACGCTCCCATCAAGAGGATTTCTAAGGTCTGAAGGTCCGACATCTGAGGCTTTGTGAAAACCCAGATGGGTTCAGAACTTGTTTCCGATCCGGTGTGTTTCATCCTCGTCTGAGCTGCAGTGCCTTCCAGCGTCCACACGGAGGCAACGCGCCCCACCGGCCGCCTGCTCTGCGTCAAGGGCATCCCTCTGATCTCAATTAGAGGGATCTCGTGCCCTCCCCCCTATCCCCCTCTTCCTCCCCCCAGGGGGTGAGTGATGCCAACCCGCCTGGTGGGCACGTGGGGGGAGGAGGGGGAGGGGGGGGAGTATCTCACTCCTGCTTCTGGGGCGAGCAAGTGGCGAGTCAGCAGAAGCTGCCCACAGCACTGCAGCGTCACAGACAGGAGGTGATGATGACATGGAGAGGACACACACACACATACACACACACACACACACACACACAGAAACACACACACACACACACACACACAGAACACACACACACACACACACACACACACACACACACACACACAGAAACACACACACACACACACAGAAACACACACACACACACACACACACACACAGAAACACACACACACTCTCTCTCTTCCTCCTCTTGTTTCCTCTGCACTTCATCATTCCTCCACCTGACAGTTTGTCGTCCTCCTCCTCACTCCATCATTTCCCTGATTTCTTTCACTCTCTCCTCTCTCTCATCCCTCCTCCTCCTCTCTCATCCCTCTCTCCTCTCCTCCTCTCTCTCCTCCTCCATCCTCCCATCCCTCCAGGCGATGTGGTGACCTCTCTGTGTAGTGTACCATGTAATGCCCGGTCCCTCTCTCCCTCTCTCCCTCTCTGTCTTTTCGCCCCAGATTAAAAAACCAAGCTTTAAAAACATTCCCAGATTTCTCTCCCCCTCCCCCCTCGTTTTTTTTGCCTTCCCTTTCTTTTTTCTCCTCCCCCATCTCTCCTTCCCTGTGGTTAGCTGCTGCTGCTGCCTGACTCACCCTCCTTCTCTCTCTCTCTCTCTCTCTTTTAGATTACATCCACTCTGAGCCAGATAAATATAAAATCATATCTCCTGCTCTGTGTTTTGGCCTCTGAGCTTCACTGTTTAGAGGAAACAGGGATTCTGTTTAAATCTGCTGCAGCGACGAACACTTCCTGTCACCTCTGACGCCATCATCACTTCTGATCTTAAGAGACTAACGACACCTGACTGTATTTATTTAGTTTCTTGATGAAGTGCCATGAATCATTTTATTCAGGAGAATCTAAAGTTTCAGTCCGGCTCATTTAAACTCCAAACTTTACATCTGATTCGTCTGAGAATGGATGAATTCACCAGATTGTTTAAAGAAAAAGAAAGTTTTTTGTTTTTTTTTACTGTAAACCTCGGAAAATTTAGTGAACTTGGATGTTTTTCTTTCCAAAGCAAATCACAGCCATTTATTGTAATATTATCAGACTCTGTGCCTACATTACCCACAATGCAACTCCCCGAGACCTGTAAGCACACTTTAAATGTGTGAAATTGTCGGAGTTACCCTTTTAAAAGGTGCAGTATGTAGGAATTGGCCGTTCTCAGACAGAATGGGATCGGGAACATTATCACTAGTTAATCAGTAACTGCTGCTAATTGGGGCTGCAGTTAGCTAGTTAGCTCAGCTAGCCTTGCAGCCAGGGAGTCTGGAGAACCACGACTGCCACGAACAGAACCGGGTTAGCTGGTTAGCATGCAACAAAGTATTATTGTACTATTTAAGACTTGACAAGAACAATTTAGAAAATTAAATAATGAAATGAATAATCACGTTTTTGTGTGACAACAGACACAGAGGGGCAGGAGGGAACTGAGTCTGGTGATGTCATCTGTCATTTAGCTTTCACATGAACGAACAAGCTCATATTTTCTATTTTTTTTCCCTCCGTCGGCTTCATCCAGTCAAACTCGTCACTCCACATCTCTGAGATTCAGAGGGATGAGAGTGTAAAGTGAGGAGGGAGAAACAGAGGAATGATGGAGGAGGTGGAGGACGAAGAGAAACAAATGAAGAATCAGATATAACTGATGGATTAACACCCCAACATTAACATAACGTCTCGCTCAGATGGATCAGATTCTCTCCAATCTTGGCTGACGGTCCAATCAGAGAGCGGCGAGCCACAAAAAATTGCGACAACCTGATTAACAGCTAGTTAAACTGGGTGTTGCAGATCTAAAATTAAGCAGCTACGTGACCTATTTCTCTCCTTTAAATGGAGGCAGAGGAGAGAGGAAAATCAGCGCTGATTGTTGAAACGACCTGTTTTTTATTTTACGTGACGACAATGAGTAATTAAACTACTCTCCTCGTTAAAGAGCCGAGGCAACAGTGGTGCGATGAAGAAGAAGCTGTAGGTGACCTGGAAGGAAGGAGGAAAGGTTGCCAGATCTGGCGAGAGAAACCAGCAACCAGGACTTAACACCACATATAATACATATATGTATATATACACATACACAAAACCAATTATTCAAAACCACTAGACCTTGTAATTTAAAATGTTCTTTCAAAATCTAAGCAACTTAAACAGGATCCCAGCCTAGTCGCCAAGAAATGATGTAAGCGGCGGACGCTTCTGCAAACTCTCAGACGTGGAGGGGACGGAGGTCGACACGGCTGCCAAACCGTTGGAGTCACACCACCGGATGTTTTTGAGGACACACGGGGGATATTTCCATCCATATTTTGTCGAGTCAGTAGCAGGTGTGTGTTTTTGTTTTTTAACGAGATCTACATACAGAAAGTCAGTCGTCTCCATCCTCGATCGTGGCGACCAAGATCTGTGTTGAAGCATTGGGTATTGGTATTTTTAAGCCAAACCAGTACGATGTTCTAACCCTGGCCGAGTGTTTTTTTTAAACCTTCACCTGTGTTTTTTTTTTGTAGAAATGTGTTTTGCTGACATTTATTCTGGGTTGACAAAACCAGCCGACCGACAGGAAATGAGAGGTTGCGTATAATGAACAGACCGAACCGCAATAAAACCCAACGCTGGCTTTTGTTATAATATCATTACACTCAATTTAATGAGTACGGCACGATCCCACGTCAACACTGACATGATGAGAAGAAGCCCCCGCTCTTTGTTTTGTTTCTCATGTTTAACCCACGTGATATAATTGACTAAAAAACTGTCATTAATGGCACTATTTTTACTTTAAATGTCACCTGTGTTGGTGTTGATTACGGGGATGGGGTGAGGGTGGAGGAACCGGGGGTTGTAGAAGGAACTCATGATATGACAAGCAAACATTTTCAAGATACAAGCCGAGGAAAACGTATCCGTGCAAATCCAATATTTGAAAGCTACGTTACAGAAAAACAAGCCCGAGGTCGCTTGTGATAAGCAAACTCTGTTAATATCTAATTTGTGAAATATGAAAAATGAATTGTGAAAAATGTTCACACACACACATAAATTACATTTAGGGGAACTGAAAATTGACCTTTTGTTTAAATAAAATAGCATCAAATGGACGATTCTGTGACGTCCCACTGCCTCTGCTTTATTCTCCTGTTTTCAGTAAAAGTAACCTGTCACAGCCCTCGTACCTGAAACATACATGAATAAACAAAACCAAAAGTAAAGTAAAGACTGAGTAACAGTAAAAATAACAATCTGTACACATGCCACGTGTCAAGTGACGTTTCTCACGTGTGTCGGAGATTATTTCTGAAACGTTTGGACGCAGATTGTTTTTATTTGAGCACCCTGTTCTTAAACGTAGCCGTGCGCGTGTGAACTCGACCTCATAAAGCCACCAGATGAAGAAACATACTCGAGTACCTCGAATTTGAGTAAATGTATTCAGTTACATTCCACCACTGCCGAAGTTCAAACATCTCTGCGCTGAAGAACAAAAATCTGTTTCAACACGTCTGGAATCCAGTGAACGCTGCTGATGGATGAGATGTATCTGAGCATCAAAGTGTGAATTTTCCCTTGATGGGACTCAAAAATGTTGAATATGTAGATCATGTCTTCACATCCCTCTGTGCCCTCCCATCCATCCTCCTCCCCCTCCTCCTTCTCCTCCTCCTCGGGTCTGTTAGCTGAGCTCAAGTGTTATTCCTCCTCTCCAACATTTACACATGCGACTCCATCCCTCTCGCCCTCCTTCAATCTGCTCATCCTCCACCCTTTTTTTTCTTTCTTCTTGCGCCTGCAGCACCTGCAGGTAGAAGGCAGCAGCATGTTGAAATGTTAAAATATAACCATAAAATTAATGTGTCCTGGTCTTAAAAATCAAGATGGGCTTTGATGACTTGCCTGAGGGAGAACTGTAATAACGTGATCATGTAGAGAAGAAAAACGAAGGTGTGGATCAGAGTCTGGCTGTCTGAATTTTGAGGAGCTTTAACCATATCTCCAAATCAAATAAACGCACGTCGCACGATAATTCTCCAGTGTAACCTTTATTTGCAAAACCAGGTCTCTTCCATTTTTCTTTCTAGCTCCAAGGCTTTTTTTTTTCCTTTTTCCTCGCTCGTGTCGAGGGTCGATGATGGAGGATGTTGTTCACTGTACAGTTCCTAAGATAGAAGCCGTGTTTCCATCAAGCATTTTGAAAAATATTGCATACAAAAATTTATGGAAATTACAAAAAACAAATAAACAAAACATTTAGTTTTTTTTTCTTTTTCTTTTGAATCAGTCGCCGCGCAAAATGTTTGATGGAAACAGATTTGCAGAATAATCTCTGACGTAGTGAACATTCAGCTTACATGAGTGATCAGATGTTTCCGCGACACAGCCATGCTAGCTGACATGTGAGAGTGAAAGCAACTTATCTCCTGGTTTGTTTGCCTCTAGCCTCCGTTTACTTCCACATCCACGTGATGTAGCCACGTAGCTTTCAACGCTTAACGTAGCCAAGATCATTCACCCAAAACTGTTCATGGAAAAGCACCAGATTCACATTTTCACAATCCACAATTCACAAAATAATTCACAATTATTATTTTATGCAAACTTTTAAAAGTTTGCTTAAAATTTGCTAGACATTTTATGGAAACACGGCTACGGTTTACTTTTTCTAATCTAGCATTGACCGTGTCAGACAGCAAGATTCAAAGTTTTTCTCTCCATACGTCCGCTGCGTGATGGCGGTTAGTTCTCAGCTCCTGACCGTCATCCTGCGATCGACATCTCAGACTTCTTAAGACAAGTTCAACGCTGTCCGAATGTTGTTGGATCTAGTTCTAACTTTACTTGGTTTTCCGATGTGTTTGTGATGACAGATGTAACAAAAAAAGAAAAAAAGGCAACCTCTTCCAGAAGTAGGCCGTCTTTATTTGTTGAGTTGCGTCCCAAAAAAAAACAAAAAACCTTGTTGTTAATGGAACTAGTGGGTTTTTTGGTCCATTTACTAGACTTTTTAAAAAAAAGTAGTTGTACCTAGGACCACAACTAATACGTATTGTCACTACCAATGTGTCCATCACACGATTAGAGCCAAAGTACCTTCTTAAAATGTTTTTGTTTTTTCCAAAACCCAAATATATTCAATCTAAAATGATATAAAACAGATTATAGGTTTATACATTGTTTACGGCGGTGATAAAGAGGACAGAGATGCAGAAAACCTCTTCTGCCAGAATCTAACTGAGAATGTTGCAGCTGTATTTTTTCAATCCGAAGTATCAATAAATAATCTGCATCTTCAGATGAAACCTGTGAATCCTAACAGATTACACTTTGCTTCTCCTCAGAGTGAAAGCGCTACAGAAAAAGGACTCTTTTCTCCTGGAAGCAGCTGATATATGATTTTTAATAATAAGAAGCCTGTATCAGTCTGATGTATCCGTCTCACCCTCCTCCTCTCATCCTTGAGCTGCAGCGGCTCGGTGAGGAAGAGTACAGGCTGCTGAAATTTTTATTTAGCAGATGAATACACCTGTTATATACCTCCCCCAACGCACTAATGTATGCATGTTTATACACACACACACACACAAGCTCCCAAATGTGCCGTTGAGAGTGGTGGGAACCCAGAGCAATTAAAACCAGGCCGGGTGTGTTTCTGTTTATTGTCGTTACACTGCCAGTTTTTATTTCTAACAGTTTGCGTGCACGGCGGCGTTGGTGGCAGCGTGCGTCTCCCTGCAGTGCCGGGCCTCCCTCTCTCTTATCAGTATGCCGAGGTGCACTTCCTCTCTAAACATGGCCAAAGCTTTTGGGAGCTGTGAAGCTTCACTGATAAGATAACAGACAAAGCCCTTCTCTCTTTAAGGAAGGCATGAAATAGAAAGAAATAGGAGACCCCCCCCCTCAACCCACCCCTCCCAGTGGAATTAAGACGGAAAGGAAAAAAAAAAAGCAAAGAGAAATCATGTTTGGAAAATTAATTTTAAGAAAGGGAGAGTCAGATATTAAGCGAGAGGCAAGGGGAGGAAGGAATTCATTTATTTATTTTTTAATTTAAGTGAAGGAACAAAAGAATACACACACACACACAGCTGCCACTTCTGGTGCGTTAGGTGAAGATGATCTGCAGAGCATATTTAAATACTTTGCCATGGCAACAGGCTCTATGATTAGGGGCAAAGAGGCAAAACTGCAGCAGCACTTGAGATTGAGATGATACAAATTAAGGCAACTCTGGACGGTTGCCAAGGAGACGAAATAGGCGGAGGGGTTAAAGTCCAACCTAAACACACCTTAAAGCTATTTTAGTGACAGCGGAGCAGAGAGTGGGAGGGGGGAAGGGAGGACGGAGCAAGGTGGGGAGGGGGGAGGGATTTCTGACAGCCGAGCTCCACAAATAATCACCAGACCTGCCGAGGTGTGTGATCAGAGTTCAAAATCCCTCCATATGTGTGTGTGTGTGTGTGTGTGTGTGTGTTGTGAGTGTGTGTGTGGACTTGTAGTTGTGTGCACCTTTTCATTGTTCAGCGGTTTGAGTGTTTCATGTGTCCCAGCGGCCTCCCTGCGCAAACACAAACGAAAAAGAAAAAGCTCGTAGTCCGGTTGAGTTTCATGCATTTCTTCTTTTATTGTTCGTTTCCATTTTTAAAAGCCCAAATATTGATTTTTTTTTTTCATGACATCATCATCATCATCTTGCCAACAAATTCATAAAAAAAAAACAACAAAAGTGACATTATGGCTTCGTGACAACAACAATGGGCCACAGGTTTCAGTGTTCAGATGCTTTTGACAGTGTTTTTAAAGGTGCCGAAACAGGAACAGAGCCCTGTGTGAAACATACAACAACATGTGTGTCAGAGGGGTTTGTTCATACAGTCCCACATTATCTAGAGTTTATTCATTAAAAAAATAGAGGCTACTTTTTGGTATCAGAAGTTAAAGTTCAGTTTGAAGGTGAACAATAGCTTTTACTTACTTTTTAGACATAAATCTTCAGCTTCAATCTAAATTTAACCAAATAAAAATGACATTTAAGCTCCTCACTGAACAGAAACAGCTCGGCCGTCAACACACTACAAGGAACTTTAAACTGGTTATGAAACAGTCTCAGTTTAATGATGATGCTCGGATATGACCAACATAAGCAAATGATACCATCAGAAAGAAGAGTGGCTATCTCTATATATGTATGGTCATTATACTGTAGTTATTCTTAAAGACTGTCACCAGGTCAGATTATCTTTGTGAAGCTGCTGTGTAGTCTGGTGGTACAGCAGCAGAACGTAACATTTGGTCGCTTAAAGGCAAACATCAGATCAGATTCTGAAAATGATCTTACAGCCTGAGGAGTGAAGCTGCTGTCAAGTCTGTTGGTACGGCAGCAGAGCAACTGGCTTAAAACATAACATTTGATCACTTAATGGCAAACATCAGATCAGATTCTGAAAATGATCTTACAGCCTGAGGAGTGAAGCTGCTGTCAAGTCTGTTGGTACGGCAGCGGAGCAACTGGCTTAAAACTTAACATTTGATCGCTTAAAGGCAAACATCAGATCAGATTCTGAAAATGATCTTACAGCCTGAGGAGTGAAGCTGCTGTCAAGTCTGTTGGTACGGCAGCAGAGCAACTGGCTTAAAACGTAACATTTGATCGCTTAATGGCAAACATCAGATCAGATTCTGAAAATGATCTTACAGCCTGAGGAGTGAAGCTGCTGTCAAGTCTGGTAGTATGGCAGCAGAACAACTGGCTTAAAACTTAACATTTGATCGCTTAATGGCAAACATCAGATCGAATTCTGATTATGATTCTGGTGGTAAGGCAGCAGAAATGTCTGCATTGCCAGGCAGCAGCAGCAGTCCTTAATACCCATCAGCGGATCAGATTTCAAAGATTATATTTGTTTTTAATGGCGAAGATCTGAGGATGAATGGAGGAGTCTCACAGCCTGAGGAGTGAAGCTGCTCTGCAGTCTGGTGGCACGGCAGCAGATACTTCTGTATTACTCGACGTCAGCAGAACAACTGGCTTAAAACTTATCAATTTATTTCTTAATGCCTGTCATCGGATTGGATTCAGGAAATTATCTCACAGCCTGAGGAGTGAAGCTGCTGTATAGTCTGGTTGCACAGCACTATAAGTTTACTTTCTGTCACCATGATCATATTATATAGCCACAAATACATATCACTTTAGTGCTATGCATCCTTTAAACAGAAAACAAGTGTCTTTCTTTCAATGACTTACAAAACAACTTCATGCACAAACCCCAGGAAGTGGTGCTCATACAGCTTTTGTCCACAGGGGCCGTCAGAATCAAGAAGTTCTTTGTAGCAGCTTTAACTTTAGATAAGATCTCTCTCCAGTGTCGGTCTTTGTGACACCTGAGTCAGCGCTGCTTGCTGTATGAAAACTGTAAGACACGTTTGACAACTCTGATCAGTGGACTTTTGATCTTTGATTATTTTTTCCGTACTTTCACAGTTGAAGGTACGGTTTCATGAAAATGTATCTGATTCTGTGTGGAATAAAAACATTTATAACTGAGCAAACTATCTGGAAATAACCTTTAACTCTCAACTTTGTTTTATTTGTTTTTAGCCAAAAACATTTTAGTTTCTTACCTCTGCCTAGGAGGTGTGAATGTTTTCAACTTTGTCAGTCAATTTGTCCATTTGTTGGTTGGTTGGTGTGTGACCAGAACATAAAAACTACTGAGCAGATTCCCACGAAACTTCGATGGAGGATGTATCTCATCCCAGAATAGACCCCATGAACTTTTGGTACAAGAGACAGATCCAGGAATTTTTTGACATTTTTAGGAATATTTAGGTGGCTCACATCTATGAGTGAGTACCATTCTAGTTTCAATATAGAAATTGGTACAGTTTCAACTAAATCAAAACAGATTTCAAAGTAAACGTATATATCTCTGCTAGATAACGTGGGACCTGAACAGTTTAATTTCTCGTCCTTCTTGTTGTTGAAAATCAAGATATTTCCTGAATAGTTGTATTATTTCAAAGCTTTAACATAAATGCAGTGACATCTACTGTTTTACTCTCTGTCTTCCAGCTGTTCTGCCTGAAACTGCGCCCAGAGCTGATGTGAAGGCAGCGAGTCGGTCACGTTGTCGGTCACCAGGCTATGATCTCACCGGAGTGTATGCGATACATAGATGGTTGACCGCTGCCCATCCACCCCCACACTGCCTTTTCTTTTTCTTACTTTTCTTCGTCAAGCAGAGAAAAGACAAATAGCTTTTAAAAAAAGACTTTCACATAAGAAAAAGTTAGTAAAACAGTCAGGCAGTATTCAAAGTATTCAAAGCACAGTAGAAGAAGATTTTTTTTTTCTTTTTCAGGCACTTGTTAAACTCCCTCTGTGTTGTCGATGTACATTTTCTTTTCTTTTTTTTTTTCCTTGTAGAACAACAATTACCAGAGCTGTGGAATGCTCTTTGCTTGTTTTCTCATTATAGTGGCGATTATGGTAATGTGTTTGGCTTCTTGTTTGTGCCATACATCAGGCCGGCACAGGCTTTAGTGTGTGTGTGAAAGAGAGTGTGAGAGGTGAACACTGTGGAGCCATCGGAAATAATGTCACAGATTACATCTCCAGGCCTCGTGTGTGGGATAAGTGACACAGGTAAACATATTTTCAACACGAACTGAGATTTTGCCTCTTAAGATACACAGAGAAAAAAAAAATTACATTCAACTGAAGATTTTGACATAAAACAACAACAACAACAACAACAACAACAACAACAACACAGTCCTGGTACAAAATAAACAGTCGTATAGCCTCAAGGAAAAAAAAAGACAATTTAAAAAACTTTTTTTACAGTAAGCCAGTTGAAAAGGCATCAGGTCTCCTCATGTGGTTTGAAATCACATCTCAAACAGAATATTCACATAAAAAGTTTTATTTTTAAATCTATGACGAGTTTTTTAGCAAAGAAGTTCACTTCCTGATCTTTACATTATTATGTTGGATGATCCAAATATGACGGGTTGGGAGCGTGTTAACCCTGTGTAAAAAAAACCTCTGCTATACCTGTGTTTAAAGTTAAAGGAACAGTCTGACATTCTAGAAAGACACGTTTTGATAATGTCTTATCAAGAATCAAATGACTGATACAAATGTCATAGGCCCAATAGGTGTTTAGTTTAGACTTAGGTTTAGGCATAGTTCTGGATATCGTTTTTTTTTTTTTTCTCATGACGCGGACAACGACAATAAACACGTTTCAGGCCTTGTTTCCACAAAGCTCTTTCCGTCCGTGATCTCCGATGTATTTTGTGAAACTCCTACTCAAGTTTGTTTTTTGGTCCAGGATATGCCTCGAGGATTCTATGATGAAACACTGAACTCAGCCTGTGCGCTTTGTGCCACAGGAAGTTAGAATAAATGAATTAACTATCGGATTGAAGATTATAATGCAGCTGTATTTATACATTTTTTCTAAGTGAAAAGTTTGACAGCATATTTAGATAGCTAACTTTGGTAGCATGCGAGCTGAGTCACATCAAGTGCATGCATTACGTTAGTAGTTCATTAATCTTCAAATAAAATATTTATGTGCCACTAGGGCTACAACTAACGATTATTTTGGTGGTCAACTAATCTATTGATTATTTTATTGATTAGTCACTATAATGTTATAAATCATTTCATTAAGTGGAGGTTTACTATTCAGTGTTTTATCCAATTTATATTATTACTGTTTTGTACTGATCTAATATCCTACACATGAATTAGTACTGATATCGTTGCTGTCAGACAGAAACCTCTTATTTGCAAATTTGACTTATTTTTTCATAATAGATTTTAGTGGTCATCCTTTACGTCTGTACACATTATTAGCCAATGAATGTATTCAAAGAGCGTGTCTCCAGCCGGCCTCTTGTCTGATGACACGGGGAAGCATTGGTTCACAACAACCACACTTGTTGTTGTCATTCGAGATCTGTTGCATTTTTAATAACTTCGAATTTTAATAAGTCACTATTGGTTGCACACTAATGGATGAATATGTCTAAAAATGCAAATCCGTTTCAGTTAGATTTGCTTGTAGGTTTGTAGGCTACTACAGAGTAGAATTTAGATTCTCTGCCTCAGCCTGTTTTTTCTTTCTAATTATTTTTTTAATAACTCAAAATAATGATTGTATTTCCAGCTAGAAAATGCAAATCTCTCTCCTCCCTTCATTGTTGTGTTTGTTTGTGTCGCTGTGTGGTGTTACACGTGAGTTGTCCTCATGCTGAAAACGTGACTTGTTGCACACGTGAAAGCAAAAATATATATTTTTACTGAGAAAAATGACGAAAATAATAGTAACACACTGTGACTTAAATTAGTAACTCTGATCTGATTACTGGTTTGGAAATATTAACGCGGTAGATTATTCGTTACTGAAAAAAGTGGTCTGCTCATAATTACAGCTAATGTGTCTGGTCGGGCCAGGTCGGGCTTGATTTTTTTGGCCCCAACTATGCTTTCACATCACACCCGATCTAAGTAACACATACATTTTATATCAAATATTGAAGATAGGAGGTTTCTGCCCGACGGCGATGATATGCTCCAAACCACTACAAAACAGGCTATAACTCACTGCCATGAAATGACAGCTGTGTTTGACAAAGTTTGCACGTCACATGTTTTGCACTTTTATTTTCAAAATGTTCCCACACGTTTTTGGTCTCGCTCTCCTGCTCTCCTCAACATGTTCTTGTGTTCATGTTCTTCTTCTGCTGCTGCTGCTTCTGCTTCTTCTTCTGCAGAACAGTCTTCTTCTTCTACACCACACTGTGGTGCGCGTTCTAGTAGCGGTGCTAACGCGATTTGCTCCGGCTCAAATCTTTTTTTCCAAAAATGATAATAATAATAATATTAATAATAATATTATAACAATAATACATACAACGCGTCGAAGCAAAAATTTCGCATCAACACATTTTTTTTGTCGACGTAACCGATGATGTCGATTTATCGTTGCAGCCCTATGTGCCACCATGCGTTATTGGTCCTGTGTTTGTCTTAAGAGTGCTCCATGTGCATCTAAAAACAGAGTAAATTAGATTCTTTCTCATGTTAAAGATGTCTGTAATCATGGAAACTAAACATACTTTTTTTGCATTCTTACCGAGACTTGAATGAGAAGATTATAATCACAACGGCCACTAAAGATAGCTTCGTTTAGCGTAAAGAATGAAAGAAGCAGGAAACGTTCCGCCTGCCTGGATTATTTTGACTGCAGACAGCGAGTCTAATCTCAGCAAATAAGTATATTTCCAAAAATCTGGAACTGTTCCTTTAAGTTAACAGTTATCTTCGACGAGTTGAGGATGTCTTAATTTGGCCACAAACTGTTCCTGTGTTATTCCAGTGGTCTTTGATAATCATTGTGTCCCTTCCTAAAAACATGTTTTTTTTAGATTAATTGTTTTGCAGAAAACAAAATAAACTCCACTGGTATTCAAGCTCTTATTTTAGTCCACAGAGCTGATTGATAAGGTGTCTCAATATATAGATTCTGCAGAAAAACTCTCAGCTTTCTCTCTGAGTTTTGGTCTGAGGCAGAAAGAAATTAGTGAATTCTGTTTTAAGGTGGATTTCTCACCCTCCTCCATCCTGGAGACTCACAGTGAAACATGAACTCAAAAGTATCGACAGTGTTGCTCTCGACGACCGCTGCTGTTCTGTGTTAATATCAAATGGCAACTTTTCAAGTTGAGATTTTTAAGGTGCGCTTTAAAGGGTTCTGTGATCCCTAAAGGTTTTTTTTTTTTTTTAAACTGTGAACGAACGTGGGATCAATACGGAAAACAATGCACTAAAAAAACAACTGCTAAAAAAAGAAATAAAGTCACAAGGTTTTAGCCTGTTAATAACACACAGTGTCCAAGACTGACAGATCGTTTAAGACTGAAAACCACCTCCGCTAAAGGCAACAGTCAGCTCCATTTAACGGCGCCGCTGCTTGAATACCCAGAGCCAATTAAAAGGTGTGAGTTGCCTCCATCAGTCCGGCTGTTTTCCAATGTCGCTGTCAAATTGGTCAGTGGGGAAGACATCAGCCCCCCAAACCACATCCTAAATTAATCGCACTCTGAGATAATCACATAACCGACAATTAACTCCATTTCCCATTTAATATCTCACCCACCCACCCATCAACCCCACAGTACGACTACACACACACACACACACACACACACACACACACACACACACGGCACGTCTACACACCAGTCTCATTACACAGACGGACGCTGATTCCCAGCAGGCACAACGCACGTATGAAATATGTGTTAGTTAGAGCTAAGTCACGAGCTTTAAGTTTACAACAGTGATGCTGACACCTTTTTTTTGTTTCCCTCTGACAGGGGTGAGGGGGGATTTTTTGGTGATTTGTACACAAACACTAAACACTGAAAGTGACATCATTAATGTGAAAAGTGGAGAACAAAACAAAAAAACAAGCTGTGTAAAACAGAGGAAAGTGTTTTTTTTCTTGCCTCCCGGAGAAAGGAAGGAGCTTCATTTCAAAAACACAAGAAAAGAAACATCTGAAATAATCACTGAGTCTTGTTTTGGTAATTAAAAGGTAAAGCACATAATTGATTCCTGAAAAGATGGTAAAATATCAGATTTCAAGCGAAATAAACGGTCCTTTTCTTGTATTCGTGGAATAAAAGCCTTCCAGTTCTCAGAGTAATTCAACACCCAGCCTCTGTTTCATCAGACGAGCCTCCTTTAGACCCCGTTATTATCAAATTGCACCTCCAAAACAGAAATTGCACTCATTACTGTACCCTGGACACTACAGGCGTTTCCTCTACACCCCCCTCAACTTCCTCTGTCATGACGAGCCACTGATTCTGGATCAGCCGCAGCCTGTTGGCACTGTGTGGTGGGCACTGAGGGGGGATGTTCCTGCTGATCTGTGATCAGACTAACGGCACTGAGTGAAAGAAAAACAACACAAAGACACTGTTCACGCTGACTTCAGCCGAGACCGACTTCCTGAAGAGAACTTATAGTAAACAATCTGTATTTGAATACGAGAGCACCAATAAAAGGTCAGATGTCGGAGCAAATGCGCCTTTTCAAGAGGAAAAGCAGGAAATCCAGTAAAGCACTGATCTGGACGTTTGAAGGTTAAAATATATTTTGAAGTTGAAACTGGGTGAAATGTGGTCATTTTCTGATTCATACTTTTATTTTGTGTACTAGAAAATGTCTGGATGTTCAAAAAAAACCGCATTATTTTTGCTGCAGTATCTATTTTCACCCTCTATCTGAACACTGTCTCTTTAAGGGCCCAGTCCACCCTGATTGGTCAGCTCTCACAGGCTCGAGAAGGCGCCGCCCACTCACAGATGTCTGGATGGCTCGTTTAAAAGGCACAGATTCTCAATGTGGGCTGTGTACATGTTGACACTTCACAGTATTTATTTAAAGCACCTGGAGCTGCTTTATAATGCAAAAATCTTTTATTTCTGTCATCTAGAGTTTATTTAGTTTAGTTATCAAGCTGCTGGTGATTGCTCAGTTATATTTTTCATCAATCAATTAATATCTTTAATTCTATTTGAGGTGTTTGATGCTTTCTAGTAGACACATTTTTAGTTTCTCGTGCTCACCTGACAAAAAAAAGTAATTACGTGGCTCAAAATCACAAATTATTACTTTCCCCTCACAGCGTTTTAGAGTCTGTACAGCCTTAAGACACGCCCTCTGACCATAGACCCTAAATCAGATCAGGAAAATTAAGAGTTAATTGGAATTAATTAACTGAAGGTGTACCAATTCCACACTTTGTCTGCG
The DNA here is from genome assembly GCF_900880675.1 of Sparus aurata. Lineage (NCBI taxonomy): Eukaryota > Metazoa > Chordata > Actinopteri > Spariformes > Sparidae > Sparus > Sparus aurata. The sequence continues at coordinate 5,348,968 of NC_044187.1, read as the reverse complement.
TTCGTTATAATTAGTACCACATGACATAGTTCCTCCTGCGAAACTGCCTCAGAGATTATTGGGAAGTCAACTTCAGAAGATTTCCTCACTTCAGTTTCAGCAGTCAGAATCCTTTTAACCACGTTATATCAACAGTTTAAGCTTATTAACATCATAATATGTGTGTCAAGTTTTGCAGAAAGTAACTTGCTAATGAAAAAGTGTGGAAGTGAAGTCAGGCGGAGCTGTTATTTCTACATGTCAGACATGTTTCTCTTCGTCTGCAGCTCATCTCATTCTCAGCTTGTTTGTTAAGATTAATTAGACAGCCACTAAAAAAAAAAAAAGTTCTTCCTTCTCCAGCAATGAAAGATGATTACAGATCTAAATTGGTTCCTGGAGTTTTAGTAGTTTATCATTTTGATTGCTTTCAAAAGTTGGAAACGCTGAACCTAATCAGTGTCAATAAGTGATTCAATCAGGGATTTTAATGCAGATTAAACACAAAGACTCAGATTCTGTCCAAACATTTTAACCACATTCAGCCCAGTTCTGGTCTCCAGATCAAAGTTTACTGGAGAACAACAAATACGCACATTTGAATCCAGAATTGTGTTTTGTCAGGTTCTCTGAGCCTGACGCAGATTTAGCACCAGTGTGTCGACTGAACAGAGAATCTTTTGTTTGGCTCGGCTGATCCTGAATCAGTGGCTTCTGATCAGATGTGGAGAAAGAGAATTATATAAACACAACAAACACATTACGGCTGATTTCTACTCCAGAGAATACTGAATGTATGAGACATAAAGAAAATAAAGTACAAAACCTAAATCTTAATAGAAAAGACCGGAGGTGAACGTGGTCATGAAAAACATAATCAGCTGTTCAAACCAAGAGGATGACAGTGGGAGGAGGACGATCCTGGTACTGGGGCACCGTGGGTGATGGAGTCCGGGTGTCACATGGCCAGAGCTCGGGCCTTGGCGGCGGCAGCCTGCGCTCTCTGCACGGCTCCCTGGCTGCTCTCCCTCCTCATCAGCTGGTTGGTCTCGAACAGGCCCTCGTGGCTGCTTCCCCCGCCGATGGGGCCGCCGTCCGAGAACGTCAGCACTCCTGGATCAGATGTGACATATTTCATCGGAGCAAACAGGAGCGACGTGCAATTCAACACAAAGTTACAGCTACTGACGATACGTACGAACTAACAAAGTGCCTGCTGTGTCCTCCACATTCAGGCAAAACATGGCTGCTCACTCATGACATCATAAAGAATCATTTAGCTTTGAAATGTGTGCCAAGATGTCAGTTGGCGTTGCACCCTGCTGGAAAAACTAGCATAGACCAGCACCAAAACCAGCACCAAAACACAACATATGCTGGGTCACCAGCAAGACCAGCATATGTTGTGTTTTGGTGCTGGTTTTGGACCAACATTCCACTAACAGAAAAATGTAGAAATTCTTTTAAGTCTTGGAGGAATAAGTCCTTGTTTCGTCTGCTGTAGATGAATTTCTCAGAAGTCTTTTACTAAAAAGGAACTGAACTTTTCCCGACTGCTCTTTGAACTCTCTCTCCATCCTTTGTTCAGTCCCTTTATTTGAGGATATCTGGTGTAATATTAGCTGAACTGAGACTCAGTTGTTTCGCATTAATCTTCTGTCATCGTGTTCCCTTCATACAATGGGTTGTGGTTAACTGTTACCTGAACTTGGGGTTAATTTTTAACCAAAAGGTGCATTAAGGGAGTGAAGCCCTTCCTTTTAAAAATACCACCCTGCTATCAGATCTCAGGAAACAGAAGGAATCTTAATGTTGCACCTTTTATTTTTACAAGCACAAAAAGTGAGCCGGTTGTCACTGTGACACATTGTTCCACCCCGGCCACCCGGCTGCCTTCAAATAAAAACGTGTTGATTGCCTCCAGAGACACTGAGCCGCAGACGCACAGCGGGCTTCAGACCAGACAATTAACATGTTTCACAGTTGAATATAATTAAAAAAAGTATTTAAAATGTTTGGTACCAGAACAAAGAGCAGGAAGTGATCGAGACGCCAAGTGCAGCGGGGAGCTCAAAGGTCGCCAAATCGAGATTTAAAAAAGCACGAACCTCAGGTCTTTTCTGACACACCATCCTTTTGTAACAAGACTCTGAACGGCTAATATCTTTTTAGCTTCATTAACGAGATGAAAATTAAAGGAAGAGTTCAACTTTCAGACATGACCTCCTCTCTTCACGCTGATGGAAAGTCAGGTGAGTTTTAAAAGTCACCAAAACATTTCTGGAGCTTCACAGTTACATGATCTTTAGACCTTAACTTTCAAAAGTCACTATAAAAGTAGCTCCTTACTGTTTAAAAATGAGGGCATTCTGGTTCATTTGCTTTTATCTTATTGAGGACAATGAGTTGAGTAGTCTCACCGTAGCCATCCACACAGCCGCCTTTAAACTCGCCCTCGAACCTCATCGCGTCGAAGCGAGTGAAAATGCCTACGCCTTGAAATTTGCCCTGAACAAATTCACCTTCGTACCTGAAAAACACAAAAGAAATCCACAACGAGAACACATTGATCAAAATGTATAAAAGCACCAGCAATGCTTTTAATGCTGTGAGTACAAACTGAGGCTCGGCTGCTGCACTGTAGAAATGTTGGCCTTGAACATTTGGAAGTTTAGGTATGAAAAACTATTTGTGCGTGGCGTTAAATATGTACTTTAGAAACAAAACTTTTTCCTGAAACCTCCAGCACGTAGACAGACATCATGAATATGCAACACCTAACCCAGCAGGGACAGCCGTGTGTTTTCAGGGGAATCTAAAAAAGTCTTTCTTGTTGCTCTCTTTCAGGTTCTTAAACCCTAATCATTAGAATCACACACAGGAGGTGATTAACGCTGCATTTTTTAGTACTTCTCGCACAATCTGCTGGTTTAGAAACAGTAAATTAAGAGTTGACAGAAACAATGCAGAACAGGAGCGGCTCAGTCATGTCAATCTGCGTACAGTTAACACGACCTTTACAGCCTGACGTTGTGCCGTACGTGCAGCAAAGTCCGTTGTTCTGTCTGGGAGATGCCGACCCTTCTCCTTTAATACACTGCATAAGAAATGTCAGCTGACGAGGGATACAGACTGCGACAGGGTGGACACCGGGGTTAAAGGGATATTCCGGTGTAAGTTTAATCCACGGTCTAAATCACCGTGAAACTGTGTTAAACTCCCTCTCGAGAGATCAAGTTAGCAGACCGCTAATTTACGGAGTTTTATCAACCTCAGAAACGACCGCACGACAACAATACACTGCAGTAAATGGATCCAAATATAAACCGCCACCAAAAAGCCACAAATAATGCTCAGAACAGCACCAAACTTCAGCAACAGTACAAATAGGGTCTCAGCACATAGTCCGGGGCATCTAACCTCCGCTAGCTTAGCTGGATTTCTATTGTGAAGCTAAAAACAGATTTCAACTCTCCACCATCAGCTTCTGGGTCGGGGAAGTCTTGACGCGACGATTACCGAGTGCGATTAGAAATGCTCAATTCCGTTCTTTTCCCTGTCCGCTCTCGATAATAACTGTTATAAACTGGCAGGTAAGACACATATGAACTTTGATTGCTTTTCCATGGAGTCATAATCATACATTTTCATCCATGAGCCGCGGAACTCTACTGCACTCGGTAATCGACTCGTCGGGACTTCCCGTCAACAGGAAGCTGCTGCAGAAGAGTGGTAAATTTAGTCAGCTTTTCAGTAGAAATCCAGCTAAGCTAGCGGAGGTTAGATGCCCCGGACTATGTGCTGAGACCCTATTTGTACTGTTGCTGAAGTTTGGTGCTGTTCTGAGCATTATTTGTGGCTTTTTGGTGGCGGTTTATATTTGGATCCGTTTACTGCAGTGTATTGTTGTCATGCGGTCGTTTCTGAGGTTGATAAAACTCCGTAAATTAGCGGTCTGCTAACTTGATCTCTGGAGAGGGAGTCTAACACAGTTCACTGTGTGTTAGACCATGGATTAAATTTACACCGGAATATCCCTTTAAATTTTTCAAGAAGGCACCACAAAACACGGCCGAGAGCTCAGGATCAAGTGATGGAATCAGATGAGCCTTCACATCAGATCGGACAGTTTCCCACTAATTAAGCTGCTTTAATAAAATAAAGCAGGAAGTAAGTTTGTATTTTATTCATTAATGGCGTTATTCAGAGCGAGTTTTGCAGCTGAAATAGTTTAATTCAAAAGGGCAGGACCTCATTTCAGTGTCGCACAGCTCCACGCTGACACAACACTGAACCGCAGGAGGGCAGAGGATTCAAACATCGACAGGAAGATAAAGAAAACACTCTCCTGTGTCGGGATTTTAATTTATCATTAATAGATAACTATTTACTGAAAGACAAAATCGACCTGGCAGCCGGTGACATTCACCTTCATTTGACTTTTTGTCCCGGAGATAAAATGCAGTTTGATTGAAGGTCAAAAATCAACAGTTCAACAGCAGATTCTTTGTTCTTTATTTTCCTCCAGCGACACTTCAGCGGGAGTGAATTGAGCTGCAGTGGATCAGAGCAGCTTCTCCTCTGTGAAGGAGCAGCACACACATTTTTCAGAGCCTCCTTTCAGGTCTTTAATTCTCAAAGGACAGACTTTCTGCTTTACATTTATTAAAAAAAAAAAACTTAAAAAAAAAAAACATGTTTCAAAAGCCCCTTGAAGAATTAATCAACTATTCTTTCTCAACAGCTGGCCTTGAACAGGAAACACTTTTTGTGTCTTCAGCCTCCTCAGCGCATACTTGAACATTTCACCTCCCGCTAAACGGAAAAGAGCGGATGAAAACATTTGGAGGAGCAGAATCTGAACTGGTGAAGAACTATTCTGTGTATCCGTTAGGGTCACGTCCTTTAATTAAATTCTTTTCTAATTGATATACAAAGAGAAGCAGCAGAGTTTCTGTCTGTTCTGGAATCATCTTATTCAAACATTTTTAGAAAAAGAAATTATCTGCAGACGAATACGTGATCATCTCAGCCGAACTGTAAGGATCTTATTTTGTTTTACTGACTGTCATTTAGAGCTGCGACGAATATTTGATTAATAAATCCTGATCAAATTAATTGCTATACTACTGATAATCATTTCAGTCTACTTTTCAAGCAAAAAAAGCTCAAATTTTGGACTGTTTGTTGAAGAGAAGCATTTTTGGCCCTGAGGAAAAACATTTTGTCAACATTTTATAGAACAAACAATCGATTAGCCTTGGAAGTAATCAGCAGATTAATCGATAGTAATGACAGTTATCACTCCACGACATTTTGGAGGCAAATCTGTACTTTTTACTCCACTAAAGTACATTTAACATCGGATACTTTCAGACTTTTACTCAACTACTATTGATTAGAGTTGGCTGACTTTCAGTTTTACCAGTATTAAGTATTATTTTAGCACGATATCTTACACAACACTACCTGCTGTCATTAATCATGATTACATTTCATAATATACTGACTGTTAGTGATGAAAGTTAAGCCGAAAAACAACTGGTAATCAATTCATTGTAATAAATCAGGGAAAAGAAACACAAACATTCTCTGTTTCCAACTTCTAAAATGTGACAATTTGTTGCTTTTTGCCATTTCGTTTCGTTGTTAATTAAATATTTTATTAGTTTTTGAAAATCATTAATTGTAAGATGTAACATTATGATAGTGGTATGATATAGTCAGGTATGATATATACAGTTTTCTCCAATAAATGTTTCTAATGAGTGATTTTATTTTGAAAGGTCAAAGGTCAGACAACAGGAAGTGAAGCAAACGCAGACCTGGAGCCATCGGGGAAGACCAGCATCCCACAGCCGTTAAAGAGGCCGTTCTCAAACTGTCCGGTGTAGCAGGTCCCGTCGCTGAAGGTCAGCTGACCCAGGCCATGACGGAGACCTGCAGCGCACACACACACACACACGCACACACGCACACACACACACACACACACACAAGTTAAGTGCTTTTGAGACATTAGGTTCAGTTAATTAAAAAAAATAGATTAAAAAAAAGCAGCATCAACAGCAGGTGATGTCACGCAGTTTGTCATCTGATCCTAATTAATGTTGTTATTGGCAAACTCGTGTCAGAGTCTGACGACAGAAACTTTGCACCACCGGGAGGTTCTGGAGGTCCAGACTTGTCATGTTATTAGTAACAATCAATTTTCAATCCATTTTTCCCTCATGAACCAAAACGAAACTCGCGACTCATGTGAATGTGTTGAAGGCAGCGAATGAAACCTCCATGATGACAATAAGTAGTTATGAAGTAACAAAAAGTGAATGGAGCCTTGGTTATATTATATTATAGATGATATCTCCTTCAGACCATGTTTGTCTCCTCAAGGATATTTGATACAATCGGACAAATACGTGTATTGCATTTTCTACGAGGTCTCTTCTACGATCGATGTGACCAGAACAGAAACAATCAATCTTGTTGTAATGCTCAGATATAGTTCTTAATTGTTGTAATTATTTCTTATAAGAAGGGACAAGGTTCAAGGTAAATGTATTTATCTATATTATATATGGTTGTTGCTAATGCTCTGTAGATGGTACCAGTGATGCACTGTAAAAAGCTGATCAGAATTTAGCTTTAATTTCTAAATTTTTCCAAGGAAGTAGTTTTTTCTTTGTTTTTTTAACCAGATTGGTGATGAGTGATGACCGAGATAGGTGCTCAGTGATGGTAATCCAGAGAAGCTACTTAAAAAACAAAACATTGGTTCTGCTGAGGTCGAGCAGTAGATTGTTCTCTGTGCACTAGGGATGTCTCAATACAGCCTTTCCCCCTTCTCCTGAACAACAACGCTATAGATAATACATCAGTATGGACGCACTTTGCTTAACCTAGCCATTTAAAACACTTTTAAAACTGTAGAACAAATACTCTACTTCTCTAACATTTTTGCACCTATTCTGCTTTTGTTGTTTTGATTCATGCTCTCGACATCATTGAAAATGAAGGCTTGCTATCAACGATATTTCGAGACTTAAATAACTATGAACTGAGAGTCTACAGTCAATTCCTGAAATAAAAATAATGTTAATCCATCACTTCAGAAGCACTGTTGATTCTGTCGTTGAAAACATGACACATTGGAGGTTTCTTACGCCTCATACCATCGATTGTATCCCATGTGTTCATTCCATTTTACATATGTTGTTACATTCGAGCAACTTTTAATATGACAAAAATTGTGAAGCCAAAACATGAAGTGAAAATTTGAAGTCTTTTATTTGCCAGTCTACAGCACAGGGTTGTACAATAAAATGCAATTTGAAGTCCCTTTACGCTACACAAGAAACACTTTTTGTTTTGACTGGAGGACTGCTGAGGAATGGTTAATCAGTCTCACAGCCTCAGGAGTGAAGCTGCTGTGTAGTCTGGTGGTCTGCCAGACCACCAGACTACACAGCAGCTTCACTCCTGAGGTGGCAGCGGGGTGAACAGCAGGTGGGTGTTGTCTCTTAGTTTCTTTTGTAGGATGCTCAAAGCTTTAATTCCTGTCAAATAAAACAATAATAAACTGCTTACAAACATACTGAGGCTGCTTGTTAGCCTACCACAGTCAGCTGTGACGGTTGCAGGCTCATCCAGTCTCAGCTTCACCCTGAAGCATAAATTTGGATTTCTTTCTCGCCTGAATAAATTGAGGAACTAAAGCGCTAAACCCAAACCACAGACTCAAAGCTGTCTGTGATATCACCCCCAGATTTCCATGCAGGTTTAATCTCAGCACAAGTAACACATTCAATATTTTAAGAACATTACTGGAAGCTGTGAGGTGTTTTTTGTGATTTTGTGCTAAAGATGTTTTCCAGGCAAGTGCATGATTATTTTAACAAGTTAATTTAGAGGTAACAGTTGTAATTGGTGCTCTCTTTTATTTTACGCCTCCTAAAACGTTCCCTGGAGGTGAGACCTAATTTTCCCTCTAATTCTGTGACTAATTTGGAGGATAGGGAGGATGGCAGTGGGAAGTAGATGGGCAGGGAAAGAAGTGAGCATTTCGTCTTGCCAGCTTCTATTAGCAGGCCCAGCGGGAATTAGGAGAATAACTGGATGTGAGGCACAGTTGGACACGGGCTGAGGAGGTCCCGGATTCCTCGTGGCAGCTGTAAGCGAGGAATAGGATTTACTGTGAGCTCGCCAAGTGGCATAAAACCGGTGGAGAGGAGAGAAGAGGGGAAGATCTGGCTGGGGGGGAGAGACCCTCGCAGCGGATTGGGATTTACTAGGATGGGTGGGGAGGACTGCTCAGCAGGGGGTGAGGCAAGGGTGAGCCTAGCGAGCGCTGTCCCTTGCTCCCAGCTAATGGCAAAGTAAATTAGGCAGTCCATCTGTCAGGGCTGCTTAAAGTGCTGCTCTCCGCCTAATCTCAGAAGGGTTTTCACGGGAGATTTGGAGAAGAGATTTGGCAGAAACTAAATCTGGAGCTCTGCATTCCATTTTCAAAGTCTTCTTTTGCATTCTGCATCCATATGTGCAGATGCGTGTGTGTGTGTGCACAAGCAGGCCTTGATTAAGTATATATATATATATATATATATATATATATATATATATATATATATATATATATATATATATATATATATATATATATGTATATATATATATATATATATACATACATATATACATATATACATATATACACACACACACACACACACACATATACACATACACACGGGTAAAGAAGAGGGCCAACAGGGGCTTATATCCTACACTTCATCCTGACAAGCGAGTGAGCGCCCGAGGAGGGAATTTCACGGACTGGCCGCTGAAAAATGACAATCTGTGGCGTGTCAAAGAGGCCGCGGTCGTCTGGCCACAAATTCCAAGAGGAGAGTCTTCCATCAAGGATAACGAGAATAAATAAGTGTGAATGGTGTTATTGAATCTAATTAAATCAATTGGCAATAGTGTAAGCACTCTGCAAACTTTTTCCTGGAGGGACAGATTATCAGGAGACGGCTGCAGTAAGGGACAGTTATTTCCCCTCCGTCTCTTTGGATTTGATCCCTCCAGACAGACTCTAATCTGTAGTTCAGCTCCTTTGTAACGCCTCCCTCCAATCTCGTGTCGGGTCACGGTCTCTGCTAATTACGGTTTAGCTGAATTTGTCCGGCTTTTATGTCAATCAATAGCGGTAATGCATCGAAGTTAAATGACTGCATGGGCAAAGTACAGTAGTAAATGCTTTCTGGCTGTGCCTCGGCTGTTGTGGATGTACCCACCCTACTTCCTGTAACCCGATAGCCCCCGGGGCCTGTCTTCAACCGGCATTCTGCTGAATTATTCATGTGACACCACAGACCTCTGTCCGACACACACCTTCATGTTTGTGTGCAAACAGTGACTTTGCATGCATGGACGCAGAGATGCGACATGCATCAATCTGTGTCCATGACATCACTTCCCAACACACACACACAATTAAATCAACACATGCTGTTAAAATCAACAAAATGTGAACACATATTTTGGAGCATGCAAACAAATAAGTGTGTCTTCGGTAAAAGGTGTGTGAGGGGCTGTAAAGTGTTTCCCCAGGAGAAGTTAAACGGTGTTTATTACAGAGGCAGTGTGGAAGGTGGGGGGAGGTTGTTAATTAAAAGCTAATAACAGCAGGTAAAAAAAAAAGATTTACAATTAAATGTGTGAAGAGGGAGCCATCTGAGAGGAAGTAACATCCAGATACGGTTAAACAAATCTCTCTCATGATAAAATACAAGAACTAGAAGTAAACCGAGCTGAATGAACATTTGCCACGTTTTTACAAAAGGATCTTTGCCCAGGGACCTTTGGACGAAGAAAGAGGGAACATTTTATTATTTTACAGCCCAAAAAAGTCCCTGACTGGGGGGTAATACCAGAGGCAGCACAGAGAGAGCCAGACCACTGCAGCCGAACCAGAAAAGATATTGTGAGCAAGATTTATGACTGATTTAGTGCGGCTGCAGATGGACAGGGGAGGATATCATGCAAATACATGTGAGAACTGACAAAGGTGAGGTTGTTCAAAGACTCTAAACTTGCATTTATGTTTCTGAGCTGAGAACATCACATTGCATCACTACGTAAAATAAGTTTGGGTGATGAAACCTTTACTCCACCACCGTCCCCTCCACTTCCTGATGTGACAGTCAGTTACAGCCTACGCCACGCCAAACTTGGACGCATCTGTGGTTTGACGAAAAGTTACCTGCGAACATTAAATCCTGGCAACTAGGCTGCAAAGAATCAACACACTGCCAAGAAATCCTGTCTGTTCCCGACAGCCAACACAGAGCTGTGTGAGCTTCATTAGTGGACTAATTTCTTCAGTCAACACTGAGAAACGCCTGTGCTATAAAAAAAAAAAAAAAAACATTGCTGTGGACTAAAACCTGAGATCGCATCACAGCCAAACCAGTTTGACAGTTTTTTTTTTTACAAACCGTGCAGACACCATATGTTTCTCCCCGCAGCTTCACGCTCGCTCTGGTGCCAAACTTTTGTTCTTTGTTTAACCTTGCCCTAAAGGTTGTCAAAGTGTTTTTGTCAAACTGCAAATACGGGTTTAGGTGGTGTGATATCCTGGCTCAGCAGGCCCACGGTCTCCAGATGGTCTCTGTGTGCATGTGTGTGCGCATCTTCCTGTATTTCAGACTTCAGCTTGACACCCTTTTCTGTTTTTTGCTAATTAGATGCAATCTGTGCGAGAGCAGGTTCATCTAAAAGCTAACTAGTTTTACTGGTCTCCTGCAGTCATTCCTGAACAGCTGCTTTGTATTAGCAGGAGTTTTAGCGTACATTCTTATTATATCTTGATACTGTAGGCATCCTTAGGTGGATACCTGCCTGAAGTCTGTCATTCATTAAAACAACGTATGGGGCTGTGTTGATGGGGGACCGGTGAGACGAGAAATATGATCCAGAAGTTTGAGAAACAGATTAATGTGTTTGAAGACTTATCAGACGCAGATGCATTGCACAACCACAGCGGCAACAGTTTTATGTTCTATGTGCAGAACACAGTGCAACACTGTTAACAAGCTGGAACTAGTCCAATCATTGTGGTAGTGATAACACTGGTGTGTAACATTCTCGAGCCTTGTCGAGTCCCCTTGTGAGGATGTTGTGTGGAGTTTTTGTGTCCATTCAGTGTTACTCGCCAAAAAGTATCAAATATTTGCGTTTTTCTACTGCATAAACAGTGTTTATGTAAAGGCCATCTCTCCAGCGGTACTATACTTCTTTGACGGAGACTTATTCTGCTTTTTGTGGGTTTTTTTCCCCTTTCCTTGAGCGTGTTACATTAAGTCCACACCAACGGGAGCTCCTCTCTCCCACAGAAAACACTGCTCCTGAAGTGTCTGAAATACCTGGTCAGTAATCTCGCCATTAATTCTGTGACTTCTTGACATCACACTTCATCACCACGTCACACATTTGCAAAATGTGTACAGGTCAGAATGAATGACCTCCGCTGGATATAGGAGACAAGGGCCTCTTTGGGGATCCAGGCCCGTAACGAGAGCAAGAAAGGCGAGTTGGCCTGTATCGCGGGGCGATGGGGTCGCTGCTGTGTCAGCCCGCAACCAACAAGCCTCCGAGTGGCTGTGAAAGACAACTGCTGAACTGGACTCACGCTCTCTGTGTGGCTCAGTGGGAGCACTTGGGGAAAGCCCGGCCCATATCTCTGCCAACCGTCACTGAGATCTGAGACAGAAAGCTCAGATTCACTGTGACATGCTGAAGGCTCTGGATCTGTCTTGGTAGACGCGATGCGATGCGATTTACAGTTTTTAAAGCAGTGAAACAGAGGGTGTGCTCCAGTCACTACGGTGTCACACTGCTCAGCTAATACGTAGGCAAACTGGTACGAGGCTCCAACCGATGTGAACCAAACTGTAAAATATGTAAATGGTTGTTCCTGTCTCTGACCTTCAGACTCTACCATCAGTACAGTACAACTGGAAATGTCTCAACAAAACGGTTGAGATTGTGCACAGACAACTGTGAACTGCCCCGATCCGCACCCTGAAGCATTGATGACTACTGGCATCACTGGTCTGAACAGAAAGCTCCAGACACTGTGGTGACATGTGAAGATTTCTTGGTACAGGCCGATGCGGGCGATTTACAGTTAAAGCGTTGTGAAAAGAGCGGGGTGCTCCAGTTCGCCCTACGTGTCTGTACATGAATCAGATAACACGTAGGCAAACTGTGTACGGAGCGGCTCCAACCGATGTGCAAACCAAACGCTAAATATTGTAAAATGGTTGTTGTCTGTTCTTGACTTCAGATTACAATCAGTAAGTCAACTCGAAATGCTCTCACCAAATAGACCCAACTACTCAAATTCTGTCCATTGTTACACAATTCCTTTAAATACTCGTCCTTTAACGCAAAATTGTTACACAGAACCGTCGTTTGTGGAAACAGGCAGCCCCTTTCATTAAAAATACCTGATCGGACTAATTATCTTGCTATAACCGTCTATCCCAGGCCGACTTCAACCAATCAGATCAACAGTAGCGGCGCACCACCAACACTAGAACCAGTTGGTGCATCAAACTCTTGTTGCAGCCACTTGAGAGAGGAGCCTTCAGCGCCGTTCTTTACTCTTCTTTCAATGAAATAAACTCTACAGTTCTGATATAACTGATGCTACAGCAGCTACGCTCACATCTCGAGGAGCCGCCATTGTTGTTTTGGCTTCTCGAGGTGATCGCGTAGTCAGAGTCCGTCTTCCTCGCAAGGTGACTGTTTTTTTTTTCCTTTTTCCAAAAAAAAAAAAGAGTTAATACACCTGAGTGGAGATAGATAGAAACACCTTTATGATGAAGCAATTATTTAACTGACTCAACTGATCAGCTGTTTCCACTCCAAGAGAAGAAGAGGAAGAAGAAGAAGAAGAAGAAGAAGCTGCTCTGTCAGGTAAGGGTTACATTATAATTACAACTCGCTTGGCTTCAGGAATGAAAAAACATTCCTGAAGACCTCGCTCCATTTTTCTCTCGTGGATTGCAGAGGTCACTAGTTTTGTTTCTTCTTCACTGAAGCTTATTGCAGTTTTTTTCCCTTTTCAGTTCCTCTACGTCTTCTACTCTGTCTGTTACAGACGTGCATGAATCTTTACTGTAACAGCGCTGACTTCTTCACCAACATACTCAATGTGACGCCTTCAGGCTGAACATGTCCTGACTGGTGTCTCTTAATGCAAATAAAGTCTGTATACTGTCGTTAGTCTTCACTTCACGCAAGAGCTTCATTACATGAATCAAGTGCAAGTGTGACATTTACATGGGAGTGACTTACATGCATTCTGGTGTTAATGGCATTAAAAAACATGCATGCAATTGTGGCCGAGTGGATGGAGGATGGACAGGTGAGTGTTGCAGGTCGGTCTTGCCTTCTTTCCATTCGCCGTGGTACTCCTCGCCATTGGAGTAGCTGAAGGAGCCTCGTGTCAGGGTCATGGGTCCTGCCGGCACACGACAACACAACAGAAACCGTCATGTAAAACCTGGAGATTTCAATACATTTTATACCAGCGTGAAATGTGCAGCAACGGCAAAAGTGTGCAAACTTCCATTTAAACAGCTGTGTGTTGGGTGTGTGTTGCCTTCACTGCATTTCTAACAGTGCATCACCTGGAATGTGCAGGTGCTGATACCTCACCTGTTTGTGACAAATCCCCCCCTCCCCTCCCCTCATCTCAGGTGTTATTGTTCATTTATCTGTGTGTTCTTGTGGGAAAACATCCCCTTTAGTTTTCCCGCTTGTTTCCTTTCAGCTGTCTGACAAGTTGAATTCTCCAGTTTCACTCTGGTCCACGCTGAGCTGCTGTGTTTACTGTTTCCTCTCCTCTCGGTTTGTTTGAGAATGAGCCTGTGGACAAAAGTGCCGTCGACCAGGAGCATCACACACACACACACACACACACACACACACACACGTCCAGGCTTCATCAACACTACACACACCATCAGAGGCCTGTTCCTCATCAGGCTGAATTATCGCTCGGATGCCATCAGGCGCGCTGTCACCGTGCAGGAGGAGAAGGAGGGAGTGTGTATCCTCCATCTAATGTTGCCACAGTAACGGCGCCCAAATCCCTTTCATCCTGCCGGCATGACACTGACAGCCTCCGAAAACACACACACACACATACACACACACACACATAGAGAGCTGACGTGGAGAGAAACATAAACGCTTTACCTGTTCGAACACACAGAAACTCGGTCCTTTGTCTCTACATCACTGAAAACAACGCGGCAGTTGGAGGATTTCTGCTCCTCTCAGCGACTATTTAGCTTTTTTCCCGTTTATGCTAGCTGCCTCAGCGACTCTCCAAGGTGCCGCGACGTGATTGGCTGCCGCTGCTCCACTCCGTCTCAAGGCGCTCTCCCATTGGCCGCTGTGTCCAGCCCCTCCGCGGGAGACATCTTTGTCGAGGGCAACGGGTTCAACGACTTCATTAGCCGGAGTGCTCCTCCCGTTAAAAACATTCGCCCTTGCCTTTTTTTCTGTCTTTTATGTGCTGCCCGCCGCCTCCGCGCGACTGTAAAGAGGCAGCCGAGCTTGCTGTTAATGACAGCGTGTCATTTCATGTTTCAATTTGGTGATTAGACCCGCGTTTGGGCCACTTTTATGGAACTTGATTTATAGTTCTGCCTGGCTCGGTTCGATGAGATGGTATGGATTTAAAGCCAATACGGATTTAATTCAGTGTGAAGCTAAAAGACAGAAAAAAGAAAATAAATAAATCAGATTTAGCCAAAGATCAACATAAAACTCCATGTTTCTTATCAAACTCATCAGTGACAGCAGCTCCTACTTCTTCACAGACAAACATATGATATCTGATTATTAATGTACGTTATTAATTAATAATGCTATTTTATTTATCTGTGTTTTTACTCTTTTTATTCTGTAGGATGTCAAATGAAAGGTTTATTATGTCTCCTGGTGGCACTGGTTCCTCTGGTTACCTTTTATTTACGTTGTGTGTCATGTTATATATTTTATGTTTTTATGTCATCTTACATGTTAATTTTGCACAATATTATGTTCATATGTATATACGAGTCTCTTCTATATCTTACCTTTTAATTACATTGTTTAGTTTTTACTGTTGTTATTGTTTTTTATAACACTTAAGGAATACCATACGATATGGAGAATGAATGAAGAAAGATTTTGGATGAAGCCAGCAAAATCTCACGGCTGAGGTTTGTTTGGTTCATTAAAAATAATCAAACAGATGTTTATTTATTTATTGTTTATTTAATCATGTGTTTGTTGATTTGACGGGGACAGAGCACAGCTGATTACCCGTCCAGAGTTATCTTTAAGCTATAAGTTCTTCTTGAGTTTGATAATATGAAGACAGTCCTCGAGCTCATAGACCACCTGCTGTGTTGTGTGTATTGTTATTAAAGTGTATTTTGACAGCTGAGATCATGTGGTTTTAGAAACTATGGGAATATATAAACTTTTTGTGAAGTCCCAGTAGTTTTACACCAGGATTCAGTATTTCTCAGTCAGAGTTTTGTTCCTGGCAGCAAGAAGAAGATGTCGAAAAAACATCTGAATGATGGGAACCAAAACTTTAACACGCTTTATGAAGCCTAAACTCACAATCACATTGCCTCAGTGGGCTTTACAGTCTGTACAGTGAACCACCTCCTCCTCTGTGCTCAGACACTCGATTTGATTGAGGAGAAACTTTCCATGTTCAGAAAGACAAAAACAACCTAACAGGAGAAAAAGAAGATCCTCAGGGTGAGCCACAGAGGAGGATCCATCTGCCAGGACAGACAGATGTGTAATAGATGTTGCAGAACAGAACAGAAACAAATCACAGTTTCCAATTGGCATTGACAGATAGATGCAAATTATAATATAATATAAATAAAGTGTGTGGATCCAGGAGGCGACTGAGCAGAACGAGTCATCGCCAAGACGTGGCCGGGAAGAAGTCAACGACTCATTAGTTTATCAGTAATGTTGTGTTCAGATTGTTTAAAGTTTATATAAATCTTTGGGTGAAAAAAACAGAAACCAAAATTAAAATTCTACATGTTGTTTTACTTTTGTGGTGGGCTCGTGAGGAGAAACCTGGACCTACATGTCAGTTCTGTAGAATCTTTCCGGATGTCAGCCGTGGAAAAAAGATGCAAAGACACGTGAAAGCAGCCGATTTATTAATTCAATTAAGACCACTCAGTAACAAAAAGCACCATGATCCATTTAACCAGACCTTGTAGTAATCCTTTAATTGGTTAAATGAGGGTATGAGAGTAGTATCTGGTGGGAGTGAATGTTTCCTGGGGTGAGCTCTTGGGGACTTCGGGGGGATTTTTGGGTCCGTGCAGCTTCAGGCTGTTCTGATTTTCATAAAGTGACACTGAAGCATGTTTTTGATAACAGAGGCTCATTGTGTGCACGCAGCCTGACTCTGACTGCAGCTCGTTTAGCCTGTCGAGCTGCACTAATAACATATCTGCTAATTTAAACAATGCAGTGTCTTTATGCGCATTTCTGTCTTAAATCCCCGGCACACCCGCGCCCTTTGACACACATAGCCCTGAGCCGTGGCAAATTTGGAGCACAGGCGCCATGTGCTGCGTCCTGCACAACATTAAAACAGACAAACATCCCATTAAACGACCAATGACAGCACATCCTCGCGCAGAGATGCTGGGAGGGATGGAGGAGGGGGAGGAGGAGGAGGAGGGGGAGCTTTTGGTGGGTGGGACAAACGAGCGCTATAGAAAGGGGGATGCTGCAGCCCCGTCCCCCTCATATCTCACTCCACCCAGCCCTAGAATAAAAACCACCGGTGACGTGCGCGCAGGGAAGCACCCAGCAGTATGTGCGCGCCCACGGGAGGGGCCGATAGAAAATGGCGAGTCTGTGCAAAAGGCAGCAATGCACGGTAGAGAGGCGCGGCTTTCGGCAGGAACTTGACTCTTGGAGGCACAAACTCATTCACTGTGTAGGTAAGCTCTCTTGGCATTGTGTGTGCGCGTGTGTGTGGCGGGGTCCGGACGGTGCCGGGGGCTGTTGGACTTGTTTATTTGGGGAGTGGAGGGCGCAGAGAGCCGCGGCTGTAATGTCCACTGGAAAAAACCTATAGGCTCCCATGGAGCTGTCATTTTTTTTGTTACGCACGGCTGTTGCCTGGCGCCGCCTGCCTCCCACCGGACACAGCCAAAAAGATATTGAGCTCGAACTTTCTGGGCTGGTGTCGGGCGGGTCGGCAGGTGTTACACCTGCGCGCTCTGAGTGTGTGTCCTGTTGGGCTCTTGACTTTTAGTTTGCGGCGGTGTGTCGGCTGTTCGGGGCCGCTGGAGATGTTTTATATGTTATTCTATGGCTGTTTGTTTATTGTAAGCAGGAGCATGTCACGTGTGCAGATGGAGCTGCGCCTCGGCCAATCAGCTGCCCCGCTATAGGCAGGCCCGTGCACGAGTGCGCGCCGCCGGGTTGAGTTTTTGGTCGGAGGGGAGGCGGTGCGCGCTCTCAGTCTCCAAACATGACGCCCCCTCCTCCTCCTCCTCCTCCTCCTCCCCCTGCACTTCCCTAGAAATGAGCTTTTGGGAGCGCGCATTGCTGCATTGGGGGAAATGTCAGGAAATAATTTTGTATTTTGAGGCGGAAGGTGGAGGGGGAGGAGGAGGGGGAGGAGGGGTGGGCAGGGAGGGAAGCCTCTGCGCTCGGCCTCGGTACTTGTTGAAAACGACGCTCCTGGCTGCGGTGGAAAAACTCTGCCGTCGGGCGCAGTTTGATCATGAAGACATATTTGTGATGCTTTGAATGCACATGACAGAGCAGTGTGTGTGTGTGTGTGTGTGTGTGTGTGTGTGTGTGTGTGTCTCAGGTCAGAGCAGCAGCCATGACATGTGTCAGTCTTTGTCCTGTTGTTACTCATCACAGGTCCAGTTGTGAAGCTCTCCCTGCTCTCCTCATTACTTCATGTCCGCTTGTGTTTTGGATTTTCTTCATCTATACATCTCTCACACCCACTGCCCCTCCTCCTCCTCCTCCTCCTCCTCCTCCTCCCCCACTCCTCCATTTCTGGTGTATTTCATTAGCTCAGTTTAATCCGGTTACATTGACCTATCCCGATGTTATGGCAAGATTATCATCCACTCTTCTCCTCTGATCTCCCAACCTCTCTTGGTTTCCTCGGCTCTCTGCTCGGCTCCTAATCTGGCTTTTATTGCACCATCACCACCATCACCAGCAGCAGCACCAGCAGCAGCACCAGCAGCAGTGCCGGGGTGCTGCAGCTCCACTCTTGTGTTTTTGGATGCACTTCTGTCCAGCTGTTGAGCGTTGACCTGTCACCTACTTACCCATCCGACCGCTTTATAATAACTCACATGGCCTGATTCCCAGCAGGCCAGTGGGGATTTCTTTTTTTTTTTTTTTTTAGCAAGAAAAAAAACTGAAACCCTCCCAATGAGGAGACGCAGTGTTGAATTAAAAGGTTGGTTAATCTCTGACCTCCAGTCGGTGTGATCAGCATAAAGCCATAAGGAACCACAGCTGCAGTGTAAACAACAGGACACTGAAGGCTGTTTTTCCTCGATCGTGACGATCAGCTGACAGATTTTAACATCAAAAATGTGTTTTGCGACTCCTGAAAAGCGAGTTAGCCTATTTTTCTGCCGCCACACATCACTGACGAGCGCTGCCTGCGCTGTGTCCTGCTTCTGCCTACATTTATAGCCTAATTAGTGCTGTTTTAGTGATTTTGTGGGTCACTGGCTTTGAGGTAAAAGCAGCAGAGGAATTAGCGTTTTTTGCTCCCTTCTGTTTAAAAAAGTGTGACACATTTTGGCTGCAGCTCCCCTATAATGAAAAGGAGCTGCATGTAAACCTGTAATAAACACTGGGAGGGGATGTGTGAGACTGTAGGTCCCTGTAGGAACACTGTAATCATGCTGAAGTCGAGATAGATACCACCAGCGTGATAAATACACGGTCAGCTCGCCGTATGCACCTTGATTCCATCTGGTAATATGACGATGATACGGAGAGGGGATACAAATACCACCAAGCAGAATAATGAACTCACAGTTGGATATTACAGCTTGCTTTAGCTCTCGGTGAGTGTGTGTGTGTGTGTGTGTGTGTGTGTGTGTGTGTGTGTGTGTGGAGGCTGTGTGTTAGTTCGGCATATTTCCTCATTTCTGGTTGTTAACATTCGCTGGCTCGCTATGCATGACGGGTTTTAGGGCCGGGGCGGTTATCAGCCCTCGGATTGAAGTCTGACATGTTTATTTGTTTGAAGGCTAATCGGCTGGAGAACTGGAACATCATGAGGCGCGTTTGTTTTCTGACCGGCTCCAGAGTTTGTTTCCCGAAAGTGCGTCGCTTCTGAAATGTCGAGGGATGCAGAGTGTGTGAGAAGTGTTGAAGCAGTCCGTTCTGTTTTATTTATCAGCCGTCCTGTTCGTGTGGGCTTTTGGTGTTATTAGAGTTGAAAGTAACGATGATTTAGGTGATAAAACGTCATAAAGTTGTCATAAATATCTTGTTTTTGTCTGAGCAGGAGTTCAAAATCGAAACGTGTTGAATATATAATCATGTCAGACAAAGAAAAGCAGACTGACGATAGGAAACATTTGGCAATCTGATTGGAAAATAGACTAATTAATGAATTAACTAACAGTTTCAACTCAAGATATCTTTAAAACATCTTTTTCTGTTAGTTGGAAGAAGGCACGATGTTAAAAACAGCTCTTGATTTAAGGAATTTATGGCTGCAACATGTAATTTTCCAATTTTAATCGATTAATCCGCTGATTGTTTTTACTGTTAAGTCTATAAAATACCATAAAACGTTTTTAAAAATGCTCAAGCTCAAAGACTCTTTGTTTACTGTCATCAGTGATACAGAAAAGCAGCGAATCCTCATGTTTACGAAGCTGGAACCAGTAAATGTTTGACATTCCTGCTTGAAAATGTACTGAAACAATTAATTCGGAAAAATACTTTACATTTCTTTCAATGAACTTATCGGCTAATCAGCTAACCGCAGCAGCCCGAGCTCCACGTTGCCAACGGTTCTTGACGACACTTGCTTTCAGTGTTGATATCAGCAACACAATAACTAGAATGGCACTCAGTAGAGTGCATACCTCCGCCAAGGCCAAACAGTCAGACCTTTGTAGCCGCTCATAGGCGACAGCCACCTGAATGCAAGCGACTGTTTTCATTAAGATAAATGCTTAAAATTCTCGAGAAAATTAACAAAAGTGAAGATGAAATCACCTCGTATGTTTTGTGTCATACCCTTTTTCATAACAGCCGTGTTAGAAAGGACAAAGTGATCGTTAGGTTGGAGACATCTCGGCCTCAGAAGGTCAGGTAACAAAGGTGGACATCTTGCAGTATGTAACAGTTCCTGGTGATGTGAAAGGATGCAGCTTGTCGACACGGCCCCGCATCATCATCATCTCCCCTCGCCGCGCTCTCCGCCGATAATAAAGTACGGGGCCTATATGCCATAGAAAGGTTAACATTATTAGATGGTAGCAATTACAGCCCAACTGCTGATTCCTCTGGCACACATTCTGGGTGGAGAGGAGTGCAGCTAATTTGATTGCAGAGAGGTTGTGGCAGTGCTGGAGAGAGACAGACTGTGCGGGAGAGAGAGGGAGAGGTGTGAGTCTGAGCGGCAGATTGCTTCTTTACTTCCAGACCGAAGCTCCTCTCAGGCGAGGCTTCTAACACGGAGACGACGCCAGGAAATGTGAGCGCAGCTACAACGTAGGGAGGACTAAATCGCTCCATGTTGTGGTTATCTGGGTACTTATTTCAAGACCAAGGCTCATTTTGAACAGGTTGAGAAGGTTTGATGATGAACCGAGAAACATTTTACATACTTTTCTGCTGGTTTTCACTTTTAATACCTGTGGCTGTAGCCTGTAAACGCACCGTGGACACTGCTGGAAGTCAGCGAGTGAGACTGCCAGTGGTGATGGTTAAAGGGTTTTTGCATCAGTGCTAGATTTGCACAATCGCTGCACTGATGCAATACATTTACAAGTATTTCCTCAATAAAAGTGGCTAACCTAGATGTTCAAGAATGAATAACACGCCGTACCAATCGACAGTAAACTGCTAACTCTTACTAGCCTGTTTTAGCATAAATAAATATTGCTAATGAGCTATTAAGAGCTTGGAAGTTCAGCAAGGCCCAATAAGGCTCGTTTATCTATCTTTTAATGTGTCAAACCAGGAACTCTCATGAGATACATCAGCGAAATATGGCCAAAATGGCGGCATGGAGCAGACTGCAAGATATTGTTTCATAAAAATATAGCTTCTAACTTAGCACTTAGCTAGCTCCTCGTCGCCCTTATGATGATTATTATGATGATTCTCCTTTTAATCTATAAAACGTCAGAAAATAGTCCGTCTGAGTTTCCCAGAGCAGAGTTGATGCCATCAAATGTCTCGTTCGAAAGTCCTGAACCTGGAGAACGTAAAGAAACCAGCAGACATTCGTAATGGGAACAGAGAAGTTAGGGATTCAAACAAAGACTATCAACCTGACTGAGTAACAAACTAATCGTTGCAGCTCTTCGTTCTTTGCTCCCCGCCGCTGTTCAGCACCATCACATGATTGTGTCGCTGCCTCGAGCTGCATGTTTCCACTTTATTTCCTTTTTGTTTACAGCTGATTATCGAACGAGTCGGAGACGATGGCGCTGCTTTTGTTGAGGATCTGACAGCGTGGGTAGAGTCCACAGCGCCTATACCTCACACTTTAAATAGCGCCGCTTGAGATCATCCATTTTGGTTTAGAGTGTCATTAACCGAACAGATCTTCCTGATTTTCCTTCAATCCGTCCATCTATCTGTTTATCTAGTCCCTCGATTACCCACTGGTACTTAGAGTCAAATCCTCGTCTTATCCAGTCAACAGAACCCCCTCCACCCTCCACCCTCCACCCTCCCTGAGCTGATGGCTTTTATTTCAGTAATGGACAGATGGACGTCTCCAGAGATCTGCCTGCTACTTTCTCATCTTGCTAATTCTTCTTTCATGGGTTTTTTTTTTTTCTTTTTGAAAAAGGAAAACAAAACATGGCACATTTGTCGGGAGCCGGTGGGGGAAAGTGGCAGCGGTCCACCCATTTGACCGGACCGGGTGCCAACACTGTAAATCTCTGTGCACTCTTTTCATTACATATGCATGCACACACACACCCTGCTTGACAGTAATGTGTGTGTGTGTGTGTGAGTGTGTGTGTGTGTGTGTGTGTGAGTGTGGAGCTATCTCGGGGGCCGATCCTTGCCAACCAGGAGCCCCGTGGGAGGAGGGCTGCTCTCTTTGGGGTGTTGGGGGGGTTTGACTGCAATCTGTGGAAAAGGAAAATACACCACTGGCACTGAGTGAATGTTGACAGAAGGTGTGTGTGTGTGTGTGTGTGTGTGTGTGAGAGTGTGTGTGAACTTCTGTTTATCCAGAAAACGTCCACCGAGTGCTCCGCTCTTTTTCTAGCGACGTCCTGACTCACGTTCAAACAACGCTAACGCACATTTATCTGAACTGCCAGGAGGATTCAACCTGCCGCGGTTCTGGTTACACACCTGCTCCTTTCATCCTCTACAGGCGGGTGTGTTTTTTTATTTTCATGAGCGTCAGGGTCTTTTTTTAATTGTTCCCAATGGAGAGAGAGAGAGAGAGAGAGAGTGTACCAGAGGGCTGAATGATGCGGTCACATTGCAGGACGTTCAACTTCTTCTTTGCTGCTTGATGCTTAAGAACAAACTTTGGCATGGTTGTCTTCTGCGGTGACTAATCTGTAAGGGTTAGTTTGTCTGATGTCACAGTTTACTCTGATTTAAAGGTTTTTCGGGCACACTGAGTTTGTTGGCAGCGAGTGTGTCTCGTTGTAAAGTCTGCGTCATCGTGTCCAGCTGGTGTTTCTGGAGTCTGTCGGTCGAATCAACAGCGGAGGTCAAAACGTCAAACTCTCAACGTCCTCCAGGTGCACCACGCCAAAACATGTCTGACCGTATCGAGACGTCAGGGTATGAATTCTGACTAAGAGGTGTTCAAATGTACTTTTCCTCGAAGGTTGTCTTTCGACTTTTTAAAGCCGTCGGGAGCGCAGACGCAGTGCTGCTGTTTTTGCGAGCGTCCTCAGTCAAACGCTGTCTTGAGTCTTGAGTTTCCTTTATCGTTGCGGTCGTGAGCTGGACTGGAACTGATCGACTGAGTGTGTACCGCGTGGATCGAACTCGTTTTGTGCAGTTTGATGGAGCTACTTTATCTCTGTCTTCTATAATAGTGTGGTGGAACCCTTCAGCCCAGAGCTCCTCTGCAGGAGAACAACACTAAACGGACTCGCGCCTCGAGCCCGAATCTGTTTGAGGACTAAACTGTTTCATGTTGTTTTTTGCAGGCTCTTGAGAAACGAGGCATATATTTTAGAAAAAGGAGCCTTTTTGTTTTTCAGCCTGTTAAAAGCAGCCGAGTGTGACAGCTCTGAAAGAACAAACTATTTTTGAGTCTCAGGAGACGAGACTGTTGTCATTCTGTTGTTATCTGTCATAAAAAGATGCTGCTTTGTTGTATTTAGTTTTATTTTTGCGGAGTGTTTTTGCAGTTTTTCCTCCCATGAGACCTTCACGCTGTGTCTGACGGGGAAAGGGAAACTTTTTAATTGTTGTTTTTCAGTGTTGGAGCATCTTTAGAGAGAAATGTACGGGAACCACAAGAGGCCAAAAAGAATCTGTTGTTAGATTTTGATGAAACTGGTCCAACAACTCAGTTTAACATCTGTTTCTTCACCTGCATGTCTTGTTTTTATTAAATCAATGAGCAGAAGGAGATAAAATTAGTGTGCAACAATTTCAACTAACAGTGTTTGAAGTTAAAATGCCAAAACATCCAAAGTTGGCACCTTCTTCAAATGTCTCCTGGAGTAATGAATGGAAATCAGGGTGTTTTGGATTCTTAGATGTGCAAATTAAAAACAGTTTATAGAACAAAAACAGTCACTGATTGATCAAGAACACATCCAGCAGATTTATCAATAAGAAGTCACGTCCTTCACATCCTAAAATGTATTCTGTTTGACGGTTTCAAAACAAAGATGCAGTTTTGCCTTTTGTATCGTGGTTTTGAGCGTCTCTGCGGGTGTGTTTTGTGTACGGCTGATTACACGCTGTGCGCTGAGCTTCCTCATTATTCTGCAGGATATTGCGAGTCACAAACTACAAACGCAGTCATTTAACTAAATTTATCCTCCAGCCGGCAGAGTGACGAGAGGCGCCGCGAGGCCGCTGTTCAGCTAATAGGCCGGCGATGTCGACGATAAAGACGGACTTCTTGATATTTATAGGCTGATGTTTGACTTCCACTCGGTGTGAGTGCCGTGAAGCTCTTCGCGCTGTGATCCTGACGTCTCGCTGAAGTTACAGGAACAAGTGATGAAGCGCGAAGTGGCCGAGACAGAAATACTATCCACCCGATTACAAGTCGCTGTACATAATGCTGCTTTAATAATGTAACTAAGTGAGATATGGTGTCGTGTTTTCTCAGATCTCAGGTCTTACAACCTTAAAACAAACTTTCTTCTACTACAGTGTTTGAAACATGAATGTTTGCAGATGTTTTAACCTCTTGAGTCCAGAAGTGTTTTATCTCTTTACAGGCTTCAAATCTCCAGATATCTCTCCCTCTTTTCTTCCCTTCACTCACGCAGCGACCAAAGTCCTCCACTTCCTTTAACTTTGTACACGGCGTCCCTGACACGACCCAAAATTTATGTAAGCGTTCCATTGTGTGTGTGTGTGTGTGTGTGTGTGTGTGTGTGTGCGCTCCTTTTGTTATGCGAGCCACCTGACCTCCTTGGTACAGTTCTTTCGGATACAGACGCCATGTGGGCTCATGCACCATAGCATTTGTGTTTGGAGTGTACACACACACACACACACACACACACACACACACACACACACACATGCTCGCACAGGATTGGTGAGAGGTGTCAAGGCTTTTGGAGCGGCAGGAATGTTTACATGGACCCGCCTTCATAGAATTCTTCCTGGTTTCTCAATAATGGCTGCTTTTGTGTGGAAGGTCATATTTGAGCAATTTGCTTTCAGTAGTATTTCTTCAATTGTGTGTGTGTGTGTGTTTTTTGTAAGGACCAGGTTTTGACCTCCATGTTTTGGAGGGGGAGGACTTTCTGTGCGGCGATGCCTTCAGGTTCAGTCGTGATGATTAGACTCAGGGAAGCCGTATTAGTTTAATGAAGGAAGTCTCCCTCAGTATTCAGTATTAATGGATTTGAAGTAAAAGTGTGCGTCATTAACAATTAATTAATACTAAATGGCACTCCGG
Organism: Sparus aurata; assembly: GCF_900880675.1. Taxonomy (NCBI): domain Eukaryota; kingdom Metazoa; phylum Chordata; class Actinopteri; order Spariformes; family Sparidae; genus Sparus; species Sparus aurata. Next base: position 5,323,557 of record NC_044187.1, on the reverse strand, counting down.
CATATTCCTGAACGAGAGGAACCAGCTAATGAGATAATAATGGAGCTGAGCGGTCGGTTAAGCAGTGTTAAGCTGTCATGGTTCAGTTAAAGGGACAGTCCGCGGGCAGCTGCTCCGAATCATTACAGGAATAATCTGCAACTCTGTCATTTGGATAAATGTCTTATTATCTTGTTCGCTGATTGATGAGAAATTAAGTCTAAAGCAAACTCTGGTGCAGCAGCAGGAAGTGATGCGTCCGTGTTCAGACTACAGCAACAACAACTAACGTCTCCCAGGTTCATCTCATTGTGTAATGAGTGTCTCTGGGTCATCGACTTGAAGATGCCACCTTTTGGGGTTTCTGGGGATTTCTCGCCATGTTCTCACATTTTTCTGACACCATATGATTAAAGTTAAGGAAGGTGACGGTGGAGAAAGACGGTCGATAGTTGAGTCGGTAACGTAAGCTAGGTCACGTTAGCTCCTGCGGTGGTGGTGGTGGATTGAACTGAACTGAGCATTGCTGCATTTTATTACGTATGAATTCAACTTTTTATTTGTTAGATGAAAGATATTCTTATTATAATCTCTGTAGAAAGTGACACAGTCCGGCTCTTACCATTCATAAGACTGTCAAACGACTGGAAATATACAAACAGAACAACAGCTGTGTGTGTGTGTGTGTGTGTGTGATGATTTAAATTTAAAGATAAAATGTAATTAAGACAATTTATCAGAGAGCAAAATGTGCGACTCCGACTCTGACATCCCCGAAGAGTCTCTGTACAGATCACAGGTCAGTAAGAGCAGAGAGAGAAACAATAACGTGGAGTAAACACGATATTAAATGTGAAAGCACACACACACACACACACACACACACAGACACACACACACGGGTAATAGTGTGTGTGTGTGTGTGTGTGTGTGTGAAGTGACGGGGTTTAATGTGGGCATGTTTGTTTAAAGACTGCGTACCCGCTGGGCATGGCATTGTGCCAAGCTTGCTGCCTACAGGTGCACCCTGGGAGAAGGAGTTCCTCAAAGAGAGGCGTGCAGGGAGGGAGGGGTGGGAGGGAGAGAGACAAATGGGGGAGTCTGAACAACAGAGAGAGAGGGAGAGAGAGGCGGTGAGGGAGGGGATGAGAGGAGGGAGTGTTCAGCGAGGTGTGTTGCTTACATGCAACAAACCCTGCGAGGACACATGACAGATGAGCTGCGCAGAGACAAACGACACGGAGACAATGAGCAATTATTTGCAATTCAAAGACTGAACGGGGCTTCATTATGATGTGGCCTTCGACACCAGAGCGCACACGGAGGAGACGCCGCAGGTAAAACCCCCTGCTGCCGCCGCCGAACACAGGAAGCTGTGGTTTATAAGTGCACCGAACGATTACAGCGCCGACGTGACGCTCAGCAAAGACATGAATTCCTAGATGATTCAATGAAAAAAGGTTTCTAGAAAGAAATTTACCCTGATTCTGCTGTTTACGATGTGACGGATGAGCTTCAGTGCAACACCAAAAACAAAGTTCAGCCATATTTAATCCTAATAAATAAATGCTTTTCAACTGTTTTAACAAATTGAGTTCTGGAAACAAAAAATTTGCCAAAATAAAACAATAAAAACCTTGAAACGGATTCAAATTAAAAATCTGATTTAAAAGACTAAGGGAACAAGATTCTTTCAATGCGTCACAATTTCATTATGTGCCGACACTGGCCGATCAAAGCCGACCAGCTCTAAGATTATATTTCACCGTTAGAATGTTTCCAGGTAAATGTATCACCATGTGAACCAGCGGGGGATGATTACCAACACCAAGAGAAGTCTTTGGGACTGGTGCGATCGTCCGCTGACACAGAAGTCACCAGTTTGATCACCGACCACGACGCCGTGTCACTTCCTGTTCCTTCTCGCCGGTCCTCCGCGGAGACAGAGAATCCGCAAACTGTCTCAAAGCGTTGAGTCCTGCCGGCTCCCTTTCTCTGCTTTGCTCGTTCTTTTTTATGGCCACAAAAACCTTTTTGTTGTGGTGTGTTTTGGTCTTTCTCCGCCTGACAGCCTGTCAAGACGACGAGCGCCGGCAGGAAAAGGCTGGAGAGAACAGACTGAGCAGAGGATGAAAAACAAAGCAGCAGCGTCCTCTCTGAGCGCCGCTTGGTTTCGTCTCCATCCACCTGTTTCTGTGCACATCTTCAGTGTGTGAGTGTGTGTGTGTCAACAATAACCAGCTCCTTACAATCACTCAACTGTCGGATCGAAACGCGCATAGATTCACTTTTTCCTTTGTCTTCCGTTGAGCCTACGTACTGCTCGGCTCTGTTTCCCTGCTCATCGTCTCTGTGGCTGTCAGCACCACCCCGACCCTTTTATTCTCTGTGGTTAATTATCTTTGTAAACAAATGTAACCTCCACGCTGCGAGCGAGCCTCAGCACGAGCCTTCGTCTCCGCTCTGTCACAATGAGCTCGTTTTTTTTCCTGAGCGATCGCCTTTCGCTGCAGCATTCGACAACACGGTGACCACGGAGGGGGTCTCGGACGTGTCGGCGCCGCTAAAACCACACAGCGGGTCTTCTCCTGTGATGGTTTCTGAAGCAGCAGGCCGTGACTCACATCGTTGTCGTTCCTCCGCATGAAACAGCGGTCGGCGGTCATAATAACAAAGCCGAACGTCTCCCTGCGTCACACTTTGAGACATAACGAGAGGTTTGCACGACGTTTTCTAAAACTAAAACTCTCCTTTATTGCCACAGTCGGACCAAACTGTCCACGCTGAAAACAAAAGCGAGGCCGGGCTGATGTGAGGAACATCTACAATGTGCAATAACATTGCTCAATAATGCGACGACGACGTCATGACAAATCTTCACGTCAGTTTTAAAAATGTGCCTTTGCAGAAATGGGTTATGCATCCAACTGTCCAAATTGCTGTAGTGAAAGAACAAGAACGTAATGACAGATACAGGCTGATGTGTCAACAGAAAGGAAAATCCAAATGTTTAATATAAATAAACGTAGAAAAACAACCTTTGTGGGCGTCTGAGTGTCGAGCTTTGAGTTTACATTTCCTGTGTGTCTGTGAATGAAACGCAAAATGCGGTGAAGCGATTTGTTTCAAAGATATTTTTAAGTCTGATAACAGTTCTGATATCTGAGAGAATTCAAGGTGTCATCGCCCCCCAAAAAATGAACAAACTATGTGGTGACCTCACTGTTCCTGTTGTTTAATTTTGTCTGTGACGAGCTAAAACTTGCGATGCGTCAGCGAGAGAAACGGACCAACTTCCCTCCTCCGTGACCACAGTACAGTTCCCTGTATCCGGTGCGTCTGTGACTCTAAACACGACAAACAAGCAACAGAAAAGACAACGATGAAGTATTCTAATTCCTATTTAACAAAAGCCGCATAAACTTTTGTTTTTAATGAGTCTGTGGCTTTTCATCCTGCGCTGCCCTGGTGTCAGTCCACGCAGCCCTCTGGTAACAAACGAGCAAAGCAACAGCGTCGGTATTTAGTTTGTTCTGTCACCTTTTAGCCTCCACATTCAGCCGGTGGGGCTTTAGAGTTTTGTTTATGATAATAAACGAGAGCAGAAATCAACCGTCCAGAATTAAAAAGGGCGACATCAAGAGAGCGTCTGAATTTGAAGCTGACAGTTTGGTGACCGAGGTCTGACTTGAACGGCAGCTCGGGGGGCAAAGAGCCTTTTTAAAATTCATAAAACACCGACGTGATTAAAAATAAACGGACGCAAACTGCCTCGACACTTTCAACAAGCCTGTTTTGTTTTTCACTTTGCTCATATTTTATGAGTGGTGTCGAAACACTCGAGCGCAGCTGTCGTCCGCTTCGGGCCACAGCAGGTGATTCACGCCGTTCTTTTTCCTTTTTAATATTCGGGTACAAAAAATAATTGAATGGTTTGTAATCACAAAACCGAAGCCTTCACAGCCGGGAGGAGGAGGAAATGGCACCGCGGAGCCAGCAGAGGATGAAGCGACCAAAGCCACACAGAAATAATGTAGAAAATCAAACAAACATCATGAAAGAGTCAAAGATGGGAAGTGGAGCCTGCTAGTAAGTTAAATCTTTGTGGCCAAGATGGAGAAAACAATGCAAGGTTGAGTCCCATAAAAAGATCAAAATTCAAACTTGTATTATTAAAATAAGGATTCCCTCCAAAACACCTGGGTGCTGTAGTTTTGAACAAATATCTCTCAAACAGTGCTTTTATTTGGGACTTTATCTTCAGCGGCAGGAGTCACTAGAATAAATGTTGCACGTTATATTAATTCCTCGTCGACATCACAGTGTGAAGGACGGCAAATGAACTCAGACACGTCCTGCTACAACTTTCTTTCTGTTTGAAAAGGAAAACTTGCACACTTCTCAGTGTCCGTGAGTAATCTACAAGAGAAGTCGGCTACATAATTCATAATCTAGCTCCTGGTCACACGAGAGTTTGTTGCTTGTGGGTGACATGCAGGCTCCAAAATCTACAGCAAACCAATCGCAATCATTCTTAATCAGTTTATCAAACGAAGCAGAAACTACTTGGTTGTTTTCTAAAACACAGTTCCTGACGAAATGTGCACGAACTCGGCTGGAAGAAGTCCCAACATGTCGCTTAAAAAAAAAAAATCCAGCATCACAGCCCGGCTCAAAGATGGCGACAAGGATGGGAGACCAGTCGGTCGCCATGTTTACATCATCAGCTGATTCACTTGGATGTGGCGCTCTGGAGGCGTCACTGTGAGCTGGTATGAACTTTAACGTATCTGCGGTTTGCAGGAACATCAAACACGACTGGGCTGATACAACACCTGTACGTTAGAGCGAGTCCTTGTTGGATTTGATCTTTGTAAATCAACAGACATGACGTCTTAGAATTTCTTCATCTGTTGAGTTTAGGGTTAGCCAGAAGCTGGCGTAACGGCTATCACATCATACCGACGTTCGATCAGGCGAGCGGTCAACGACATCGTGATGAGCAGCGATGCAGATTTTTCTCTCCAGCCTCCATCCCACCTTAACTCCCACCTTAACAGCCATTTCTACTTCTTTGTCTACAAACCTGCAGTCTGTCATTCACCCTGTTTTCTGTCGTTTTTTCTCTTTTTTCCCTCCTCTCCTGCAGACTGCCTGCTGCTCTCACTGCGGCTGATGCGTAGGCGTACACAGTCACATAGGTTTCTCGTCCTTAATTATCAGAGTTTGTGAAGCAGCTTATTGTGTCCGTTTCATGTGTGAACAAATATCATTGTCTGCCGGTGCACACGGCAGCGTGGAAGCAGCTGAGAGATGAACTGGGTTTGCTGAAGTCTCGGGGAACATCTGAGTCTTTTGTGTTCTCTCGCGTCTTCACCTTGAGGTAACGGAGAGGCTACGTCCCACATAACGACCCGCGGACTCGGTCGCTTTGTGCATAAAATGAGAAGTGTAACCTTTGTTCCTGCCGTACTGATGTTTCTCTGTGGGCTCCACAGTGAATGTGTCGCATTATTACACCCTTAAAAGACAGAAGCAGCATCATCAAAACATCATCGGTTCTATTATATTGTAATCCTGACGATTGACTAAATATCATCTCAGATTTCAAACTGGATTATATCACAGTATCAGGTTATATGACACAAGTGTAGAGTAATATAGCAGGTAAATGGAGAACTACTATAGAGCGCTAACCTTGGCTAACCAGGAAGTTAGCATCGCCCTGGTTCCCTCGACGAAAAGCCCCAACTGGATTCTAGGATTAGAAGTTAATGATCCTTACAGTGAGTAAAAAGCTAATGTTATGTTATAGATGAACTACATGACGGTCGCCTGACTTCATCGACACACTTCTGTACCATAAACTACCACAAACTCAAAACCCACAATTGTGGTATTCACTGACGTATTTTAATGTGGTGGAACAGAATGTAAAATAATCTTCACCACAGACACATTCAGGTGTAAAAGCACCGACTTGTATCTGGGTTTTTAGGAGACTTTTTATTATTTTTGGCCACATCTCCTTCCGTACAGTCGGCCGGTGTGAGACGACCAGTCAGGTCGACCTGAACTTTAAACACGGACAAAGACTTCCTGACCTTGTTGTTGCAACTCCAGCACGAGCTCTGATTTAGAGCGGCCATTAGTCATCAGTATCCAACAACAAACCTGGCAACCTCCGGGTAATTTATGGTGACACAGTGCAGTGGGACAGTAATATTATTTAATGCACCTGAACGCTTACAAGCCTCTGGATCTGGCTTTCACCCAACACCACACACACACACACACACACACACACACACACACACACACACACACACACAGTTACTGTGCGTGCAGACTTGGAGTCGGCCGGGATAAGTGCAGGTGACAGGGCCAGCTGTGCTGTGTGAGGGCCGGGCTGGTTGGCAGAGCTGGAGGCTCTCAGCTCTCCTCTGTGTGTGACCGTGTCACCCTCAGTCGGTGTCAAGCCCACCAGGCTGCTGCACACACACACACACACACACACACACACACACACACACACAGCAATAAAACTGAAGGTCAGGCAACAAACGCCGCTCACCGCCACCGTTACCACCAGGAGAAATGTCACTTGTATTTTTATCTCCTCCTCCTCCTCTTCTCTCTGCTGCATCCTCTTTAAATTCTCTTTTTTTCTTTACTGTACATTAATTTCAACGTTGATTAATCTGTTGATTTATTTTTTGGATCGATTGATTGATGTACAGTTGTTTGGTCCAAAAAATGTCAGAAACCAGAGACTAATCTTCGAGACGACGTCCTCAAATATTTTGTTTTCTTCCACAACCCCAAAGATGTTCATTGTACTGTCATGGCGGAGGAAAGAAACCTCAGAGATACTCACATATAAGAGGCTTGAATCAGAGTTTTGAGTTTTATTGTCTTAAAAAAGTACTCAAACTGATTAATAAAGTGTCAGGATAATTAGCGACTCGGCTGAGAACCAGGCCGTTGATCTTACAGCTCCACATTACTGCTTCTCCTCTCTTGTTCTTCCCTTTACAGCGTCACATCTTCACAGCTTCTCTTCTTCTTCTGATACTGAGATGATTCCTCTTCGGTTCCTCTTCATCACTGACTTCACTCTCTTCCTCTAGTGCCAACTCTCCTCACCAGCTCCTCTCGTCTTCTCTCCCCTCTTCTTTTGTCTTTATTCTGCCTTCAACACTTCCAGATTATTATGGATATATTACGTCTCATCTGGTTCTGACTTGTTTCAGAACGCGGGAATAAAAGAGTCAGTCGGCCGCCGTGAGTCCGTCTGCTGAAGGATCTCTTGAATTTCTTTCCATCTCTGCCAAGAGGCACTTGTGTTCAGCCACTTTTTATTTTATTCTGGTAGGTGTTCGAAACACCCACCCTCAAACGAGTGTGTGCCTGCGTCTGTAGACACACACACACACACACACACACACACACACACAGGCGCTGAGTGTGTTGCAGTGGTAGCTGTAGACATTTTCGTCTCAGACTTAATTGAGGCGTGGGCAGCTCGTTTTTTTTTTCTCTCCCTGTCTGTTGGTGTTTTTTCAGAGTTGGCCTTTAAGTAAGACACTTTTATTCTTCTTATTAATATTATAGCTTCTTACAGGCGTGTAACGGCGTCATGCCACTGTGGTGAGATCAAGTAAGAAATAATCTCTTCAGCAGCTTCACAAAAAAACACTGTACAAACGTGATTTCATTACTGAGCAAAGCTGCACAATGGAGACAAAAAGAGACAAAATCTGAGTGCAATTTCTGTGCGTTGATTCTCAAAGTAATTGCTTTTTCAAGGCTTAAAAATATTGTTCAGTGTTTTTTGGAGCGTGTGAAAGAAACTAAATATCTCTGCTGATGTGATTAGTAGTCATTTGGTATGCTTCACTCCAAAAAGCAGCGTGAAACACATTTTCTCTGCGGTGAATTAACTCGACAGGCTCGGCGCGGTTTGTAAGATTTCAGCGGCCGGGTGTTTTTGCAGTTTTGACGATGAAACAATGAGAGCCCTGTGCGAGCAGCCGAATGTAAAGGGTCAGAACCAGAAGGACGAATTCCTCTGAAACACCATCTAAGAGGGCAGTGGTGGTGATGTCAGGGTGGTGAAGTGGGTGGGCTTATATTGGAGGTAGAAGTCGGTGACGGACGCACAGCTGCTTCAGTTTGTCCATTAAAACTAGATGGATGTGAAGCTCAATCAGTTTTAATCATCGCTGCAGACGGTCAGAAGAATGTGGTGGCGAGAAGGACTACAACTCCCAGGGAGCATTGCGGTGAGCATCATCAAAAACGATTACGGACCGCTGAGAATTCTGTTTCTGTAACGATTCATCGACAGTCGATCGATTTCTTTTTTCACTCTATTATTTGCGGCTTTCAGCTTCTCGATCTCAGAATTTTCTGCTTTTCTTTCGTCGTCTCCGACGGTGAACGAAGAGTTTGGGGTTTTTTGGAATGTTGGTCGCGCAAAAGAAGCAACCTGAGGCATCGCATCAATAACAGATTCATCGATAAAGTAGACGGCCCTAAATTGTATATAGTTTCATTATGACTTATCTGACAGTTGTGTTTCCAACAAATCCATCAGCTCAATCATACAGAGTCATAAAATGGTAAAAGAGAAATCTTCAACATTCATTGTGAAACTGAAACCACTGAATGATTCACTTTCTTCTTCACAAAGGAGTGAATGATTCTGAATTTTTTCTTCTTTGTGGTTAATTTCTCAGGGATTAATGTAAAAAACCCGCCGTAATTATGTCATGAGGTGACTATAGGTGAGTTTCGGACCCGGTTATTTCAGTTCTCCCACCAGAAACCATTTCTGTACGGAGCTCATGTTGTAAACACAAACTGCACGCTAATGTCTGAAGAATCACGTCACGCTGTTCAGCTTCAGGATCTCTAAATCAGAGTTAACCAGCGTCTGTGTAAGTGTCCGTATAGTTTTGGCCGTGTAGCTTCACCCCGCTCTTGTTGTTGTTCTGTATTGTTGCTCAGATATGAATCCTTGTGGGAGGAAGTGGTTTCAGAGCAATTTGACACGTTAAAAAATAACATCCGTCTCTTTTTCTTTGGGGTTGGGATCGTGTGAATGAAAGGAGAGACTGCAGTTATTTTGCTTCCTCACTTAAACACATTCTCTCCGGCTCATTATCACGCCGTCATCACTGCTCTTGCAATTTGGACATTTTATCTTTTGTACATTTCTTTTTTCTTTCGCAAACAATGAATGTTCTGTGTTTGACAGCGGAGAGCAGCAGCTTGTGTAAAATCGGTGTACGAGATCAGAACCACAAGGACAAACTCATGTGAGTCTTATTAAAGAAAACTGTCGCTGAGAGAGAAAAATGTCATTATGACGGAGGGTCAGCAGCAGACGAGTGTCACCGTAGGAGATGTTTGTTTCTGACGGGCTCGAAGGTTCAGTCATATTCCAGGAAAGTTTTAACAAACAGATCAGCCGTTTTTAAATGTCGGAGTGGTTCGTCTCATTTTCCGAGAAGCCTCGTCGTGATCCTGCCGCGAGATTCACAATATATATATTTTGTAAATTAAAAAATGTGCGACTGTGTCTCTGATGCAGGCTGTAAGTGACCGTGTGGCTCAAAATCATCAGTGAATATAGTGGAAGTGTGAAAAGACAGAAACCGGAAATACTCCAGTAACAGTACAAGGGCCTCCATAACTACTGTTTCAAGTCTTAATGCTAAGCTAAGCTAACTGGCTTCTGAGATTGGTTTCTGTGCTGGGTGTTCATATCAGACGATCACCTTTAAGTGCTCGCGTCAGGTGAAGAGGATTCCTGTGTGATGTCACAACCAGAAATTTCTAAACATTTTTACGTATCGACAGCATCCGAGTAAACAGGATCAAGTTGTTTGTGTGATTGTTAGAGAGAAACGGTGAAGTGTTCCAGAGGTTTCAGGTGATTGCAGACCTGCAGGTTGCTCAGGTGAGCCGAGCTCTGCGCGAGCGTGTCGGCGTCACGTTGTTTTGGATGTGGTTAATGAGTGAGGAACATTTTGTGAACCGAGGTGTGTCGCGGTCTATCAGCAGCTCTTTGGACCGTCCACCTTTGGACCGCCAGGACGAATTGGGCAGGAGGCGGTTTAGAGAACAGTTCAAGGATAGGTGGCAATAAAAACACTGAGAGGGCCGCTTTCCTGTGTGTGTGTGTGTGTGTGTGTGTGTGTGTGTGCTGACTGGGCTGTGGGCGGAGCTATCAGGAGAACATTCCTCCATATCAGTGGTAATATCATCTAAAATTAATGTGAGGAGGCTCCTCTGCTGCTGTGTCAATATTGAACTCTAGATCTGCTCTCCCTCCTCACACACACACACACACACACACACACACACACACACACACACACACACACACACCTCTCATCAGACCTTTGATTTGCAAAAAAGGGAAATATTTATGATCGGATGTTAAAGCTCTCATGGTACAGTGTGTGTGTGTGTGTGTGTGTGTGTGTGTGTGTGTGTGTGTGTGTGTGGAGACAAACACACAAAACATTCGAGAAAGCACAAAAACAAACGACACACAGAAACAGATTTGAATGTTCCGTTTCTCCGGCTGCTCCAGAACCTTCTGAGCCCGCGAGATCCGAAAGACGCGAAACTGTTTTCACTACCGAGCTGAAACGTACAGAACAGAAGGAGGAGCGTTAATTGGATTTATTTGTTGGTCGATGTCTGATGCTGAAACAAATACCGGCTCGTGTGTGTTTAGGCGATCCAGGATGTTGTGGTGGAGACGGGTCTCTGTAACCATGTTGGCACAACAGTCACTGAGTCCATTTCATTTCCCTGCGACTGGACATTAGCCAGGAGCAGCTCCCGGTCCAAACTGGATTAGCGGGAGTCTTATCCCGGCTCTCTTCCTCTCCGGCCCGGCAGGTTGGGTGGTCAGAAGACGCCGCGGGCAACGATCGTCTCAGAAACCCACAGCTTTGCTTCGTTCTGCTGTGTGAGAGCTGCTAATTTCAGCAATGAAGCCAAAAAACATTTAAAAAACAATAATTCAGCAACATTTTAAGAAACTATCGGCTACCTCATCTTCTTCTGTTAGTGTTTCTCTTGGTTTTCTTTAATTATCTTTAATAAAAAGATGAAATAAGACAACAGGAGTGTGGTAACAGCCGAGTTAGCGTTGTGCTAACAGTAGCTAACACGGCTACAGTGACGTGTTATCAGGAGCAGGAGTTTCGTGTTTGTACGAAACACACACACATTTTTCTGATTTTATGACCTCCTGTGTTTGAAGGTTAGGACTGTGTGTGTGTGTGTGTGTGTGTGTGTGTGAGACCACTTAAAAGCCGCCATATGGTCATATATGTGTGTCTGCACATACACAAGCTTCTATGTGTATGTGCGTCTGCAATTATATATGTGTGTGTGTGTGTGTGTGTGTGTGTGTGTCACATGGCTGCCCCCTATTAAACTCAGCGCAGCACTTAGCCTCGGCTCCAAAATGGCTTCAGATCTCAGCCTCTCAACATGGGGTGTTCCTTTAATGCCACGGTGTGTGTGTGTGTGTGTGTGTGTGTGTGTGTGTGTGTGTGTGTGTGTGTGTGTGTGTGTGTGTGTGTGTGTGTGTGCAGGTGCATGAGGAGTTGTCTCATTTTGGAGGAAACCGTCTCTGTGCTCGGCTGCTCATGCGGAGCTGTTATTTATTCTTCTTCGTAGCCGGCTGTAAACATCTGCACCACATGTTTCGCTGCTCTTTCTGATTGGACAAACAAAAGCTGCTTCCTTTCTCTTGTTGTTTTGGACCAGTGACCTCAAGCATAAATGCCAGCTGGGTCCAGTAAGAACCACAATAAGGAGGCGCGTCTCTTCTTTGTTTTTATCGTCTTTATCGGAGGAGATCAGCGATAAAACAAAGCGAGTGATGCCGTCTGTGGTTTGTAGAGTCGCCGGCTGACAGCAGCAGATCGTGTTGGTGTGTTTTTAGGGGAATTCTCTGTTATAAAATCCATACATCCTCCTCCCTCCTCCTCCTCCTCCTCCTCCTCCTCCTCCTCCTCCTACACCCTCCTCCTCCTCCTCCTCCTACACCCTCCTCCTCCTCCTCCTCCTCCTACACCCTCCTCCTCCTCCTCCTACATCCTCCTCCCACACCCTCCTCCTCCTCCTACACCCTTCTCCTCCAGCTCCTACATCCTCCTCCTCCTCCTCCTACACCCTTCTCCTCCAGCTCCTACATCCTCCTCCTCCTCCTCCTACACCCTCCTCCTCCTCCTCCTCCTCCTACACCCTTCTCCTCCAGCTCCTACACCCTCCTCTCGTCTGTGAATCGCCTCCTTTGTCCTTCAAACTTTAAGCAGCACGACTTCATGTGAATATCATATGATAACAAGAAGCTCACACACAAACACATTTCAGACTGCAAACACACACACACACACACACACACACACACACACACACACACACACACACACGTCCAAAAATATGTCTTTCGTCCCGGCAGCTCTGGGCCTCCTGACCTCGTTAACTCACCCAGATTTCCACCAATCCTCACATCTGGCTGAGCTAAATGATCCCTGTGTGTGTGTGTGTGTGTGTGTGTGTGTGTTGTGTGTGTGTGTGTGTGTGTGTGTGTGTGTGTGTGTGTGTGTGTGTGTGTGTGTGTGTGTGTGTGGGCAGATGTATAGCAAACAGCAGCTCTGTAAAGCTCAGCGGTGAGGTTGTTTTGTATTTAGATTTTCTCTCCATGGTTTGTAGGCGATGCCGACACGCATCGCCTCGATTTGAGAAACCAAACTTCCTCAAAGGTTTGTTTGATTTTTAACTTCAGTGAAGATTATTATTATTAATAATTATTATTCACTTATCTTACTCTAACCTTCAATAAGCCGACTGGATAAAGTCAAGATTTCGATGTAAAATTCCCCAAATCTTTTTTCACGACATTAAACGAGCGATCTGTTGATCTTCACTCGTCCGGATGTGATCCAATCAGCTCTTCTTTGAAACTACATGATGTTCATTCTATTCAAACATTAGATTCCTGCATATTTCTTCATGTTTCGTGCATCAGTTTCTACACATTTCCCCACAAATCTAGCTTTAAATATCTGCTGTTCATGGAGCACTCAGGAAGCACATTATCCGTACGTACTAATGAGTTCAGTGCTGAACGCAGAGAGAATGAAATGTTCATAGTTCTCTTCTGGTTTCTCTGCAGTAAATCAGATTTAAGGAGGTTTTTAACTTCTGAATAACAAACAGCTGTTTCATGACATAGAAGCGCAGAGTCAGATCTGTTCAGCTGATTTTAAATTAAATAATGAACATTAGAAAAACACTCGACCACACTTTGATATTGGAAACACAGAACACTCAAAATTAAATCTTGGTACACGTTTCTGACTTAAAACAAACAAGAAAAATCACCTGAATCAAACACTGTAAAAAAGTCTAATAAAAATTTAATCCAGCAACTTTCTGATCACTTCAGAAGAATTCAAGTATTCAGCTCAGACGGCTGGTAACGTTTCGTTTGAAGCCACTTTCACTCGTCTTAAAGTCCTTTTTTTTCCCCAAAATGACAAATGGCTGAAATCCACGGGAGGTTGAAATCAGCTGAGCTGTGATCGGAAACAGCTTCTAAACAGAACAATCAATCAGTTCAGCAGCTGTGTGATCAGCAGCAGGTGTGAGAGAAACTGTCAGCTGGTCAAAGTTTCGCTCAGCTTTTGTTTTTGTAACAAACGTACGAGATGATTCTGTTTCCCAGCGGCAGGAAGCATCCTCACTGACAACAGCTGAGATTCTCTCTGTGTCGCCTGTCACAGTTTCCTCTCCTTTATTGTATATTTACACTGATGTCATGTTGCTGTCTCGATCCGTCGTGTCTGGAAAAAGACGAACCAAACAGGTGAAATGAGACTTTTAGCTGTTTTTTTTTTTTTTTTTAAAAGAGGACAGCTGCTTTACTCCCATCTTTTTACAATTTAATTAGAAATTGTGTGTGTGTCAGTTTTTTTTTTTTTGGATTTAACGCTGTAGCGGCTTCGCTCTGATTCCTGTTCGTCAATTGACACACTTGTCTCATTGGCTGCCTTTAAGTGCACGTATCCTACACACACACACACACACACACAAATATAGCATTAGTCAATCAGTCAGTCAGCGTGAGGCCTCAGTAAAAGCCTGCACCGTGTGTTTTCATGGAGGGAGGGGGAGGAGACGGATGGAGCCTCGCAGCGGGGCAGCTCCTCGCTCGGCTCGTGGAGGATCGCTGCTCCGTCAGGTCCTTTGTGTCGCGCTACAGAACGAGATGCCCTCCTCCCTTTTTCTTTTCTCCCCCAAATCTGATGTAACTGAGTCTGCACTCGTTTGGAACGAGGACGCTGGCTGCTGTGCGGAGAACAACTTCATGTCATGCCAGTTTAAAACCGTCAATATTCAGACCAAAAAAAAAAAGTATATTTTAGCAACGCAAACGTCACAAATGTTAAAGTGATTCAGTTCCAGTGTGGAAAGTGAAGCAGCGACAGTGAGAACATTGAGCTCAACATTATGTTTTTATGATTAAGGTGACCTGATGTTCTTCATCCTGTTCTTGTTACTGAAGATTCTGTAGGAATATTAATAATAATAATAATAATAATAATAATAATAATAATAATACAACAATTGTGAGTATTCCATGTTTTTCTGATGTGTAGAAAGAGATTCTGTTGACTGTTCACTCCACGTGTTAGAGAAAAGTTTTGCTTATTTTTGAACTGAAACGATTTGTTGATTATTTGATTAACTGACTGTAAATCTTTTTATTAGTGTTATCTTATTTACTGGCTAAATAAAACTGTTCTAGCTTTTTCCAAAAATACCAGATATTTTTGATGGTTTCGTTTGAGTGTAAGCTAAAAAAAAAAATGTTAAGAACAAAAAGCAGTTTGAACGTGTTGATTTTAGGAATTCTCGCAATTTTCTGTCATCTTAAATCGCTGCCGACTGTTTTCTGCAGCAGGTTTGGAGGCCTAAACACATTAAATGGATTATAATGTGAATAAAACACATCTCAAAATTAAAACAGAATATAAAAAACTAATTTTACATGCGAAAAGGCCGAAATTAGCCTTTTCTTTCATATCCCCCCAAAAAAGGTTTGTGAAAAACAGATTATATAGCAACAAACCAAGTCTGTGCACAGTTACAAACCAAAGAACAGACTCTTTAATTAAAACAAGAAAACTGTGTTATTTAATTAGAAGCTCATCAGTTTCATTTTGTTTTTAAATAACTTAAAAGCCTGAGTAATGTGTAGTAAATTAAACTTTAGTTATTCGTTTTTTCACTGTTAAAAAACCATTTATTAAACATTAAACAATCGTTTAACTGAAGTTTAAAATACTCTGTAAATGTTTAATAAATACTGTGAAGCTCGTCTGTGACTGGAGCTCAAACTTTTCCCGTCAGAGGGACAAAAATGTAATTTATCAGAGGGCAAACTTATTTTTATCGTCTCGTATTGCTGACAATTGTTTTTTACGACTTCTTTGGTCCTCTGCTCAGATTCTGAAAGGCAGTTAATAATTTGTGATCCAAAATATTAAACACATATTTTTACCTCCCACAAAAAACCAACTTCATTTTTAAAAACAAACTTTGACAGTTTTTTTTTATGGGAAAAAACATGTGGTGAGACAAACTGAGCACCTTTAAAATGGCTTTAAATTTACCATTCATCAGTTCTGTCTGTCGAACACGACGGAACCGGAGCAGAAGCTGGTTCTGGTTTCTGTTCCACTGTTTGTGTTTAAACTCCTGAACCAGAACCTGAACCAGAGTGTTTCAGTCTGATCTGACACGAAACACACTCCAACACGACTTTAAGTCATTTTAACAGCGACAAAAAAAAAATCCAACTGAAGCTTCATCAATGGACGAGATGCAAAAACAACACGTTGAATGTTTTTTAGAAACAATTCGTCAATAAAACATTTGATTGATGCAAAGAAAATGTTTAATTAGTCATTTAGTTAATTTCTCTGTGACTCAATGTAATGTAGTTATCAGCTCCAGTGTCTATAACAAGGGAATTTTCTCCTTGTCTGTGCTTTGCGTCTCTCCTCGCTGGATATCTTGACACCTGACACGTTAAAGAGCAAACCATTAGTTTATTTAACGGCGGGCGATCAGAGACAGCAGCCGGGTTGAAGGACAGTCGCTTTCAGCTGAGGAGGTATGCAGCCGTCGCCACGCGGAGCCGCAGAGGTGTAATTAAAGATGGGAAGAACGAATGAATATAATGAAAGTAAAGAGAGAGTATAAAGGATATTACTGAGAGGGAGGGGGAGGGAAACATCAGCTGTATTATGTTCCTCCGGCTGAAGGTCGCATTCAATCCATCCTGCCTCAGTGTTCTGCTCTCTTTAACCTGAACTCACTCGGTAAATAAAACTCTACAGTGATCACATAAGCCTCCTGTGAGAGTGTGTGTGTGTGTGTGTGTGTGTGTGTGTGTGTGTGTGGAGCCCTCTTGCTTTTCTTTTGTCTCATCCGACATTTAAATCTCATAAGGAATTTACCCACGTGCCCCGGCGGGTTCCAGAGGAGAGGGAGAGGGAGAGCTGGGGGGCCCGGCTAAAGAGGTTTAGTCCGCCATCCACCTTTTAAACCCGACAGCCCGCGGGACAACAAAAACACCCAGAACCGACCTGAAATGTTTTAAAACGACCTTGATGAAACGGTGATAACGAGAGGACGGACAGATGCAGGCGGAGAAGACAGAGGCGGTGTCGGCGCGCTGATGGCCGCCGCGGTCGACACAATGACGCGGGACAATAGGAGATGTAGTTTGTTGCCTGGCGGGCGTCGGTGCTGTTTGGACTGAACAATGAGGCTCACACGGAGATTTCACACATTAAGATTCAGCCGGGTCTGTGAGAGACGTGGACTCCCCGCTGTGCCGCCAAAACAAACCGCAGGCCCGATTCTGCTCGGTTGTTTCGGGGCGTCACGCTGCAGTTGTTTGTGTGAGATTCTCTCGCTACCAAAGCATGACATCAAAATAAAAACTCATCTTTTCGTCTTTGGTTCGCTTTATGAACATTTTCCACACCTGAAAATTGGTGATTTGGGGAAAATGTTCTCCAGAAGCGGTGTCATGTTGTCGAGGGTTCAGGAGTGGACTCACTTCATCGACACGGTCGCTCGCGTAAACTAGAAAGGTTTTAGGATTTGAAACGAAACAATCCGGTCTTTGCAGATCCCGATGGATTAACACAGCTAGTGTGAAAGTTTGAAGTCTCAGTGAGACTCAGAAGTCCCTCCAGGATCAGATTTGTGGAGTTTTGACTGACGACAACATTCACGTTTTCAGTAAATGTTCACTTACAGCCCACGCTAACGAACTCCGTTAGAAATAACAAGTGGAGAAAATGAGGGAATCCGTCTGAAGAGGCGAAGACGTAAACAGCTGCAGGCAACACGAGCTCTTTGTCCTGCCGGGAGTTTGAAGTAAATTAGAAAACCTCAATAACGAGCTCAACCGTTCATTATTTAATGACACAACTGTGTGTAGGCTTGTTGTTGTGCGGCGGATTCCGTGCACAGGTTATTATAGTCTTATATATTAAACACAGTTCACACTTTAAACTTCCTGCAGGTCTTTATTTCTTCCAGGAGTTTTGTCTTTGAACTTCTGAGGCAGCCTGAAGTCCTGCGGTGCGTTCAGGGGCCACGACACGAAAAATCGGTACAGTTCAGTTCCAGCTGAACGACTTTTTAAAGTGAAAGACGATGAATACAAGTGTTGTTGGACTTTTTAATAACACGTGGTGAAGTCTTTAACATCTGAGAACAGCCTGAGTGAGATGCATCCAGCGGGAGATTAAAACGTGCCGTCACAGCTGCTCCGGACCGCCGGTGCCTCACATCTGTCCACTCAGCGCCGCTCGGCCAGAGTAAAATAAATAAATACATAAAATAAAAAAACACGTTTATTCGGTGCTTAGCGGAGACCCTCGAACCTCCTCGCCCCGGGGCTTTAATCACTGGCATTAAAAGCTTAAAAATCAACGAGGAAAACACAGCCCGGCCCTCGGCCGCTGTGGTGTCGGGCCCCTCGGTGCGATAGGTGGCCGCGGTCCTGCCGGTCCAGTAGATCAGCTGTTCGTTAAGCATGATGTCACCGCATCTCTCTCTCTCCCTCCTCCCTCCCTCTCCCTCTCTCTCCCTCCTGCACAGAGCGAGTTTTAATTCAAATGTAGGTCAAGTGGGGACCAGATGAGATTGTTTAGCGCAGCCTGATGCTGATGCTGCTGCTCCAAACCAAAACAAATAGTGTGTTTTCTTACTTGTGTGTGTGTGTGTGTGTGTGTGTGTGTCAGGCTTGTGTGCTGAAGCGCTGCATCTTTACTCAGTTGCATGTGTGATGGTACAGTGAGTCACTGAATCTCATTAGATATGTGTGTGTGTGTGTGTGTGTGTGTTTGTGTGTGTGTCAGGCTGAAGCGACTCGAAATCTAGTTAAAAAAAATAAGCTCTGAACTGTTGTTGGATTCTTTTTCTCTGTTCTGACTCCAGAACCGGGTCAGCAGTTTAATCTGCTCCTCGGACCATTACATCTGTTTTTCTTTTTTTTTTTTTTATATCCAGGATTTTGCTGCAGACTTTTTTTTAGCGGGATTGTTGCGACATAAAATGACCGATTCTGAGCAAAAATAGTCAGAAATAGCAGATTTCACTGTGATGCATCGCGGTCTGTTGTGTCAATAACAACTCAGCAGAGACTTAACCGCTCACATTAAAGTGCTACATGGTTTGTATCGTGACAGGAAGTAGAGATGGTGTGTTTTTAATGCATGAAAACATGATTAAATTTTGGATTATATCGCATTAATAATTAGGGTTCTGTTGAACATTTAATGACTCAGTTCAGCTCGTACATGTGAGAGACATCGACATGCTGAATGAGGATTTCAAGCCTTGTTTATGTTTTTAAGAGAAACAGACTTGTGACCAGAACATCGCTGGTTTAAAACTCTGAGGCAGATAAAGAGCGTGTAGAGTGCAGAGATTAAAGTCTCCAACAGAAACTTGCAGTTCAGGAGTTCCTGAGGCAGAGAGTCTCAATCGAAATAATCCAGGAGGTGAATCTAGACGTGTTTCCCAGATGTTTAAGAGTGAAGTCCAGCCAGGATAGAAGCTGCTGCGTTCATCACTCGAGTTGCGGTCTCGCCTTCCAGCTAGATTTCACCTCCTTCTCGTCTCTAAACGTTCTGTTGGACTGTAAACGGCTGCCTGCTTCTGGTGCTTCTACGCGCTGCATTCAGGGGCTGTTCGGGAATTACAAACAAACTGCATCTCATCCCATTCACGTCCAACCTTTCAAAGACTTTTTGCCGCCTTTTGTTAATACTCTGTAGACTGGTCTTAAGAGAAATGTTTTTTTTATTCAGCTTATTCAGATAATTTCTACTGAGGTCTAAATCAGATTAATTGCAGAACAACAGATAACATTTTGTCCTACAGGAGGCAATACAGAGTTTACAAAGTGCCAGAAATAGAATTTTATCCTCTGGGGAGCAAGAATCATCTTAATAGAGTCTGAAACAAACTTTTTGGTGCGTCTTGTGTACACAGAAACATTTTAACACGGAAGGAAAAGTCAAGGACTAATTAAGAAAAGCAGGAACATCCATTGAGAACAACACTTCCTGTAGCTGCTTCACAATAAAAGCAGTGGATTAAACCTGTGACCTTTTACCGGAGAGTTCTGACGCGTAGTCGGTCAAACTCCATACTTTAACTTTCTGACCACAGTGAAGTTTTAATGTTGATTAAAGGTCTGATCTAGACTCAGGTGAGCGCTGAGAATAACTGACCCTTTCAGAGAGCCAGCTGCTGATTGGCCACATAATGATGTTGAAGTTGTGAATGGAACAGGACGCAGCAGCAGCAGCAGCAGAGCAGCAGCTCAACTAACAAGATTACACGTCGGCGTCGTTTGCTTTCCATCCGAGCCCGGATGTTTCTCATTTGATAGTCGAAAGCCTCATTTGCGCTGTGGATGTTTTTTTGTGTTACACTGTGGAGCCATTATGCTTCACTTTCTTGAAAAAAGAAACAGTAATTTAGATCGTCAGATCCCCGCCTCCCTTTGCAACGAACTTGATAATAATTACCAGAGGAGGATTGGGCACGGAGGCTCCGTGTTAGGAGATAATGAAGCAGACAAAGGCTCCAGTTTCACAGCTCCTTGGTGCTAACGAGGAGATCCAGCGAGTGATTGTTGACTCGTGTGGAGGAGCCACAGAACTTTCCCACAGTGTTGCATGCTGGGCTAAAACCTTGCCACGCGCCACAACAAGTAGACTTCACACAAAGCTTCCCGGATGCCGAGCTGATGAAGGGCCCCCCCCCCCCCGAGCCCCTACGTGATCCGCTCCGACAGCCTCTGTGGAAACACCACTCTGTGAAATGGATGTGTTCCAACAGGAAGTAGAGCCGCAAAACTGAAACTGAGGGTTTTTAAAGAGCAGAGTATTGGTCTTGAGATCTCTGATGCTACATTATTACAGCTGTTGCGTTCAATGCACTGAGAACAACAGCAGCTAGATTTTTACATTCAGTGTTTGTAATCAGTGTTTCACATCTTACACAGAAAAAACACAAGAACTACTTTCTAAAATTTCCATTGTTGACAATTTTAATACAATTCACAGGAGCCTGCAGTCAAACTAACCTGACGTGAATTTGTCAGATCGATGGTTGTGATTGAGCTAATAGGTGACTTAAGCCTGTTGTGTTTATAAAAGGGCCTTCTGGCAATTAAGAATGTCATTTTCATGGAGTTTGAGCTAACTAAGAGCTCTACAGAAGACGTTTCTCAGCTGCTCTCTCCTCTTCTTCAGGCCCATGTGACAGAGACCGGAACGATTCTCTCAAGACTTTTTTTCTTCTTCCGTGGAGACTCATTGTTTTTGCTGGCGTTGACTGAAAAACTGTATCCAAAAAGGGGGATTTGACCGGGGCTCCACCTGTAGCTAGTATCGATTCACTAGCATCAATGAAAGTGCTCTCCGCCATCGTTGAGATATGCCTTTTATTAAAAAAATTCCAATGTCCTTGTCACGGTTCGAATCATATCCTATCGTGGAAGGCTTTGTGATATTGGAGAAGTATTGTTGTTGATATGATACATCGTGATGAACTTGATAAAACCCCCTGAGTAGCCAAGGATGGTGCGTTCACAGCCAACCGGGAGTTAGTTGGTGTTCTATTAAGATGAGCGTCAACGTCAGCCTAAAAAAAAAAAAATTCAAGGCCAGAAGGACGGCGGTGTGTCGGCAGATTAAAAGGGTTCTGCTCCCAGTGAATTGCGAAGTGCTGCTGTTTAGAAATGATCAAGTCTCGAGTGGTTGTTGGGGGGCCCACGTGGCACTCAAGCGTGTTGGTCTTTAAAAGGCGAGGTCACTCTCTCATCAACCGTTTACAACCTTTTCTCTTTCTTTCATTTATTTTTTTTACATTCTGTCACCTCCCGTCTGCAAAGCTAATATTTCAGATTCTTTTCATTCCCGCGGGGAATAATTTGTTCTCCCGCCTGAATAGAATTTTTAAAGAGCGGTCGATGAGCGAGGAAAATGTCAAAAGCCGTCTGCAATTTGTTAGATTTAGTGTTTTATTGTTAATTCTCTATGGCATTAATTTGCTGTTATTTTTCCTGTCTGGCTCCATGTTTTTTTCCTGACCTTGTTGAATAATGAAATGCCTTCAGAGTAATGTGGACAGGAACGTGTTTCGCTTAAAGGGGAGTATTGTCATGTGGGAAAAAAAGGGGAAGGATGCACATTTTAAATGTTAGCAGGATCAAATCAAAGGTCCTGAAGTACTTGAAAAGTAAGAAAAAAATGTGAAATTGCTTTCTTTAGAGGAGGCAGAATGAATCCAGCCGAGTGTTGTGCAGATTTCTCATCGTTATTGAATCTCGTGGCGGCGTGTCGACACGGTTTGTGGCGGCATGCAGAAGTCCTACACGAGGCCACTGAGAACAAAACCGAGACATTGACCTGTTCAACATCGCCCGTCTAGTCAAGTCTAATTACATTTAATTATTCACAGCTTTAATATCTTTCTATCAATAAGTGCTTCACACAGCAAGGACATGGAAACACATGAATACGACACGGCTAACACTGTGACTGAACAGGCAATAGGTTGGATCTCGTTAGCGTGTGCGGCTCCACATTTAATTCCAATGAAGCAACTCGCAGATCGACGGCGTGCTGGTGAAGTCAGTTAACCTTTTCCTTCCAAACAAGACACAGTCAAAGAAAATAATCTGCAAGAGATCATGTCATTCAATCAGACAAAAATGCAGAACAATCTGTCGTTTCAGCGATAAAAAATCTGAATATTTTCTTTATGGAGGCCAAACCGATCCCCAGAATAAATGTTTTGACATTTCTTTGGGGTTAGTTTTCAATTTTAAATCTCTTAACAACTCTGCTCACGGTGGAAAAGATCATGTTTTGGCTCAATATATCCGTTTTGGTTGCACAACATGTCTGGACTGTACATCACACATCTTGACTTGACTGTCGAAAAGATCTGTATTTTGTTGCCACGGATGTGATGTCATACTTGCAAATGTTGAAATGTCCGTCCCTCATCAAAACTATCGCGTGGGTTCACGCTTTTAAAGTGTTGCGATTGCTGTAACTCCACCTCTGCCACCTCCACCTTCACAATTTTAGGCCCCTAAATTAATAATGTGAACGCGATACGAAGTTTTGTTGAAATATCTATACGGTACGTAGTCTATGGTGCTACAGATATGAACGAATCAGTGGTCTTCTTTTACGACTGTTGGTCAAATAATTTTAAAATGTCGACTTATGTTCTATGAAACTGTGAATTGGCACTTTTTGCTCCTTTATAAGATGATTCATTTATGAGAAGTGGCTGTTTAATCAAGAGATTTATCAATTATGAAAATGATCATTAGTAGCAGAAGCAGAAGTTTGACAGGAAGTCGCCTCGATGAGTAACTTTGTGATAATCCAGATCTTATTTGAACCTCGCATGATGTTGAGTTTGGAGGTGACTTGTTTGATTGTCACTCGTCTCCTTTAATCCCTTTGAGGTAGAAGCTGGTTTCCTCCAAAGGAATTTGTTCGTCTCACTCAGCATCGTTTCTACCACCAGTTTTTACACCCGGTCACCACTGAACACCAACTGGTGTTAGTAAAGTAAAGTTGGCCTACCTGGCTTGCGCCTCACAGTCGTCACGTGATAGAGAAGAAAAACAGTATAATTAATGTGAAACGTGACGGTTTTCTTTGAGGTGGTAACACATGTAAACTACTCTAAACAAAACAGCATCTGTTTTTCAGTCGTCTGGACGTGTTAACCAACACTAACCGAACATAACAGATAGAGATTACTCCCCTATGCTAACATGTAGCAGCTGTCGGGATACGAAAATGAGACGGGAATGACGGACTGATATGATTTAGGAACTGAAATCTAAATTTTTTTTTTCTTGTAAAATTTCTTGGCATTTGTGGCGTCTTGGCAGGAAAACGGTGGAGTTAATTTGCCGTGTGTTCTCGGGGCTCGGAGGCAGATGGTTCAGAGCCGCTGGTCCAGATGGTGCAGGTGGATCCAGACTGACCGCGAGCGCCGACGCTTTGGTGTCGAGGCAATCAGGAGTCCGTTAATTTCACCTTATCATCTTCTCCTTTGTCTTTACTTTTCCTTTCTCAGCTTTTGCTTCACCCCCACAGTTTTACTGAAGCTCACTGTAAAGGTGTGAACACACCTACAGTTTGATGTCTTTGAGCTCACACCGATCATGTGCGCCAAATAGATGAAAGTCGTGTGACTCAGTTGAAGCCGCTGTGCAGGACAGATGTTTAATCTTCCAGCCAAGTTTGGAGATTTTTGGCAGCAAAGGGGATTTAAATAAAAAAAGAAAAATCTGATTTCAAGTTCCTTTATCCTTTAATTAACTCGGAGCATCTGCATTTACTCAGAAGAAGACAGATTCACAGTTCAGTATCCAGTTTATCCTCGTCAGTGTGTTCAGGTGTTTCGCTCCATCACACCCCTGTTGTTAACCACTTGGCAGAAAATAAAAGAATAGACCAATTACCACTCTTGTTCTTTAATAGGTCTCTAATCACCGCTATCTCCCCGCTCCCCCACCACCACCACCACCATCACCATCACCCCACCCCCCATGTCCTCATTCATTTGGGCGAAAACACAAACTCTCTCATCTCTCCCTTTTAATTGTTTTCGATTTGTTTCTCGTTAGCACTTTCAAACGCCTGCACCTCCTTCTCTTCTCTCTTGTTGGTTCTCGTGTTTGTGTTGGAGGTCAAATGATAAATAAAGAGGAGGATGCGAGTCGCAGTGAAATCTGCACAGGCAGAGCAGAAAGGTAAACACTTCGGAGGACAGCGCTCACCATGAAGGCAGCGCAGAGGGAGAAAGGAAACACAGAGCCCGTCTTCATCCTCCTTCCTGCTCTCCACCACATAATGAAATAATTAGATAATTAGACGAGTAATTGGACCGATTCTTTTTTTTCCCCTTTCCTCCCGCTGTGACATCTGCTCGGCTGCAGAGCTGAGAAGAGGAAGATTTAGAGCAGCGCCACACCCATCCTAGCCTGCCCCAGTGCATCATGGGGGGAGAAAACAGGGACCCAAACTTGCCTTGACCAATTGTTTTCCACGCACGTGTGTCTGTAGAGGAGAGGAGAGGACAGGGATTGGTTGCACACAGGCAGTCGTACGCCGTGCTGCTGTTTGATGTTCAGGGGTGATTCATCAACCAATAGGAGAGCTCGACCTATTTTTTTTTTTTTCCTCCTTCCTCTCCCTAAGCCATGACCACGATCAATTGCTGAAAGTGTGACTGGCTCAACGCCATGGCAACATAATGTACAGAAACTACCAAATCCACTGTCAGATGTGTGGCGTGAAGGTGTGCGTGCGTGTGTGTTCTCGGGTTGAATCACCTTCTTACGAGACACCGCCCAATTTTGATTGCTTTTACAGTGTTTCTGCTGCGTTAACAAGCGTGTGTGCATTTCTGTGTGTGTGTGTGTGTGTGTGTGTGCAGCGGTGGTGTGTTAGTCACAGAAATAGCTGCCAGCGCACATCAGCCTCCTTTGAGCTCATCACCGGATACTTCAGAGAGAGAGAGAGAGATGAGATGAGATTAGGGATTTGGTTTGCCGAGAAGCCGTCAGATTGAATCGACACACTGCGTTTAGGCCTGTGTGTTTCTGTGTGTGTGTGCGTGTGTGTGTGTGTGTGTGTGTGTGTGTGTGTGTGTGTGTGTGTGTGTGTGTGTGTGTGTTCGCTTCCTGCAGTTTGTTTGAGTCTTTGTGTTTTTACCACGCCTTTGGCCAATCATGCACATATTTGCTTTATTCATTTTCCCCCTCATTCCCCAGGACACACACCCACACATACACACAATACATACATACATGCACATACTGCACATTGACACACACAGAGACACACACACACACACACACACTCACTGCTCACTCTGTGCCAGCGGTGGTTGTGACTCTTGGTAAACAAGCTATTATATTTGTATTTGCTCTCACACAGACACAAATGGTTCCAACGTTCCAGTGAAGTTTGTTTCCTGCAGAGAGAAAAGGGCTCGGTTGATGTTTCCTCTCTGATGTTTGTGAATCACTGCTCTCTCAAACTGCTCACATGGTGAAAATGACTCCTCGCTTTCCAGGAATTTAGAGTTGGCTCACAGAAAACATCCAAAAATGATTTTATCATAGACGAGCGTGTGGATCTTTGAAACCCTCGGGCCGCGGAGATTGACTGAGATTCATTACTGATATTGTTGCTTTCCTTCGTCCAGTAAGGACGGACAAATTAATCTTTCACAACGTTGCTTGATATTGATTGTTGTATCAAACAAACTGAGAATCAGAGGACATTTCTGGAGCTTCACAGCAAAACCGTGCTGCAGCTTCCTCCTAAACATCTGTAGTAGCTGAGGACCTGTCTCCAGAAACTCTCAGATCCCAAATGGATTTAAAAAGATGTTTAATACCCTCTATGTGCAGACAAACATCTGCTTCTCCATTTAGCTCAGCAGCTACAGTAAAGATTTTGGCCCAAAAATGGGTGTAAATAACCTCTTTTCACTAATTCTTTAAAGGAGTCATCACCTGGTTTTTTACATATCCAGTCCCTCTTGGATCGCTTTGGATCAATTCTTAAAACTTATTAGAAAAAAATAAATAAAAAAAAATCAAACAGAGCTTGTTCTGACCCTTTTTCATACCGCGACTTTCTCACGCGAGATTATGCGCGAGGTTTTGACCGGTCCGGATGTGCATTGTATTAATATGTAATGAGGTGCGCGTTGATTGGCCGCAGGAAGGACAGAAACGGAATGGGGGGCTAGCCTGCATGCACACAGACTCCAAAACATAAACAGCCCCCTGTCATGGCGCATGGCAAATGTTTATCAATCTCACATTCATCAATCGGTGGCCTGAATTTACACTTGATTAGATCAAAATTGGTCGCCAAATTATTCGATAGAGATCTGCTCAGTTCAGTGATGAGAACACTCGACCACGATAACGTCAATTTCCCCCAAAATGCTGCAATCAGACGCGCTAAGACCGTTTCAAAACACTGAACTGGCTGATAAACTGTTGGACGTGATGTGGTGATGTGACGACGGCAATTAAAATTATTTTCTTGCTACTTCCCTTTCTGGTTTTGTGTCTTACTACAGCACTGAAATCAGATCCTGAACGCCTCACCGAGGCACCGAGGTCAAACTTAACCAGAAAGATGTAGCCAGTAGTCATTCAAACATCACCCAGTCAAAGCAGGAAGCCGGTCCTCGGGGCGCCATCAGAGTACACTGTCAGGAACCTCGCATTAAAGAGAAAGCGGTCTGACGGAGGTAGTGGAGCTTCCAGAAACAGATTCACTTTTACCGGCAAGGCCACAGAACAAACAGGAATCGTCTTTGTGTAATTTCTGAGAAAACACACCAACAGGACATCCCCACACTCTGTTAACCAGATGTGGTCCTCTTCAGTATTACAGCCACTTATATTAGCATATATTTAGCTTTTTCTTGGTACGTGACGTTGTTTTTGATCACTAGGGGGCAGAAACTCCAACCAAGAGTCATAGAATTTAGCTTCTTTAGCTAAGCGAGGCTGTAGCATGTTAGCAAACAACTGCCTACACCTGGAAGTCTTTTGGGTGTGTCGTGTCCAAGTCTAAAGAAAAGAAAAAAGGCTTTAGCAACATTGTTTAGCAGCTGAAATCTGTGAAATGATCTGAACTTATATCCTGTGCGTGATGGTTAAAGATGGTGCTGCTATTGTCTGGCTGGTGTGTATAACGATGACCATGCAAGGGAACATACTTAGACATAAAACAGATTCACTTTAAGATTAACTATATATATATCATCCTAACTGCCACATTAGACATACTGTAAAGTGACCGTGGAGTCCAAATCACAGTAAATATGAAACATGTGTGGAAAAAATGGATTAGTCTACCAGTAAATTTCTGTTTTAGTGTTTCTGGTTGGCGGCATGTGATGTCCCCCGTGTCATGTCACCACTGGATTATAGTTATAGGTTTTGCTGTGTGGACTTTATAATCAGGGCCAAAGTGCAAAGAATTACAGTGTTTAATGTTATTTTTACCTAAAAGAAGAAAAGCAGCCTCTGTGGAAAAGGCTGCAGCTAATTGGAGCTGATTTGGAGAGCAAAGATCAGAGAGATCAGAGGGGTCTGGTGCTCCATTGATTTGTAGAGCGTCATCCATCTTGGATCAAAAGATTTTCGTTATGTTTGTCTCCTTTGTCTCACTCTACCAAAAGAAGTATGTCTTTACGCTGCAGGAGAATACACGTTTAAGCACCTGAAGGCTGCGTCGTACTGTTTTATGTTGGTTAACTGTACAGAAAGCTCCCCTGCACGTCTCAGGCCTCCAGGCGAGCTGATGCTCACAAACATGTGTGCTTATTAACCCTCCAAAATCAAAGGCTTGTTTTAGCATCTTCAGCCTGAGAGCTGGAGCCGTGTGTGCATACACTCACTTTGTATCAGCTGTGTAATTCATGCTTCACCATCAGTGGCTTATACATCAACTGCATCATATTCATACGGCGGTACAGTGCAGTCTCTATTACATTATTCTGTCATAGCTTATAATTAATGGATAAGAAGGCCTATGTCATTTCTGATCGAATGCTTTGTAACAGTAAGATTGAATAAGTGTTAACACAGCATAATAACTACAGTTATTGTTGCCATAAGAAGAACATATGGTGCATTTTAAATGTTCTTCTGGGTGATTGTAAACAGCAGTGAGGAGGTGGTGATGATAACGTGTTCGGGGTTTTCATATTTAAAGTTTGACTTCGAGTAATTCAACTTTAACCGTGTGTGACGCGCCGAGCATCAGTGACGTAAACAGAGTCCACCTCTCCTCGGCCCGCCGCCGTCCTGCACGCTGCCGGCTCCTAACGCGGCCCGTCGAGGGATGTTGTGGTGGAGACGGGTCTCTGATTTCCTGTTTGTGAAATCCTGTTGATTTCCTGTAATTAGCATACCCTCCCCGGTGGCTGTCTGACCGGTCGGGTCTGATGGTCAAGGAAAGACGCTGTGGGCAGTGATCGTCTCGAAGTTCAAGTCAAAGTGTTTTCTTCTCCAACACTGGTGAATATATTTCTGTCACTGGTAAAACTTGTTTCAGCAATAACACCAAAATAAAAGCACCATTAAAGGAAATGAAGGGGCTTTTTCCCCCTTTTACACTTAAATGCAGTGACCACAAACAAACAAACAGTGTTGGTTGAGGTGTTAAGTTAACTTGGCTTGCTGTTCCTCCCTCTCTCTCCCTCCTGTATGTTGTCTCACTTCCTCTTCCCTTAAGCCCAGACCCGTGTTAGGGTTAATTAGGTATTGATTTGATCAGGGCCAGGCGAGGGGCCCTGTTCTGAGGGCTTTGGTCATGCTAAATTATTAATGTTCATGCAGAACTATATATAGCCGAGGTCCAGTGGTCACAAGAAGAAAAAAAAAAGCCAAATGCTGGTTCCCTGTTCCCTCCTTGTTTTCCTTCCCTCTCCTCTCAGATTGATTGTGCTGCTTCCTTCAGTGTCGAGTTCCCTTCCGCGGCGGGCTGGAAATGGGAGTGATGCTGTTTTCTTCACATGCTCGAGTGTGTTTGTGTGTAAGCATACCCCGAATTAATTTTTGAGCAGCTCAGTTGCTCTCAACAGACAGCAGAGCTCACATGTTTTGATGTTTCTGGCTGGATGTCCCTGATGCCGTGTCCGTACAGCAAGGCTGATAATTGAAGCATTTCCTGGTCAGTTTTGAAAGATTTCTCGGTCAGCTAATGGCCCTTCCTGTTTCTCCTCCTTGTGCACAGTTAGTTACTCTGTTTGGTCAATGCGAGAGCCCGGCTGATGAACTGGGCTGGGACCATATCATATATATATTTTCTAATAACAGATATTTCATATTGATTTTACCCATCAGCCACCGTCAGCCACACCTCCCTCACAGCCTCCAGAGTTCCTCAATCTTTCCAGCTGGTGTTCATCCTCTTAGCGTTTTACTTCCAAAAGGCCTGCAGTGTCTTTTTTTACCACCCGACATCAGGGGATGGGGGAGGGTTTTGGTCTCCGTGAACGTCATGTTTCACAGATTCAGCAGGGAGAGGAGGCCGAGGTGACAGAAGACAAGGTTCTTTTTCGTCCAACAGAAGAGGAGCAGGATCATCTGATGGTGATGAAGTATTTGCTCTCACCTGTTGTAAAGCAACTGAATGAGTTAAAGAGCGACTTGTGCTACGCTAACGAATGCTCGCAGAGTCGTAATTGGAGATTTTGTTTTAAGCTCGTCCAAAGTATCGGTAATTCGAAAAAAACACGATGACCACATTCGCTGGTAACAAATGCACCGAAGCTTTAAAAAAAACAAACGGTTCTACCGCAACACCTCTGTACGAGCACTGTGTGCAGGTTTTCTAAAAAAAGGATGTTTCGAGTGTCAGTGTTTCTACAAATTCTGGTGTCCTCTGGTGTTTTCCCCGTCCAGACTGAGACCCTGCAGGATATATTTGTGCTGCCTGATATGTGTGACTCTGGGATGTGAGGATAAAATGGTCACCGTCTCCTTCAGGTGGCTTGAGACACAAACATAAAGCCACCTCTGTATCCCTTCTTCTGACTGCAAGCTGACGATGCTGGCTGGTTTACACATGAATAATGACTATGAATCATGCGGTTATAAACGCTGAATTTGCCGTGTGTTTGTTTACAATGTCCGCCTCTGCTTCATTACTAAAATCATTTTCCCGTTTCACATCCTGTTCGCCGATCAGCTGGGAGGTTTCACTGCACCGCCGGCGTGTCCACATCTGTCCACGAGTGTGTTATTAATGGTTGTGTGTCCTTTTTTCTGGTGCAGATGTGGATAAGCTCGATGTCTTGTGATTCCCTCCATGCATGTATTTGTGTGTATTTGTTTGTGTGTGTGTGTGTGTCTCTGTGTGTGTCACGCTGCACTCAGCTGTGCTGCCGGACTCTGTGAAGTGAAACGAAGTGACACAATGGAGGTTTCAGAGATTGGGGACAGCTCTGTGTGTGCATGTGTGTGTGTGTTTGCATGTGTGTGTGTGTGTCTATACTCACGTGCATTTTTGCGAAACGCGCTGACACAAACCGAGAAACCATAATGTGTATATATGTGTGTGTGGTCCCTCCCTCTCTCTCTCTCTCCCTCTCTCGACCATGTCATGTGTGAATGCTTTTGGGCCCACAGTGTTTTCACTGACTGACCTACATTTCGGGAGCTTTTTTGCCCGTGGCTCAGGAGACTTGGTTGCTGTTATCTCATCTAGCCAATCGCGTCCCCCCTAATCTCATTTGTCCAATCACATCCTCCATCTCATCCGTCCAATCGCGGCCCCCGGTCCCTCGCGAGGGGGGGAGAGTCATCCTCTCCTTTACGCCGGCCGCTGCTGGGGATGCATTCGAGTCACTTCAAATATGAAAAGCACTCGGCATCTTGAGGCCCAAATAGCACGAGGGCCCGTGTAACTTTGACTCTCAGGGCCGATTTCTCACGCTGCTGCGCTGCAACCCGAATCATTTCCCCCCCTGACTTGAAAGGAGATCAGCATTTCTGTCCGTATTGGCAGCTGGAGAGGAAGGGAAAAATTGAAGCTTTTGAAAATTCTTTGAAGCTACCTTTTTTTTGTTATCAAAGCTTCTTTGTAGGCTGCATGAATTTTGCATGTGCAGGTTTAAGGGAACTTTGTGATGTGGTGTGTGTGTGTGTGTGTGTGTGTTCCCTTATATGCAGCAGTACTGTAGTAATTTGAGAAAGCAAGGAAAGAGGTAGAAACATGAAAAACTGTTCGCTGCCCGTCAGCAAAGATTTGGCCAGGAAGATTTAGAACGAACACATTGGAGACGGGTTTCATCTAAATTTCTACCTCCAACATTTGAGCCTAAAAACGCTTTGCACGAAGCACAATTTTTGCAACAGTGTCATTCCAAAAGAGACGTGACAGAACATGTTTGACGATCCCCTTTTTTCCTAAGTTCAGAATGTAAAAATCTCTCCGGTAAAAGAGCGGATGTTTTCCAGGTTTCTTCATCATGTTTTTTCCTAGCGAGTCGACTCAAGCTTCCCCCTGCTAAGCTATGGCCCTGTGTGTGTGTGTGTGTGTGTGTGTGTGTGTGTGTGTGTGTGTGTGTGTGTGTGTGTGTGTGTGTGCAACCATTGTGTCCATCATACCATCATCACATGATTAGGTCTTGCTGGAATTTAAAGAATAACACAACTTCATCTCTGGCATCGAGCCAACAAAAGCTGAAAAGAGTAAAGGACTGGTGATGAGGGATTGTACACACACACACACACACACACACACACACACACACACTTCCTCTCCTGGTGGTCTAATTAACTTCCAGAGGCTGTAAATGTCATTGGAGCCAAATTTCTTCCGTTGTGTTTAAAATTGCTCTGTACAGAAAAGCCGCTGACGAACGAACGCAGTTATCACATAAACTGTAAACTATGTAGTGAATATGATCAGTTTCACAGTAATCAAAAAGTCAAAAAGTAAAAGTAGTGAACGGAGATCTGAACCCCGTCAAATTAAAGTATTCTGAGCTCAGCATCACTTCAGAGCCATCACAATGAAAAATTCTTCATATTCCCCAGAATACATGTTGGTAACGTGTTTCTGCAAACCACTGATGGGATTCAGGATTGATTGTGGATTGGTTAGGGCGAGGCAAAAATCATTATTCTAGCCAAAAGTATGATCTTTTCCTAAACCTAACCGTATTGTCTTGATGCCTAAACCCGACCAAACCGCGACCGCTTGACAACGTCAGTAACGGCTAAAGTCATAACTGTGTCATAATATGTGAAATATTTGCCAGCCAGCTTTATTTTGAAAGTCTATCTGGACGTCACATTTTTATGCTAATTGCTAATTTGAGCGTGGAGGGTGAAGTGTTAGATGGAGGCCTATTTTGATCCCTGACTGAGCTGCTGTATTTGTTGAGCCGGGAGTGAGAACGTGCTGATTGATGCCGGCAGTCACATTAAGAGAAATCAGGAATCCTAACTGACATTAGACTCTTGTAGTTCTTGGTTACTGGTCTGAACCCTGTGAAAACAAAAGCTACACTCCTTGAATCTTTGACCTCCTTCCTGTCGGTGGCCTGTGCCGGAGCTGAAGTGGTGACGCTGCTGTCCTCAGGTCAGCCGTAATGATTCTGTAACAGGGGAACACATTCCCAGGCAGACTGTGTTCGTCAGGCTAGTTTATCCCTCTGCCATGTAAAATATGTGGCCGAACAAGTGGCTACACTTGAACTCTGGATGTGTGTGTGTGTGTGTGCTCTGTTAACCTTTCCAGTCCATGCTAAAAAATGCGCAAACACACACACACACACGCCTACACGTGTCTTTGTCTCAGTTTCTGTCTGCCCTATTTGCATTTAATGGCGGGTGAGGTGGGGGAGGGAGGTGGGGGAGGGGAGGGGGGGGTCAGGTTGAAAACTGCAATATGTATTTATGTTTCTCTGTATGCGGTTGCCAGGCAACAGCAGAATAAGGGTATTTACAGTTAATAAAAAGTGAGTGACATTAGCTCGGTGTATTAATTTGCTTTAAGAGCTGGAAAGAAAGGCGAGGTGTTGTGAGTGTGTGCGTGTGCGTGTGCCTGTGTGTGTGAGTCTTTTGTGCAGAGAGATTAATAAATGCTTCCACACCCTATCTGTTTTGTGTGTGTGTGTGTGCGCGCGTGTCCATTGTGTGTGTCCATATGCATAACAGGCGCTCAGCCAGCATCGTCTTTGTAGATGTTTCGGTGTGATTCTTTTGTGTGTGTGTGTGTGTGTGTGTGTGTGTGTGTGTGTGTGTGTGTTTGCCAAAAAAAAAAAAAAAAAATGCCTGTGCACAGCCTTCTGTGTTTATGTGCACTCGCCTACATACATTGTCTATGCATGCGTGTGTGTGCATGTGTGTATTTAATTAGTGTTGTTGTCGTCAGGTTTCATAGAATCTTAAAAAACATGAATTCACCACACGACTCGCTGTTTTCCGTTGTTTTTTGAGCAGCAGAGGCTGTGCATCAGCAAAATACGTCCTATGGGAAAATCCACTCTGTCATTTATGTTCCTCGCCCTTCAGAACATAAAATAATGGTTCCTTTAAAGATGGATTTTCTTGTGTAAATGCTGGATTTTGCAAAAG
Organism: Sparus aurata; assembly: GCF_900880675.1. Classification (NCBI taxonomy): domain Eukaryota; kingdom Metazoa; phylum Chordata; class Actinopteri; order Spariformes; family Sparidae; genus Sparus; species Sparus aurata. Next base: position 5,289,770 of record NC_044187.1, on the reverse strand, counting down.
GACACTGGAGTTGACGAAGTGCTTTGTTTTTGCAGTTTGACGTTGTGTTTTAGCTGCCGTCATGTCGTCTTGATGGTAAACATGCCAGCGAGCGTTAACCTCACGTCTCTTTTTCTTTGTCACAGGCTTTGAAAGCATCTTGGAAGGCTTGTTTGGGCCGGGACTAGTCAAAGATATCACCCTTTTCCAAGGTAAACAAGCTCACACACACACACACACACACACATACACACACACACACACACACACACATACACACCAACTAACATATACGTTTCTGAATGACAATTGTACATTCAGAAATCTTCAAATTTTAAAACAGAATAACAAAATGCTTCCCAACAGCTGAAACAGCAAACATAATAAAACAAATCACTTAACTAGGAAAGAAATATTGACGTATTTCTGCCAACAGGTTGTTACAAGCACCGAAATGATTTTATTTTTTTTTCCTTACGTTTGACCGCTTTGTTAAAAAAAAAAAAAAAAAAATCATTATTCTGCATTCATGGTTTATTTATTTCTCAGCTCTTAATCTAGTTCACTGTTTATTCCGTGCGAGAGGGAGAGAGAGACGGGGTAGATGTTCAATAAATTTACCCAAACAGCATCTCCACTCTCTATTTATCGATTGGCCTTAAAGACATTTATATCCATGCCTCCAGAATAAACTGTTTAGTATATCAAACATTATGATTAATTCATGCCACAGCCATGTTTAATTGATGCCAAACCGAGGCTGGAAAAGACGGACAGATGTCACTAAACCGGAAAAAAAAGAACAACAACACAGCTGCAGTGAATGAGGCCGGTTCTACAATGTCTTCGACTGGTTATAACCGAGATGTTCTGATTCTAAACAAGAAAAAACACAGTTCGATGGATCTGCTGCTTAAATCTGCAGGTGGGACCAACAGAAACTGCCCCCGCCCCCCCAGCAGAACCAGTCCGTCCGGTCTGGTATTGTGTTTTTCTACAAAAGTGTTCGGCTAATGTTACAGCTGAACACCACATGTGGAGTTCTGTGTGTGAAGCGTTTCACAAGCGTGTGTTTTTATTTACTTATACATGTATTTTTACAAAAGCCACGCTCAGTTGCTTCTCTCTGCCCTGCTGAGTTGGACTGTCGCTCACAAACATTTAATCTAATTATTGCTCTCGTTGCAGACATCCACATTTTTACCTTTCAACGACCCTGTTTTTCAATAAATGTATTCGCCTTTTCATTTTAGCTGTATTTGATTAACTCTGAACCTCGGCTCTGTTGTAAATGAGGCCTCTCCCTCAGTGTGTCCTCAGAGGATTTAATGGATGAATTTTATTCAAACATAAAAGTTTTTTGTATCGGTCCATTAGGCCATTACAGTGAGAGACGAGGCAGCTCGGGGGATCATGAAAGGAGGCTCAGGCTGATCAGATGATGCCATGAAACTTTGACCGCTTGAAAAAAAAAAAAAAAAAAAAAAAGAATGAAAACATGTTTAAAGTCATGTTAGCAGCGGCCATGCGAGGCTGTAATGCTCATTATAGACCAAAAAGTTGTTAGATGGAAGGAATGCTTGATCAAGTGTTGGACAGACCTCAGTCAGACGTACAGCTGTGACGGCAGCATGATTAGAAAACTGTAGGAATAGTTGTTGTTTTTATGTTTATGATGCACAAAGACCAGCACAGTGGGTTAAACCCTGCCGGGCCAATGTGTCGCCAACATGTCTCTTCCGTGGTCAAGTTACTGATAAAAAAAAAAAAAAAATCAATTACATTTTTAAATAAAGGCGACAAACCTTCTTGGTTAGGTTCAGGAAAAGATGCTTTTTAGCTTAAAATAACCACACTCACCACTGGATGTTTGCCTCACACCTGAACCCTTTAACACTCAGTGCGTTTACATGCACAGCTTAGTCAGATTACAGCCATAGTTCGACTATGCTGCTCAGTCGGACAACTGCAATTATCCGAGTATACATGCCAGTGAGAAAATCGAATTACTGGCCGAAAGCATGTCATACCCCGGTACGCTAGGTGGCGCTGTACCCATTTCAACTAGTGTTAACTGCGCACCTCCGGCTGACCTCTTTACGTCACCAGCTGCCTCGTCATTCAAGAAAGATGGCGTACGAAGAGCGAGACGAAGCTACATCTTTGTACACTTCGTATATGGTGTACATGATAATTACACAAACTAGGTGCACTCTGGCGCTCTTTCTTGCGGTGATTTTGGAGGAAAGCCGCCGCCGCCGCCGCCGCCGCCACCGCCACCGCCGTCGCCGTCCGTCTACTTCCGGCTCACGGCCCCGGGGAAAAATCTCGCGCCTGTGCAGAACGCAAAATCCGATCCGATCCGCTGGAAACGTATACATGCAGGAGTAATGCGACTTTCAATCGAATAATCTACGTGGTGTAATTCGACTATGAGAAATCCGATCCGGTCGGATTTTAGTCAGACAAAGGTGTATACATGCATCTTAAAGATCCGTTCATAGTCAGACTAACGCAGTAATTCGGTTTTCTTGAGTGTCATGTAAACGCACTGACAGACTTTCTGGATGTGTTCATCCATTGCTCCGGTCATCGGCACGAGCCAAACCTCCACCCTTATGCTCCGCCCTCTCGTTGATCTATAACATAGCTTTGCTGTGAAGCTGGACTGGATGTCCGCGGGCCTTTAAAAAGTCTAAATAATTTCAAAGTTGGATTTGGTCTTAAATGCCACACAATATTTGATCTCATTCAGTTTATCCAGCTGTTTCTTTTTGTCAAAACGAGTGGAGCCCTCCACATGTGACCACATATATACACTGCATGCCTTTATAGCTGCCTGCAATGCATGTCCAAAAATCTGCCTCTAATCTGGTTAAAATGTATCTTGGAAATGGTTCAAACAGCATAAATGTAAGTGTGTGATAACTGCAGACAGCCTGAGACATCCGAGCTGTCCTGTTTGTTTACGTTCACATATTCTTTCATTTATTAATCTGCAAGTCATCTTGCATTGCACACTACTAAGGGGAAATGACAGAATGTATGCATTTATGTGTTATTTACGCAGCGTAGAGCTCCAGAGTCCTGTGAGAGGGAGACGCAGTTTGCGCTCATAAACCATAAAATATTTCAGAAGTCACTGAAACTGCCGCAGATCAAATATGGACGTCATGAGAATTAAAAAAACCACCATCGAGTCCGAGTTCACCCAATCACCCAGATCTCTCTCTTTCTCTCATCCTATCACAGAGAAACGAGGTCACCACAGTGTCCTGGAGTCATGTGACCCTTCCCCCACCGACTTAAGGCATTTTTAGAATATTTCTGGCCCGTCTACGTCATTTTCACTCATGCGTTACACTTCCACATATATGCACACGTACACGCTCCCTCGTCGAGTAAAGAAAGGCAATAGGCTGTTTACAGAGCTGCAGACAGATATTCACACACACACACACACACACACACACAATTTCATAAACGTGCAACATAAACATTTTTCAACAAGAAAGAAAAGCTGTTCATCAGATTATTTCTCCTCAAAATGCCTTCATTATCTTTTACATCAGTGAGTGGTGGTTTCCTACATTTCCCAGAATTCCCCGTGGCACTCCATTTAAAGAAGGCACTTCTGGCCTCCCCTGAAGTCGGTCACTTGAGCTGTTCACTGTTGAAGCTGTCATGTGACGCTCACAGTGACTCTGGTTGTTGTTTGTCTGCTGCTGTCTCTTATCAAACGATGGAACCTCGGTATCGTCAGAAATCTCAGAAATCACGTTTCCATCACGCTCCAATTAGAAGCCAAACATGTTCTGTGAGTGTTTTACGTTCTGGTTCTGTTTCTGTTTCTGTGTGTGTGTGCGGACATCGATCTCTCGGCCTATTGCAGATTGATTTCTGCCACAATTCCTTAAAATGTTGAATGTTAAAAAATGCTCAGTTTTATAACCTTTGCTCTGTAATTCTGATGTTCACAGTAGATACTGACATCAGACTTCAACAGTTGTGTCTGAAATAATGAGTCTGTCACAAGCTGTCCTCAGTAAAGAAACAAAAATACATCCGACAACAAATTAAAAACCAGGAACCATTCATAGGTGATGGCAGGCAGTCATCAGCTCCTGAGCTGCGTACCAAGTAGTCTGCACCTCACAGCTGCACGCTGCCACTGTTAACATGTTCCTCGCTCTCTCAGCTGTAGTTTTTTTGAGGAGTTTCGTCTAAGTTTGAGACAAATATCCAGTCGGACTCAAGGATGAACTGACGACATCCGAGTGGTCGAACCACAATTGAAATTTACCAACCATAAATCCCACCGAGCATCTGTTTCTGCATTGTGCTCCTTTAAAACCAAAATGTTTTCACACCAGGTGATACGGACAAAATGTGCACTGATGCTGACATACAGATATACATCAGGTCGAGCTCTGTTCAAGATCAGAAAACCAGCTCCAAGTAGTTCTTTCTAAAAGCTAAGTTTGCTGGAAAACTGTCTGAAATGATCTCCAAATACATATATACACAATACAATACAATATAATTATATAGAGTAATACTTGCTGTCTTTCAGTCTCCTCCACCGCCTTGATCTCATCTTCCTTAACATTTGGTTTTCTGTATTGTATCACGGTCACTCCCGACTGAAAAAAGATAAATCACCCTGCAGGTGAACCAAACACAACTCAGAGTTTGAATCTAAGACCTTTTTTTTATAAAATCTAGTTTATTAACAAGGTTTCTTTCTCTCTTGTTTCTGCACTTACATGTGGAATAAACCAGGTGCATGTGTTGAGCAGGAACACACACTTCATGTAAACACTGTCAAGACCTTCCACACACACACACAAACACACTCGACTGCTGTGAGGGTGGGGGGGTCACGCTAGCAGTGGGACTGGAGCTAATTGGCGCCTTCCCAGGGATATTGTAAGGGGCACAACCACGGGGTTCAAGCAAAGTTCACCTTTGACCTTTTCATTAGAGAGAGAGAGAGAGAGAGACAGAGAGAGAGACAGAGAGAGAGAGAGAGAGAGACAGAGAGAGAGAGAGAGAGAGAGAGACTGTTGTTTATGTGGCACGGCGATGTGAGGAAAGTGGACTGTGTGGAAAAAGCCTGAGCTGTGATCTGCTCCATTATAAAGCAGCGCTGCATGTATGAACTGTTGCTTGGACACACACACACACACACACACACACACATACAGGGAATAGGAAGAGGATTCAGATAGAAATCTCAATGCAGCTGCAGAAGCAGAGTCTCTGGCTCATGAAAGGAGTGGATCAGCGTTTTTGGATGTTTTGATTCGTTTTAAAAAACGACGTTACAGCAGCCGAAGGAATCTTGTTTCTGCTGATAGTGTTTTAACCTGTCGTGTGAACAACAGACTCAAAGCCTCCACCCATGGGTCTATATGTTTACTATAATACACGCAGGATGACACACAGGTCATCTATTCAAACAGAGTCTGCTCAGTCTTAAAACTCACTTTATGGTTTGTGTAATCTTCAGAGAACATGAAGTCAGTGAAGACACCTTGTGCGTCGTTATGTCTGGCTGCTAATCAATCAAAACGATTCATTCATTATCATAATAGCTGCCAATCAATTCCATAATAATGTCAGAATTGCACTTCCACATCGCTTCATATAAACTATATCAATGACAGACGAGAGGTTTGCACAGCATTGTGCGTGGATGGAAATAAATCCTTCACTTTTCTGAAACGCAGCAGTGAAGCTGTGGTGAAAATCTGCTAAACAACATTTTTTCATATAATAGTCTGACGGTTTCACGTCTCGCATGTTTTGGCATCACAGAAATCTGGATTGTAGTTTTATTTTTCCCCGGCGATCAGAAACAGTTTGAGGGTTTTGAGGTTGGCAGCTCGATCTGAAGGTCGCGTTCTTCCTCCTGAGCAGGTTCGTGTTGTGGCGGGTTGAAAAGAAAAGAAGGTCGATGTTTTTCACGTCACCCGTCAGCGGTTTGAGTGCGCTGACTGACGGCTGTATGTATTTTAGCACATTGCTGGTAATACTGCGGCTCAAGGTCTGTTTATTTGATCACGTTAATGTCAGGTGGAGGATGATGAGCGTGATCATCTTCAGCATGGCTGAAGAGGTGACATTTTGGAGACGGGGAGTTCTGATGTGTCACATACTGCATATCCACAGTATATTGTGACCGTATTGATTTCATTCTTGTGTTTCTGTGTTCTCTCTCTCTCCCTCCGTCTCTCTCCCTCTCTGTGGAGCTGACTCGATCTTCTTCCTCCTCCCGTCTGTGACACACTCCTCCTCTCTTTCACTGCCTCTCTCTCTCTCTCTCTCTCTCTATATATATATATAAACACTATCAGTCTGTATATGTCACCCTGCGCTGATGTGTTTCGAACTGAATCGAAGGTTTTTAAAGAAAGTGTAGCGCCATGGCAACAGCTCAGGTGTAACCAAGTCGACGGCTGCCTCTCTCTCCCTCAGCTCGGTCCTGAAGGTGCTCTGTTGGTAATTTGCCCGTCTGGATTGTGCATTTACATTCTGAAGGATGAAGACTCGCAGCATGTTTATGGCCTGCGTGACTGCACAACACTGAACTGGAAATGATTCTCCGTGAAGCTGAATTGACAGCTGGCGTCACGTGAATCAAACATAAGCCCACAAGCGCAGGATTAATATTGATAAGAGCAACAATCGACGACCAAACCTCGAGTCCTCAGATTGTTTTAATTCTGTATCGATCAACCGCGTCTGTAATTATTTAAAATACTCTTTTTAAAACATTCATGTGTCATTTTCTTTGTCTTTTGTTGGCTCTTGATGCTGTTTTCCTAACTTCAGTGACTTCATCGCTTTTATCGGTTCCTTGACTGAAACCAGTAAGTAGAGGCCTTCATGCATCCACTGGGACTGATGTAACCTGATGGAAACCAGAGACACATTCATTAATAAAGAGGCCCGTTAAAAGAAGTCTGCACTGATCCAAAATGCAGCGGACAGATCAGCAGGCCGATCCTTTCGTCACAGTTCACACTCTCCATCTTGTGATTTCTCTCACTTTCAAATTTTCCAATTTAGAATATTTCTCACCAACGTCCTGGAATCTGGAGATAATTTCCAACGTATAATCGCATGCTTGCAATTATTTTCATCATCAATTCAACTGCAAGCCGTTTAAACCCAACTAAACATGGAGAAAACATTAATAAACACTTTGCTGCATTTTCCCAGAGTCCTTGTGGATTTTAAGAAACGTCTTCATTAAAAAACCCAAAGAATTCAGTTTTACAACAAAACAGAAACAAATGAAAAACAGAAAATCTTGAGGAGGCGGAGACGCTTAATGAACCAAGAGTAAACATGTTTAAATGTTTTATTATTCTATTATTTATTATTATTATTTTTAAATAAATGTGATGAGTTTACTTTAATTTCTGCAGCTATAAATTGATCAATTGACTAATCAATTTAAAAGAACACTGGTTGCAAACTATTTTGATAAATTATTAGTTGTTCAAGTTATTTTTCATCGTTTCCAGCTTCTTGTGAGGATTATCATCTTTTTCTTGTTGTTAATAATAATAGATGAAGAGTCATTCGTTTATTCCGACTGTTTCCACAATTTCTTGACATTTTACTTACTAAACGATCAATCGATTAATCGAGAATATCCTGCAGATTATTGAACGTAATGCTTAGTTGCAGATCTTATTAGTGAGTTGGCATTTAAGGTACGGTTTGGATCAGTTAAGTTGGAACCAAAAAACCCTCAAACGAGGATTTACAGTATGATAACTGTATCACATCTGTCTCCATGTGAGGAGTAGACAGGGAGACGATCAGATGCAGGATGTTTCAGTTTCCTGATCTACCAGGAGACAGCGGCGAGCTTCTTCATCCCACTGAACACGAGCTGAGTTCAGTCTTGGAAAGGCGTAATTAGTTCCTCGCGAATCAGGCTTAAGGGCATGAATACCTAACAAACACACGGTAATATTTACATGCACTCACACGCAGGCGATCATGCAGTATTTGTGCTCTTAAGGCAACGATGTATTCAATGGTGGATTGAGCTAATCTGTCAATCATGGCGGAGGGTAGTTGTTTTTTTTTTTTTTTGCATGGCGTACTCGACACATGAAGTTAGTCATCGCTGTGATTTAATCCTCGGCTGTAATTAAAAGTGAATCATTGGAATGCTCTCCTCGCTGAGATCTGTGGGCCCTCAGCTGTCACTCTCCGCAGGCTCGACTGGATGTTGAATGAAAACACGCCATTTCTCCGTCGATCCGTCAACATCTCATCACATCACCAGAGAGACGCAACAAAAGAATATCACTTTCTTTCACCGTCACCAGATTTTCCTGGGGACTCCAAACTTTGCTTGATAGCAGGACTTTAGATGCCAACAGTGTGCGGTTTGGGTTTAGGAAGTGCATGGAGGGTTTTTAATGGGAGTCTTGATTCAACATGTTGCTGTCTGTCTCCCTCTCTCATCCAGACTGCGAGCCGGAGGAAGTGTCCGACTGGTCCTTCGATGAAAACTGTCTCTTCTGCTGCTTAAGACGTGAGAGAGTCAAGGTAGGAGTCATCACAACAATTATTCCTCCGTCAGAAAAGCCTCTATGACTCTGAGCATCACTAGATGGCTTTAATGTCCTGTCAGAAGCTGGTGGGTGGCATCTCTTTCGCCTCACAACACTTAGGTCCTCGGTTCAAGCTGAACCGGGCTGGTGTGGAGCTCTTCTTCTTCTGTTCCACCTAATTAGCTCTGGTTCTTGAACTAGTCGCATTCAAGCTTCTCCGAAACCTCGGTGCCATCCAGTGATACAGCTGGCCATTTCCACAAGTTTGGAGCCGAACTGTTCTGATGGAGATTGCGTCATCGACAGAGGCTCGGCGAGCTGTAGAATATGACTCGTTCCACTTGTTTTACAGTTCCAGAAACAACAACCGGTTCTGTGTTGGTGGAGAACGGGTCTGTGTGTCAACTACATACACGCCATTCCTATGTTCTCCTCAGAGGAGGAGAGCACGGTAAAACTGTCCAAATAAAGAAAATGAATCAATTGAGCAAATAAGAAATTATGCAAAAACTGGTTATTGAGTTTCACATAATAATGGTAAATTGAAAAAAACTATGAATGCCGAACCTACTTAAAGAGGCACTATGTAGTTTCAATACAACTATAACAATAACACAAACTCAGGAATTTTTATTTCCATTAGTGAAGAAACAAGCTGTTCTCAGAGGAAAAGAAGGTCCCAGAACACTGTTTGAAGCTAGAAAGGTGGCAGGGTCCGCCACATATAAACAGTAAAACAGTATGAAGTCGTGTTGTCCTTTAACGTCAGTTTGTCAGGCAGTTAATCAAACTATCTTTCTCTTCTGACTATGTTTGACTGATGTTCAGTTCTAGATCAACATTATCTGCAAATTAAAACCAGCAAACCAGGAAAATGTAGTTTGAGAATAACTTCTCTGACCTCACTAGTGTCTGTAGGAAGCTTACTGTTTAAACATCCTTCAGTAATGTGTTGGAGCAGCCTGTCACAGGGCAGAGAAGCAAATCCCAAAGCACCACTTCAACACATAATACACCAATACTTTGAGCTCCTTTTAATAACTGACGACAACTCAAATGACTGTATAAACCTTGAGAACATCCTCAGTGGAAATGACCCCCTTGATCAAAGTGTCTGTCTTGTTCGGGGACAGTTGAAGGAAAAGTGTGACGGGTTTGTTACTCCACCGTCTCTCAGCCGTCTCTCAGATTTCTTGGAGAGTTTGTTGAGAAGATCGACATCACTCTCATTATCTGTGCGCTGAATATGATGCTCGAACCCACAGGATTATCCAAGTTTAGCATAAGGAATGAGAGATTAAACAAATGAGAAATCACGTGTAAATTAGTTTAATTTAAAGCTGCTGGTCGGCAAATTTTGGACCGACCCAAGTTAGTAATGTCCCTGTGCTTCCTTTCTTTATGCTAAGTTAAGCTAATTGACTCCAAGTTCTGTCAAAATATCAACATATTGTTTTTTTCACCTTGATACAATGAAAACATTATCAATTATTGGGTTTTTTTTTAATCTTCACAGTATTTTCATCCAAGGTTCACAATAGTCTCATTTCCAGTATCTTTAATACAAATATAACTGCCTTAAATAATGTCCACTATGTTCAGAAAATAATAACAAAACCCGACCACCATCTTGGCGGTTTTCACGACCATTGTCTGTGTGAACGAGGTGGACTGAGGGGGGGAGGGGTGAGAATGTTTCACTCTAACACTGCAGAGATGTTCAAAAACAAGGTAAAAAGTGAATCAATGTTTCTCCATCACATGTTTTTATTCTCATATTCTGCAGAACAGAGACGGGCTGTTAAATCCTTAAAGCAACACTTATGTTACTTCTGTGAAGGAATTGTTTGCACATTTCTTGTGTTTTTGTTCGCCACCGTTTTTGGAGCTTTCTCCACATCTTTGTCTCTCCTCCTCCTCCTGCTGCGTACTTGTTATTTGTGTTGTTCACCCTTCATGGTCTTGACCCCAATTTAGCTTATGAAAGGGACGCGACATAATGATTTGGAGGTGTGTTTGTGTAGATATGTGTGTGTGTGAAAGGCGGGGGAGGAGGACGGTGACACGGGTGTAAATTAGTGGAACTGTGTCGCCTCCACTCAGTTTGTGCTAAAAAGTGATCAGGGCAGAATAATAATGAGTTTATTGGACAGACCGCTGCTTAATACACACACACACACACACACACACACACACACACACACACACACACACACACACGTACATACATTACACGGATGTTGGGGTACCTGCTTGTGTGTCCTCTGCTGCAGACAAAGCATTCATGTGATGCAGGCCTCCACTTCAGCGGAGAAGGAGCAGGGGTGTCGGGGGGGCAGCAGCCTCTTTTTGATGCACACATGGGCTCTTGTTGCACGTCGTCACCACGGCGGTGTGTCTGAAACACCACAGGGTTCATCATGTGGGTAAAGAGAAGAAACTGATTACTTTAAAAAACAAACAAATGCAGTGTTAGGCTGGCAGCAGGACTGACGGATGGATCAGAGTCTCTTGTGGCTATTAATTGACTTTTTGATCTTATTTGCTCTAAAAAAAAAAAAAAAAAATGCGCTAATTGAATTTAATTGCGCAGATTTAAAAAAAACAACAAACAAACCATCTATCTGTTGCTTTTAGTTTTGAGTTTCTTTGCACAGGTCAACAATGTCAGGGTCCACCTACACACTTGTTCTGGAGCTTTTGACCGTCTTCCTCCTCAGAGGGCTCATTTATCTCTTAGTTCTACGTGTTTAAACTTCCCAATACTTTTCAAGGACTTCTTGTCTGTGTTTTCCATCTCATAATTTACTTTTTGGGATGTGAGTGAACAAGTGAATGAGGGTGGGAAGGAAGTGAGGAGGGGGCGTCCTTCCCTCAGCAGTTGCTTGTTTTTCAATGTGACCTCGGTCTGACCTCGAAGGTCGGCCATCTGTCTCTTAAAAAACATCCTTGCCTCGCCGCCTCCATCAACCCCCATCTGTCTCTACGTCTCTGCATCCCTTTTGCAGTCTCTATGCCCATGCTAATAAAGAACAGCACGATGCTACAGCACGAACTGACATCGCCATGTATGTAAAATATACACCAACAAAGAAAAAAAATCTAAATCAATCAACAGAGCAAATTCAATTAAACAATGCCCAGCAGGGTTCACTGACTGTCTTTTTTCAGCAGTGTTATCTGACTGGTCAATAATTAGTTAGCCACTTATAGTCTGCAAATCATCACTAATACTTGTGCGATATTTGCAAAAGCCTTAATTGTATTCCTCTCCACACTCTACGCTTTTTTTCTCCATCTTTTATTCATCCATCAGGGCTTGAAAGCTCGCTCTATCTCCCTGTTATTACCCTCTGCTTGTTTGTGAAATGCCAGAGGAGCTTCTGTGGGCGGGAACCATCGATTCATTGATCTGGAGCCATGCAAACTGCCGGCAGATAGAGAGAGCTGAGGGGGTTAAAAATAAAGAGAGGACAGAATAATGAAAGCCTTAAAAACACACTCTCATATCATCTGTCCGTTTGTTGCCTTGTCTCCTGCAACTGAGGCAAATGGACACACACACACACACACACACACACACAAAACCCATGTTTAGTGTTGTAAAGACAACAGAGACAAGATCATTACAAGTAAAGCCAACAGTGGTGGTAATCCCTCCTTCATGTTCCCTCTCAGTGGCTGGTTCTTTCATAATAATCTGTCATTGGAAGCGCCGAGTCTCGTCAGGCTCAATAACTTGGATTTCCAGAGGGAGCCGTTCGATTGGCTGACAACTGGAAGAGGCCCCACCTACAACAATGGCACCTCAATAGAGAAGTGAGCTGTCCTGCCGCCGCTTCTCCCCGTCGTGTCATTCAGGCTTTATTAATTACGTTCATCGTGATTTGATACCTGATTTTATTCGACCTCTGTCTGAGCGGTTCTGTTCAAGTGCCTGTCTCTTTAAGGCCAGTCTGCTCTGATTGGTCAACTCAAACAGGCATGAGCAGGCACCGCCCACTGTGTTTCCACAGCAGCTCTGTCTGTGTTTTTGCAACCACGCGTTTGTTGGGGAGGCGTGGCTGAAGGTGGTGGTTGTACAGTTGTGACATCACAAATTTACGGAAACCCCAACCACTCAGCTGGAGGCTTATTCTCAGTGGAATCGAGCGATTTCATTTTAGTTTTTTTTAGACAGTGGCACCTCTACCAGCTTCATAATCCAAAAATGGCGCTTTAACAACCATTTTCATTGTCATTTTTTCCTTTGACAAAACAGGAAGTTGTTCCAATTTTTCAAAATTGAGAGTTTCCCTGTTTTATATAATTGTAAACTTTGTATCCTTGGATTAAAGAATGATGGCATGACATCTGAAGACTTCACCATTACTGAGTTATTAAAACAAGATATACTGGTAATTGACAGATTAAAGGTCCTATTTGTACAAAAAGCAGATTTTCCTTTCGTCCAAATAATGATCCTTTGGGATTGAGGGACGGCTCGGCTGCCACTCCACCATATCAGTTTTGACAAGTTGGGATTGAGACCCAAAAATCATTTCTTTTTCTTACAAACGGCACTTTCGAATCAATAAAAATAATAATCTGGACTTGAAGCCCTATGATTAAAATGTGGATGTCTAAGAAATTCTCACAAAGTTAAATGATCAATTTCAGACTGCAGTGAAGCCACAACATGTTTCATTATGAGCCGAGACCACCAGCTTCTCTTATCGCGAAGGAGAAGAAGAAAATCGCTATGTTCAGTTTCGACTTTGAGCAAAATTGACCATTTTGAAATAAAAAGGATGGAAAAGTCTGCGGCTACAGCACATCTCAGAAGCATCAGCTGGATGTGATGGTGGTCGGAGGGATTGATGTGTGAGGGTTTATTATTTTTTGACAGTACAGGCTTTTACTCACGCATTTGCGTCCATGTGTCCGTCTCTGCAGGAGCACGGCGGAGAGAACGGTGCAGGCAGCCAGGTGCTGTCGGATGGTGAAGACTTCAAACAGGAGCAGTCTCGGATCAGCCGGCTGGAGAGACAGGCCCAAGACTTCCTCAATGCTGTGTTCCACAGAAAAGGTAACACACACACACACAGACACACACACACTCCCCATCAGTCACTTCATTTCACATTCCCTCTGGCCGTAGATATCTGGAATATCTCAGCATGTCCAGAGGTGTATTTCAGAAGATTTGGTTAATTCTTCAGGGAAATCAGTAAATATAAGGGAATTTCACATAAATGATCCCTATAAGGGGAATACAATACCACAGTGTATTGTATATTCCAGACATTTCTATTGCATTTAATTATTTTGGATCCCCAAATGGATTTCAAACCAGACCACTTACAATTGATCATTTTTTAAGGACTTGAAAGCTCTTTGTTATGCAAAGTGATGGAACAGTTATAGAAGTGACCACGGTACAAAATCTGCTTTTTATTGCTTTTAATCACAATACAACTGGACACTATCTCCAGTAATCAAAAATAACATTTACTGAAATCAAACATGGTCGATGTCAAATGTTCTTGTACTTCATAAAGTAAATGTGGCGATAGTGAGCTCATCTGAATTAAGTAAACTTTCCTGCTAGTTCTCATTTTGTTGTCTTTGTTGCGTCTATATATGGGGAGTTCTGGCCTGCAAAAGAGTCAGCTGTACATTGTGATATCTGCAGTTAATCTTCAGGGTGTTGTCAGGAGGATCGGAGATGTTGCGGCACATTAGTGATTGTGAACTTAAAGATGTGAACTTAACAGGTAATAAAACGATGGGCCTCTGGAACTAAAGTCTGCTTTTTAGTCACCATTGAGTTGTGGAACTATGCATCTTGCACAGCTCGAGGCCTTTGCTACACATAACTCTACTCTCTGTTGGAGATTAACGCTGGAAGTTTTGTCGTCTGCATAATGACGGCAATATGTGCAGTTTGGATATAAAAGGGGACCAGGAATCGATCCCTGAGGGACGCCACAATCTACTCTCTCAAAGTTTTCCAATTGGAACAAAGGCATTTCTACCCTCCAGGTAGACCCTAAATCAGATAAGATCTGGGCCAGAGAGGCCGACCCACTTTTCCGACCTGTACTAAGAGTGCCATCATTACTGTGAGGGGCCATGTGGGAAACCGTAGGAGGTTATTTTACATGGTGTGTAAGAACTGATGTTGAGAAACTGGCGCCGAATCTGGGATGATGGGTAGTTCAAAATAGGGTACAGGGCTCCAGACTAACTTTTTTTACTAGGAGCACAGTGGCCCCTCACTGAAATTATTAGGAGCGTAATCACAAAATTTAGGGGCGCATACCGTATATATACACACACATATATATATGTATTATATAATAATTAAGAAATGTTTATATGTCGAGTTCAGTTTCACGCCGTTCTTTCCTTGCAGGTCAAGTTGGCCTTTATATTTGGTAAAGGGTTTGATTAACAGCCTCTTGCCAGTGTAGTTGCATTTTCATTGGGGTAAAGGTCACGGCATATTTTATGCCTTAGACTAGCATTGTTTGACCAGTGTGTTGTGCTTTAACTGTGTAGTGCCAGCATTACCTGCAAATTTTGTGTTCCCCACATGTTGCACGTATCGACTGCAGAATTTGCAGGAATGGAATTCATGGAATTCATCTCTCTGAGACCTTAACCAGTCAAATTCAGGCAGCCATTCTTCACGAAAACATTATTTTCTGCCCTTTTTCACCACACTGTGTCTTCAGACCCGGACTCATACTCTGAGTTAGGATTTGACTCTGGCACACTACTGGGCTTATCAGGGGAAAAATTAACCCAAGATTCCACCAGATACGTGTCCACTGCCTTATGGCACCGACCCGGTTTTGCAGTACCGCAGTTATAGTTATGTCTCATAAAGCCAACAACACGAAGTCTTCCCGACTGAAGGATTAGTAAAAGAACTTGTGTTTGTCTGTTTTTGGAGATTCATTTGCTGGCGTTAACACGGAGTGTTTTATTTTATTTTGAAAAGTAACCAGATGTTATATTGTTGTTTCATTGTGTGACTTACTGTCTGCTCGGTGCTGGATTCAGCTGAATTGCTGCGTCGTGCCCCAGCATCCGCCGGAAATGAAGTCCTGCGTATCTGTTCCGGAGGGCTTCGGACTGCCGGAGCTGGGACGGAGCAGATACGCAGCGGACCTGGTGGATTCTTTGATTCGCCCCTTCCACTACCGGTGTTAAAAAAAACAAAAACCCACCACCGGCAAATTTACTGGTTGCACATGTGAGACTAAATGTAAAATTTGTTTGCACTGTCATAAATTGTGGATGCAAAATGTGCCCACTTGGTCGCAGTCTGAAGCCCTGGGGTAACTGTACGCTGGCATTGAAGACACATTTTGTGTTTCAGGCATGATAACATATCAGTACAAATATATAATTTGTTTTTCACGATATCTTGCAGCCCCAATTATTAGTAATCAGGAAGACTGATAACCAATTAACATTCGCAGTAAAAATGAGAGTCCTTGCCAAGGATCAGCTGTAGACAAAGAATGCTTTTTAAAATGTACAGATTCACTGCAAAGAAAAAGAAAACTGGGTTAACAGTATGTGAGGCGTGCACATTATCTAAGAGTCGTTGTACAGTCCTGTCATAAAAGCATTTAAGGCCTTTATCAATCGATGACGTTATCATATCATTGTGTGTCCCAAACTGCAGGATGTTGCTTTAACTTTCATTTTGGTGCCTGTATTTAAATGCACTGTCAGCTCTGGTCTCAAATCAGCTCCCATTCACAGTCAGAATAAATGCCGAGTTGCTATAATCCCCTCAAAAACTGGCAGTGGATCATGTTCTGTCCTGAGGCAGGCAGCTATTCTGTGACAGAGGAGCGCTGAGCCTGATAGACTGTCGCTTGTGTTGTGTTTTTTTCCAAGAGGGAGAGAGAGGGAGGAAGCAGATGTCTGTTCAATCAATGCCTAGCCCCAATCAATCTGGCTTCCCTCACACAGGCAGAGCTGCCTGTGGAGCAGCCATATATAGACAGAGGAACAGCCACACAGACACACTCTCATCCTGCCATTTATACAGTAACGGACCTGTCAGCACGTAGTGAGGCTCATAAACACTGTTGAAACCAGTGCACAATCATCAACATGGAGCAATGAATCCAGACCGTACACTGCTAGATGTTACAAACCAGGCAGAGCCCACAATGCTGTCAGTATCACGAGCAGCTCAGTGCGATCACGTTCATCTCCGCCAGGTTATCTGTCCACCTGTGTTGGTTTATTTGTTTGTCAGGGACGGGTCTCAGCCCAGAATAGACCACATTAACTTGCCGAAGAGAGCTGAAGTCACACCCCTTCCAGTGGACCTCAACAGCCCTTTATTCTGGAGAACATTTGTACAATAGTCAATGTTGAGAGACAGATACCGCGTTGATCGTGTTTGAATTGTGCCATGAATCACACACGATGTTTGTCAACGTAAAAAAAGATTATTATTCAAAAGTCGCACATGAAATGAAATTTAAGACTGTGAAATACGTAATTACAAAGTCTACACAAGCAACGGTCACCACACCCCGTAACTTAAACACTGTAGAGCCGCTCCTGTTTATCAGCAGCTCCCAGAACTGATCAACGTTCCTTTCACATCACTGCAGTCTTCAATATGAACAGATTTATTGTGATTTGTCCCTTTTGTTAATACTTTTTTCGGTGCTGAGGCGGCGGCCATGTTGGTGTTGGTGATATATGATGAGTGAGACGGTCACTGTGCAGTTTGACATGAAATTGGATGATATTTTACTATACTGAAGACAAACCACAACTTTTTTTATAAAAAAAAATATATCTTTAACATATATTTGTAATTGTACATACTTATGAAATACGGTTCCATGAGGTTCGCCGGTAGGTCAGCCACTTCAAATCTCCAAGTGACTTTCTTTAACATTACAATTCAGGGCTAACTTAAATGATTGTTAAGCTGTTACGCGTGGTTTAAAATGTACACACTGAAACAGGGCTGTTGAGTTAAGAGGACTGAAGGTCATTCTAGTTTCTATTTGCGCTGATGACTGACAAACAAAACAGAAAGCCATTTAAGTGAGTCATGTGTTGCAATCAGCTGTATTAAAACTCAAATGGGTAGACAGACGCAGTCAAAGCAGACAGAATGCTCGACTTTTACCTGCCCAGACAAAACAGCTAAGCAACAGAGCTGTTTATCGATTATCTAACTCAATACTGGCTTCATTAACGAAGGTAAACAAGCATCAGGTAGCATTTGTTAGCATTTGCAGTTCCAGTGGCGGCCGTAGCTCAGGAAGTAGAGCAGGAAGTCCAATAATCGAAAGGGTCGCTGGTTTGATTCCCCTGCTCCTGGATGGCCGCTTCTGCAGTCAGCTCCTCCAATTCTCTTCAAAACGTGTCACATTCGCCCATTCACACACCTTCATACACAGTCAGTAGACCGGAAATGTGCTACAGAAATGCAAGTCCATGTACCGTAAAGGCTTCTTTCTTGTGCCAACAGAAAGTTGCAAAACTCGCTTAGCATTCATAATATTTTTTCTCTCGACTGACCTACCCGGTATTCTCAAATCAGCTTTAAATGTAATGCTCCAAGTTTCAGTTACTTCAAGAATCAGCAGTCAAACTTTGATCCTTTTTGCACAGACATGTGTGTCTGAGCTTTGGCCATTTGCGTCTGTCAACTCGTCGCGTCATGAAGCTTCCTCTCTCAGGGTGGACGGCAGAATTCATGAGCTACTGGAGGAAATGCTTTAGAAAAAATGCAGTTGCCAAATCGCCCTGCTTTTGTTGTAGCGAGGCCAGACCTCGTGTACTTTTGCGCGAGCCTGCAGCGTTACACAGCGGGTCAATGCCGCATGAAACCTGCACCTGTCACAGTGGAGCTGTTTAATTAGTGCACATTTCCAGCAAACTGCTCGACTTCCTGGTGTTTTTTAGCATACACTGTTTGATTGTTGCTGAGTGGGCAAAGGCCACACAGTGTATCTCCATACAGAACAACTCGGTGAATCTGTTAATTGCTAACAGGTAGTTAAGCTCTTTTATTGCCATGTCAACAGGATAATTTCAGTGGCAGGGATTACTGATTCCTACTGATAAGTGCAATGTTTAGGTCAAATAACATTAACAAGGGATTAAAGCGGTCTATTAAAAAAAAAAGAATGGCAACAACTCCCACACAGAGGTGTGTGACACAGATGTACAGCAGCATGTAGCTGACATAAAAACATCACGTCTAAAACACAACTTAGATAAAAAGCATTCTGAGTACTTGTGTAATGAAAGTGCTTTTTTTCTTTTGTGTATCCAAATGAAGACATTTGAAAAACATTTCTCAGAACAAACAGACTTTGACATTATTTGTTTTCTTGCACGTTTGACTCAAGTGTTTTGTTCACGTCTGGCGTTTCCAGTGTTTTTAATCAGCGGTAAAACACTTTGGCAGTTTGTTTTGATAACATTCTTCATTGTTTCAGTGCTTAACAAAATGATCAGGGCTGTAAAAAAAAACCCAAAAAAAACAAAACAAAAACGCATTTAATCTTGAGGCCTCGGGCTGTTGTTGGCCCACAAGGGAGCCAAAGTTTAACTGAAGTACGATAAATCATCAGTGGTTTCACAGCATCCGTCACACATTCACTTGGTAACTCTTGTTGCTTCTGTAGTTGGAGCAACACAATGTGATGAAACAGTAATCAAGCTGTGAAACACCCGGAACTATTACAAATGTGATAATTGGGGAAAAAAATGAAAATAACTTAAGGAAGAAACAGAGTTCAAAACAGGAGGCATGCTGGGAAAGCAGATGTGCTGGAAAATACCAGTATGTAAATGCTGCTCAGCAACATTATGGTGCCTTAGCCTCGCTCAATAGGCAGATTAAGTGCTGCACAGAATGTATGTGATACTTTTTTGGGATTATCTCATTGTAGCTGTGGGATTAGATTTTTGGGCTAATGTATTGTAGATGTAGGGTCCGACTCAGTCGCTCACATGTATGTATGTATCTATCCAAATAATATAGATGCTGGTTGTGAAGAGATAAGTGCAGTTGACTTATCTGGGACAACGGCAGATTAATGCATTAATAACAAATGTGTCGTCACTGTGGCTGTTTTGCTCGATGTGTATTAACAAATGAGATCAATGACGAGCGTTTGATGCGGTTTGTTTTGTCGCAGCGGGGGATAATGTACAGTTTGGTTTTTGACATCTGTGTTTTCTGACAGACTCTCAGCGGCGTCCTGCCACTTGTTGCACTTTGAAACAGATCTTTTATTTATGTCGTCTGTTCCACTCTGCTCAGCGTTTTCCGTCCAGCTATCAGGCTTGTTTAATGAACAGGAAATCAATGTGCAAGAGCATCAAAACCAACTCTAAATTACTGTTCCCAGATCAGGCGGACATCCCAGTAGACTCCTGAAGCAAGTTTGATATTAAAGCTTTTGCCGTGTTGTTTGTGTATTTTATTAAGTTACACACAGATATTAAAGTGGTCAAAAATGTTGTGGAATTGCTTATTCTTAATTTGAAATGTTCTAAAAGGAGGGAGACTCAAAGCCTTCCACTAACCGAGGGGAAACACTGGTAGTAAAATATGGATTTATAATAATGTAAATGGATTCGATTAATGATAAAAAGCACAAATGTAAGCTGCTAATTTGATTTTGTTTCGAGACGATAAGATAATATATGTTATGAGACAATATCAGACAGTACAGTGCACTATAGAAAGGCACCACATGATTCAGTACCATCTGATACAGAAGCGTCTCTTCCTGTAAATGACGTCTAACTAAACATTTAAAATAATAAGAATGTTGTGTTGTTAACTCTAACGTGCTGCAGTGTCTCAGAATAAACACTGCTGTGAAGTACAAGAAGTCTCTACTGTAGATGATCGCAGGGCTGCAGCTCACACTCTCCTTCATACACTGTTAATCTCTCCACTATGGTTACAGTCAATATTTTATTTTCTAGAGCCCGCAGACAATGTCTTCAGATTGATAATCTTGTCCAACCAACGGTAAAATACTCAATTTACACTGAGATAAAACGGAGGAAAGAAACAAATACTCAAGTGTGAGTCGCTGTAGACGGTGGCAATAATCTGCAGGATACACTGATATCATGGCGCCTCCATCTCGCTCAATAGGCCGGATTATGTGCTGCTACCGAGTGATTTTTGGATTATTTCAGCAAAGCATCAGGATTACATTTTCAGGATGAAATGAGATAAATAAACTGGCAAACACAGCAATGACTGACCAAATTCCTGGAGGACGGGATGCTGACATGTTTGTCTCTGCGTTTTGTTTCTCTGCAGACCTCCCAACTTTCTCAGAACCTCACATTCCTCTAGTGGCTCGTGAGATCATGCAGCGAATGATCCGCCAGTTCGCTGCCGAATATACCTCAAAAACTACTCAGGACGACTCGCCCCTGCCCAACGGCATCATGAAGGACCAAAGCCTGCCGAGAGTGGCGTCTCTGGCCCCGAGCTCCCCGCCAGGACCCCTGCCCGCGCCGAGCTCCCCTCCATCGTCTGCCTCCTCCTCTCCGTCCCCGACCCCGGGGCCGGGCCTCAGCCCCACCTCCGCCGGCGCTGCCGCCTGCAGCAACGGTACAGGAGCCAGTAATGGCGGAGGAGGAGGAACGGCTGCTGCCTCTGCACAGAACCCCGTCCTCAGCAAGCTTCTCATGGCCGACCAGGACGGCCCGCTGGACCTCTCCGTTAAAAAGAACCAGGAAGATCCAGAGCCCAGCCAGCAGGGTGAGAGCAACAACACACACAAACAAACAAACACACGCCCTTGTTAAATATGACCACTGCAAGTCTAACCCAGCTTTTCTCTTTTAAACTTAACCTAAGCTTCCAACCGTGATGCCAGCAGCGGTGTGGTGGAAGTGTAACTGATTCATACATCACAACTGCTTGCTAATGGTTGGATTTAAAAAATATAGTCATAAAAAGATAAGTAAACAGGCTGAAACAGAACAAAAACAAGCGTGTAAAAGCACAAGTGAAAATAAAGTCAATGCTAAGAATTATGGATTCATGAAAAATAGTTTTTTTAAAGAGACATAACATATTCGGGAGACTCACTGTATAAATTGTCACATTAATAACATTCAGCTGTGAAGAAGAAAGTCAGCATTCCCCTCTTTTAATGATGGTATTGAATATTAATGGGATTGATTGCCTTGTTCAGGATCAGTTTCTGAATCTAAAAAAGGTTTTGAGAGCAAACAGCTGTAGTTAAGAGTTGCACATCAAATGTTTCACCTTGACATTATTCAAAGACGGGCGACACAGCCGACACATACAGATGAGCGGCTCACTGAAAAGCCGCCCTCCTTTTGGATCGACTGCAGAACTATACCGAGCTCTGAAACGCAGCTCAGAGCTCAATCTGCGTTTAATCAAACTAAACCAGCAGGGGGTCCGCGTTTCCATGGCAGACCGGGCTGCGGGGTTGATGTGACAGCTCACTGTTTCAGACCGTCACCACAGTGTGACCGGTCCCCCCTTAATACCAGCTTTTTGGAATCTGCTTACAGTAAGCCTCCTTAATTTTTTACAAAAAAGATTTAGGCATTACATCCGACTCACGCTCGCACATTATCTCCCTCCCTCTGCTTCTCACACACACATGAACACAAGAACACCTTTTAGAGGAATCCTGCCTCAGATTATCCTCAAAGCTGGATCACATACACGCACTCATTTAAATTACACAGTAGATGTCATTTCAGGAAGAAATTACATTTTTAAGGCTCACTATTCAGTGTATTTACATTCGTAATGAATCAGGTAATGCAGCAGCGCGGCTCTGCCACTCCACTGAGTGTTTTTAACCTCTGTCTGTGTTATGACACTGTTACCGTCTGGTCCAGTGTCAGCTCTGTAATGAAGCCGGCATCTGACGGCAGCAGTCACATATTCCACGCTCTGATCAACCCGCATTACCAAACAGTTAGAGACGCCTGGTGAGGAGCAGAGTGAATCCTGGACAGGTGGACACAAAACTGGGATGTGTAAAGAGTTTCCTAATTCGCTCGCTGTAACTTTAACTCTAACCATTGGTTTATATCAGGGCGACTAAAACCGCTGACCATCTTCTTACTAAATCTTCTAGATTTTCGTTGTCACTTTTGTACGTTCCAGTTCATTCGAGCCCCATCTGACAGCAGGTGTGTCTGAATTAGCATCACAGCTAACATTTTCAGTGACTCTTTGGCTAACTGTGGAGCTGCTGGAGCACACGGCCACTGAAGGAGTCTGACTTCCTACCAAGAAATGTATAAATTAAAATGATCATTTTACAATATATTAGGATGATACAAGATTCTCAAAATCCCGTACACGATTTGACTTTTGATTTTAGGTCAGGACTTGATATCTTTTGATTCTTATTCTGTTTATATATTTTTTCCAGCGCTGACAGCTATTCCACTGGTATTTTTAAAACATTCTACAACAGCAGCTTGAGTTTATTGTGTCGGCCTTCAGCAGCATTATTCATCAGGAAGAAAAAAAAAAAAAGATTTCAGAGTTAAACAAAAGAAAATACTCTCCAACCGTCAGAGTGGAGAGAGAAATAATACCTGATTGTCATGATACAAACTGAAAGCTTTCAGTTTAATCAGTTTTCAATTTAGAATCGAAAATGCAACATCCCTTCGTAATATATTAATTATTTGGCAAACGATACAATATATATGTGGAAATCAAAAAGTCTATCACCAAAGTGTTACATGGAAACAAACATGCTCATTTACATGTTCAGCTCAGAGAAGAGCCTCATGAGCGTTACTTGTAATGCATAATTAATCACATCTGTCGTCCCAGAGATTCATGTTGGAGACAACATTTAACTCCACATGTTCTTTGGTGTGTGTGTGCTGTATAAACTACACACAAATACTGTGTGACCGTTAGCGTGACTAGATTTATTCCGTCTCTGGGCTGTACAGTCGCTCTGTTTTTCATTTTAATATCACCTCATGTTTTCTTTTTTGTCCGATTAAACAACAAAAATCCCTGAAGATTAGCGAGCGCTGTGCCCATATAGGGTTGTGAGGGGTTAGAGGGGTCAGAAGGTCGGCGGCACTCTCGGGATTACACCAGCAAAACACACACAGAGAGAAGCTCTCAAAGTCTGTTGATGAATTCAGTGGTATATGTTTGCATGTTTGTGTGTACATACTGCATGTTTTTCAGTTTCAGGCTTTAAAAAAAGAGCAGTAAGTTAGGACGTTTTGAAAAGCTTCATGAAAAGTTACACCATCAGACTATGGAGAAGATATTATCTCTTCAGGGTTACTGCACGTCCAGATAATGTATTAGAGCTCTCAAGTCATGAAAGAAAAGTCGGGAAATAATAAAAATAAGATGTCCTAAGAAACAATCAGTCAGTTTTTATTATTTATAAAGCCCGATATTTTGTTTTCAAACTCATTTTCACTTGAATTTTCGTCCATGATTTATCTTCCTGCGTGCGTGCGATGACCTGATTTGCCTGACAAACATATTCACAAATAAACTGAGATTTCACACACAGCATGTTCCCATATTTCCCAGACTTCATTTCTCCAGTGTCACAGAGGCCCCACCTGCTCTGAAGCACACAGGATATCTCGAGTCTTTTTTCGACAGAAGTGTGAGTCTGACATATGCAGACTCGCACAAACGCGACAAGTTGCCGAAGCTGTTAGCGCGTATTAGATGCAGTTCATTAATGAACAGATCGACAGCAGTGCTCTCTCGCTGTGGACGTGAATGACTTGCATGGAGGAACGCTGCGATGGGTGAAAAGCTCACAGAGAATTCACTGAGATCGGTTGAATTTGCCAAAAAAAACCACATGCATAAAACATGACGGAAATGTGTCATTTTTGCTGCTTCATTGGATGTTTGAGTCACATGCTTCACATAACTCCCAGTGTTCATTAAGTCTGTTTTCAATCGCACGTTTTTAAGCGCAAATTGCGACTGTTTGCCAACATTGCCAGAAATACTTCTTAATCTCATTCTCTCAGTTTTTGCTGTACTCATTCCTAGCATTGTGTAGTACAGTGACTCAGATTTCTTGTCACTTTACCACCACTTAACAAGCACACAAAATGACCAACCTGCATTTCACGACACAATTTCGTAGAGGTGCACCGTATGTGAGCTGATGTGTTTGCACTTGATTCTTTTTCTTACTCTGTTTTTCTGTGCGATTTCTCCCTCAGATGGCGTCCTGGACCTCTCCACCAAGAAGACCCAGAGCGCTGGCAGCCACAAGACCTTCCCTGGCTTCTCCCCTGCGCCTGGGGTCAAAGGGTAAGACAACAGGATTACTCAAACTTGCCTCTGTTAGCAGAGCGGTGCAGTCATGTGCCTAAAACAACACTGGAGAGGTCAAGGCAGGGTTAGGGTTAGTCAGAGCTGTTGTGTTTCTGCACTCCAGCTCCCAGAGAGCATGTGTCAGTCTTAATGCTGCGTGGAGATTTGGCCTGAGGTGATGGATCAGGTTCAGGACTGTGTACAAACGCCAAACTGCAGGTCAAGCATTTTTTTTTTAGCCAATATCGACTGCACAAGCAGATGACAACCATCGAAGGAAGAGTTCAACATTTCTAAACTTTGTTATTGTAAAGTGCTGATGGTTTTACTTTATAACAACTATAAAACTGTTAAAATAACGCAAACTGAGAAGAGACTCTTGTGCTAACCCTGCTGACGCAGTACACTGTACACATTTTACACAAGTAGCTCTGACGACACAACGCTGTTTCAAAACTTCATGTACCCTCATTTTCTAGCAGATCTGCACTAGAGGAACAAAACAGCCAACAATAACAACAACTTGATAGCTGTGCTTATTGGACAAATTATGTAACATAACTCTTCCATGGACTATTGTGTTTCTAGTCGTTCAAACTGTTTTGAAAAACTGTTTGTGGCACCTCTAAGTGTCCTTGACGAGCTCTGACATCCGCAACTTGGGTTGTAAAATGCTGCCAGCAAAAGTATAAAATAAAAATGATAAAAAGGGGGAAAATAAACAAAAACATGGCAGTAAGTTAAATAATGTTGCTTATCCCATTAAACATTACATTGAAGTCTGTGAAGACATTCTCACAGCACAGGCAGGAACATCACAGCAAACAGCAAATTTTAACCCAACCACAGAGCAGCTTGTGAAAGACACACATGTCCAGTAGGAGAAACGTGCAGCAAGAAAGATCCTTGAATATTCTCATATAAGTCATATTAAGCTAAAATGAGCAAAACAGTGAATCCACTTAGGGCTGGGCGATATGGACTAATAGTCATATCCCGATATATTTAGGCTGAATATCGATATACGATATATATCCCGATATTTTTATGCAAAGTGAGAGCAAATGTTCAGTCAAAATCAAAGCCAAATATGATTTGTTGATTTACCTTTCAGACTGATACCATAACATCCTAATTTATAATTAGACATGGATTATGTATTAAAACATTTTTTAAATACCAATATCAAGTTAATGTTACATTACAAAACAGTTTTTTTAAGTAGGGTTAGAGTGAGGTGAGTTTTAAAACACTACACTGAATATTAGTGTTACTGAATATTTCTCCCAAATAGAAATTCCCCAAAATTATGGCAAAGCACATTTTTTCTAAACAAAAAAAATTGTAGAATAACCAGCAGGAGACCACTGATGTGTGGAGTGATTTTGGTGGCACTACACTCTGAATAATAGTGAAGTTATTGAATATATTTGGTAGTTTCTCTTTTCAGTGCTGCACTTTGTAGACGGTCCCTGCGCCCTCGTCTCACAGCTAGCTGACCATACAGACCAGAGTTAATGTCCAGCCGCTCGTTTTGATGAACATACGGTTGTAGCTCGTTGTCTATCTTACTACGGCAGGAAAGAGCCGTCGTTTGTGTTCTAACAAGGTTATGAGTTATTGATCCGGGAAGTTCAAATCTGTGAATATATTTCCAACTTTACCGGACTAAATCCTACCACATAAGTCAGTTACGTATCATGTCAAAACCGGCTGCGCTCGCTCGCTGTGCTGTAAGTTTCGTTCTTCTGTTTTGAGACGCTGCTGCTGTTTGAGAGGCTTTCACGTGAGATCATCGATGTGATGATGAGACTCCACCTGCGCGAACTGCGGACTCACTGAAGTTACTGTGAGTGACTACTGTGCACTCAGGTGGCTGTAATTCAAGACAAGCTCGCTACGCTGTCCGGTGGCCGTGTGATGATATTTTTTCACGGGGTATCAAGGCCAAAGTGCGGGGCAACGGCGGCCACCAAAGTGTTTGTTGAAGAGTGTCGGAGTGTCTGTTCCAGCCCCTCCCCTCTCTGTGCATGAAGGAGGAGGAGGGGCGGGGAGCAGTGCAGAGAGCTCCGGGTCAGCGGCTCGCCCGGAGCAAGGATCACAGCGCAAATTTGAACTATATCGATGTATGCAATATGGTCTAATTCCATATCACATTTCAAAAATATATCGATATAAAACTTATATCGATATATCTCCCAGCCCTAAATCCACTGCTGTGTAGCAGCACAACCAGTAGTGAGGGAATTAGTGAGATTTCATTCAGCATTCATTTTCATTCTGGTTTCCTTCATCTGATAACCCTGCTCATGTGGTGCGAATGGAAATACAGATATTCATATTCGGAAGTGCTGCACAATTTGGAAGCACAAGCATTCTTGCACAGGATGCAGGATTTTATGTCCATAGCGTTTGACTCTCTGCTTATTACAAACAAGTGAAAGTGTAAAACCATTTTTCAACGCCAACTTTCCAGCATTAAGCTTTTTGTATAATGGGCTGGTTTATTGGGTTTAGTCAAAACTTTGCTGGAAGAGTAAATGATAAAATCTCACACATTCTAGATGATAAAATTGCAAACTGTTTTAACATACCAGATTCACTACCAAGAACCAAGAAATACTAGCAGCTCTATTGAACAAGGTTCGACTTACAATAAGTTGCTCACAGAGATTAGCCGTTTTTAGACAGAGCACCAGGCCACCAATCTGCCCGTCCTTTTGGCGGCTCGGTCCACAGTTTTAGACAGAAGGCGGCAAATTGGGGGTTTGTTTTGGTCCGCCGATTTTCGCCTCAGAAGGTACACTTATTTCCGCCGCGCCTGCTATCTAAAAACGAGTCGTCAATGTGCCGGCCTCTGCGTGAGATGGGCGGAGGTGTCGATGACCTGCGCTGTTGTGCGACCCACAGCCAGGGAGTTTTAAAACCAGGAAACAGCTGATCACAGCTGCAGTCAGTCCATCACTTCATCCGCGGACATTAAGATGAGTAACTGGACAGCCGCTAAGATTCAGGAGATGCTAGCGTCTCCTCGGTCTCTGTAGCTGTTTGGTTGTGTTAGCTTGTTGTTGTAGCAGCAAGCTAAGGACGGTCGCTACTTCAAATTAAAAGCCCCCCCGCTAAGAACCCAGTTCTAAACTCCAATGGGGTGCAATGTAAAGCTCTTATTTTGAAGACAAATTCTATATCAACTGTTCACAGCCCAACTTCGAGCTTCATGTCACATCACATGTTTACGCCTACCTCAGAGGCGGCTTTTAGAAAAGGAGGAATATTAAGCCTCGGTTTTAGAAAGACAGGCCGGCACATTGCGGCCCTTACCTTGGAGCAAATGTGCCGCCTTTTCCATTTAAAAAGGGCTATTAGCTCTCAGATGCCGTAGAAAGTCTAACCACAACCTGTGGGTAGGTAGGAGCTGGCTTCAAGAGAAATAACTTCACAAGCACAGCAAAGTGAAGCTCTGCAGGTCTCTTGCACGGCCCCTCTACATTTGTGGGCGCTACCTTAATTCCCCCGTGATTGTCGGCGAGCGAGATCTGCCAACGCCTCCCACCTTCCATATCTTACTTATTGGTTTTGCTCTGCTGATCGATCGATGCGCTGCCATCAATGCCATGGCAAGGCTATAAATACTTGTGTATAGGTATTTATAATTTAGACTCCTCCCACGTCCACCACCCCGCCAACCCCAGAGTGAGAGTTCAATGGCAATGTGTGTAAAACACATGACGGAGGCCGTGACTACTTTTCTTTTTTCATCTAGATGTCAGTGCCTTTATTGACAATCCTCAGCATTGCAGCCCAGTCATTTATTGATGAACATGTTTTCTGCCTTGAAGTCATGTTTGAATCTGTATCCATCACCCTCTTTTCCTACATCAAGAGGGAATAAACAAAGGCGCTAATCGTTGTTGCCATTTCCAGGAATACTTTTCATCTGTAGGTCAAAGATGGATTAGAAGAGGCTCAATACTCAGCCCCAAACGCTGGATTTCGGCGAGGATGCAGTGGTGCTACATGTGGGCATAGAAAACCTGCACCCACCATGTACCATGTGGTTCTTGGCAGTGATTCTTTGATCGCAAATACTCCTTCAATTACTCTCTGAACTGAGATTTGAGAAGTTTAGCATCGATATTACAGTTAACACCAATCCCAAGCGGCCAACACACGCATTTTCTGACTGTTGAAAGGCTTCTGCCGAGATACAAAACTAACAATCCAGGCCAATCTGTACCACCCCACGTTCTAATTTAACCCTAACTGGAAGAAAATGGATCAAGAGCAGCCACAGACTTTCAGTTATGGACCTGGCCTGTAGCAGGTGCTTTAAAGAATATTTCTAGTCGATCACACTCTGAATCTTAAATTTTCACTCAATGTGCAGTTGTTTTGGACAAAACATTTTAGATGTGACAGGACAGTGCGGATTTGGTGAATTAGAGTTTCAAACCCAAAAATGTGCTTTAGATGTTCTGGTTTTACTGCTAGTTTCCAAACGTTTGATCTCCAGTGTTTTTGCTACCCAGGACCAGACAGTTTGGATCTGGGCAGGATCCCAGATCTCAGCAGGTACCTTAGTGAGTACAGTCTTATCGTAACTGATAGAGATGATGGCCAAAATTATAATACTACTACCAGAGTTGTTATAAACCTGATGAAACATTTGCTGTAGAAATGGAAAAAACTGACTGAAGGACTTTCCTGAACTGTGACGGAATTCAGACTTTGTAAGAGTGAAAAAGAAGAAAGAGTGGGATTTCCCAAACATTTGCAACATCTTATTCGTGAGTCTTTTTGTTTTGACCAATTCAAGTAGAGTGAGGTCAACATTATTGTTTCAATGTTCCCAGGAACTGTCAGTTTCCTGGAAAAAGGAAGTCTCCATTTACAAGGGGTCAATGTGTAGACAGACTCGGAGGAGACGGAGACGGAGATCCCTCAGACTAGAAAAATATGCTCAGCAAAATCTTATCTAAAGACACATAATCTTTCTTTTTTTTACTCAACACACCAAGATATTGCCTGCTAAAATACCTACTGAGGGAAGGCCCAGCGGGTAAACCTTGGCAAGGAGGTGTATTTCCAAAGGACTGAGAGCTAATTTAGAAACAGCACCTTAATCCCCTCAGGACAGAACCCCGTCTCCTGCCTCAGGGTTCTAAGGCCCTAAGGCCCCGAGCCTCACCAGGCGTGCCTAATGATCGGGTCATGTAATATTAACTACAGGAGGAAGCGGGCCCTGCAGTACCACCCCCACTAACACACATTCATCTTTGACAGGCAGACGATCCAAAAAGCACACACCAGATCTGTGTGTTCTTTACAGGTTACTGGCCTTTAATCTTAAATTAATTTCTGGCCACATTTGTGTAGAAAACACCACCCAAAAAAGCAATTTTCTTTTTTTAGTCCGCTTATGATTGTGATTATCTTGATTTCACATGGTATTTTATGAAAAGTGTTATTGTAATTGATAATTTTACAGTTTTTAATTGGTTGATCACAAGCTGATTAGAAGCTACAATCAAAAAAGGATACTACGTTTTGGTTTTAGATATCCCTTGATTGTCTGGTTGTTTAAATACATTCAATCTACTGAGAGCTTATAAAATTAAATGTTTAAAACCTACACATTTAACTAGAGTCAGTAAAGGCTTCAGGGTAAAACTAAACCCTTTTTTACAAACACCTGAGCTTCAGTACTCACTCAGTGTTGTTTGGGGACCACAGATCATACACCCAGATGCTCAAACAATCACGATGTGCATCTCTTTTGCTCCTTTCATTTTCACAAGTCCTCGCTCACATTGAATCCTCAGACCAACCATTACTGTCTGGTGCAGCCTCCCTGATGACTGTATGCTTACTGTAACTGAACGCTCTATTAGAGTATAGACT
Organism: Sparus aurata; assembly: GCF_900880675.1. Lineage (NCBI taxonomy): Eukaryota > Metazoa > Chordata > Actinopteri > Spariformes > Sparidae > Sparus > Sparus aurata. Next base: position 5,258,969 of record NC_044187.1, on the reverse strand, counting down.
CGAGAGGGGACTCAGAAGCTTCTCGTTAACCCTGTATTGTTTTCAACGCATCCAAGACCGCCCACTGTGGTTATCTGTCTTTAAGCCCCTGCTGCGGACTCCCCACATCTCAAAGTCAGTTGCACTGTAGCTCACCCGAATATGTCTCCATGGAGAGACACCCTCAAATTTCTGCTCCCCCATGTGATCTGCTGACTTGACAAGCTATTTCCTGTTATTATAAACCTAAGGGGGCATTTTTTTAAAAGAGCCTTTTCACTGTTGCTATAGTTACTTAGCAGTAGAGACACTGGCTGCAGCATCTCAAGTGGTGGCACTTTCCATGTAAGTGTATGTTACAGCAGCAGAGACCTTTTCTTCGATCTAATTTGAAATATTGAACAGTATATATATATATATAGATATATAGATATAGATAGATAATATTAAATTGTCCGTCATCGGAAGGTAAAGAAATTATAACCCGCAAATCTAGCCGATAATAATAAAAAAGCCAAATTTATGGTTGCCTTTACAAATGCAGTATCTTCACACAGTAGGCGGTGGTATGCACCTTTGTTTTACATTAACACCTTTACATTTATTTCATGAGCAGCCAATAAAAACAGAGAAGAAGAACAACAAACATGATGTTGTCACCCTCATGGACCAAACTGCTGCTCCTCTGTAGAGCCACGCAATGTAGACATGACTCACACATGTCGTCATTGATGTAGTTTTTATTTTTCAAGAAGAACACAACAAGAGGTACAAAATGATTAAATAAACCATCTTGGCTCACTACATCTTAGCCTTTCCTACACTGAAAAACATCCATTTATGCGTCCCTATCTAAGATGGAAGCAAAGATAAACAACAAGACAGAAGAAACACATGGGACAGGTTAACAGCAGCGTCCACCTTTTAGAATGTTCAATCAAGATGTTGCCATCTTGGATTGTTTATTTTTAAAGGTCCTGAAAAGGGAAATTATTCATTATTTCATAACAAAACTAAAACAAAAAAAGCATGGTCTATTATGGCAATTATAGTCTAAATTTGAAGTCAAAGTGGGAGAAAAACATTATGATTGCTTTTGTTGTTGCGTTCTTGCTCTCAAGCTTCGTTTCTAGTCTGTAACTGTTTCATGTTTTAATTACTTAGCAAACATTACTTTTATTTACCGTACATTTTATTTGATTTATACAATAAAGAAACTTATCTCGTCACCCCAAACATCTGAATAGTCACAATGTTATTCGTGTCACATGGCACTGAAAAAATTAGTAAACAGAAGTCGGTATGAACTTGAACCCAAGTGAACCCAAGGGTGCCAATGCAGAGACAAAACGATAATTTATAAAAGAGCTGTGGCGATAACGATTAGATCCTTTCTGACGCAATGTGAATTATACATTTTAAAAGTTTAAGTTGCATAGAGAGTGTCTGTTGATATTTAATGAGATCAAAGATTAAAACATAATGACTTGCATCATTTTGCTGCCTCTGTTTGAATGCAATTACAGAGTCACTACTAACAACTAGCTGCTGTTAAATAATAGAGGGGTTTGGAAAAACAACTTGTTAGCCTACTAATGTTCTGCTTGTATAAAAAGAAGGAATGATGTGCAAGACATTACTGCGAATCGCTTTGTTTTTCGAAGCAGGAACGCGTCAGCCTCATTATATAGCAATATGTCAATCTAAGTCACAAAATACTGTATGTAAATAAGACATATTTACGTAAGACATTGAAAGCTGTTGACAATGAGTCTGATTTATCTTGTCATTTGGTTGAACTGACACACAAGGCGAAGAATAATTTAAACAACATTGTTCCTAAATTGTCCTCTTATACTCTCCATCCAGATGTTCCCTTAAAGTGGATCAGAGCCCGCCAGAGGTGGATGAGGAGGATGGCCTGCTGCAGAGAAGCTTGCAGGATGGGCTGAGGGAGAGCTACGTCAACTCCAACTCCTTCAAGCCTCCACTGGCCCGCTCGTTGCGTATCAAGGAAGAGCTCCTCAGCCAGAAGCACCGCCTCCTGAGCCAGCCTGCTGCTCTTTCATTGGCTAATCTAGAGTCAGTCGGCTTGCTCAGTCATGGCCAGTCCCACTCCTTGCTTGGCCAGAAGGGCTCCTCCTCTTTTTGGGGAAGCAAGGCCCACCTTGAAAGCTTGCTGAAGCTAAAGCAGGCCAGTGGAGCTCTGAGCGGGGCTCTCAGCGACCTCAAAGACCTGCCAACATTCCTGGAGAATCACCACCACAACCACCATGGAGCCTTCTCCTTTAAGAGTTCCCTCCACCATCACCACAATCAGGTCTCCAAGGCTCAACACCACCATAACGATGGCAAGAGAGACCAGGGCCATTCACCTCCTGTCGACCTAAAAATCCCACAAGTTCGGGGCATGGATCTCTCCTGGGACTCCCATGCCTCTGAGTTGTATGGCTTTGGTGCCATGGGGGTTGGGGGTGGTGGCCATGGGGATAGCAACCTGAGCCGGAAGCTGAGAGCCATCCTGCCTAAGCAGAACCGCCGTGGAGGAAGCCTTGGAAGCCTGTTAGATGGGGCCGCTGACTACTGGAGTTCCGACTTGGACCACTCAAGTTCCGGGCCGGCGTACTCCACCTCCGATGTGGAAGGGGACCCAAACTCTAAGCAGCCGCGGAAGAAGAGAGGCCGTTATCGCCAGTACAACAGTGAGATCCTGGAGGAGGCCATAGCTGTAGTGATGAGCGGGAAGATGAGCGTGTCCAAGGCTCAGAACATGTATGGGATCCCACACAGCACCTTGGAGTACAAGGTCAAGGAGCGTTTGGGAACCCTGAAGAACCCCCCAAAGAAGAAGGTCAAGTTGATGATGAAGATGGAAGCAGGAGGCCAGGATTTTCCCGCCGAGTCGGAGAACACGCCCACTGCAACTCCTCGAGATAACGGCCAGCCGCTGGCAGCTGCTGAGCTCAAGGACAATGTAAAAGAAGAGATTGATGACAATTTCAAACCAATCGACTAAACGACTTACACATGTAAACCTCAGTCAAATGACTTAAGTAATTTGAAAACGGATGGGGCTTTATTTGTGCCAATTTACTTTGCAGTATCTGGGTGAGCACAAATGCAGGGATAATATGAGGAGGATTCTTAAAACAAACTGGAGATAAACAACTAATCGGATGGTTTTTAACAAGTATCGCTTGAGCGGTGCTGTATAAGCATTTGTTTAGCTTTTATATCCAGGGGCTTAACAAATGCAGCTAAAGACATTGGTTAAATGACAATTAATGAAATTTCCACAAGCATGCTGATAATCCTCAGCCCAAAAACCCAATCCCCCTCTTTTCTGAACTTGATACACTGAAACGTTGCTGCTTATAAAAGCAGTTTGGACTTTTGGACCATTCCAATTTGGGAAACAATGAGGGGAAAGTTGAAAATTAACTCCTTAAAAAAAACTGACAGATTAGTCCCTTTATTGCTACCCTCTCTCATGGAGTACTAGCTGAAAATTGGTAAGTGAACTGTCTATTACATTCGAAGCCAACTGTAAGGTTTTATCATACCACTGATATTCCTCACCAGGGTTCTAAATCAAAGCCCATTCTCGTATTGCCAGGTAGCCATGACGCTTTAACTGCAAACCTTTTCTTTCCTCCTTAAGATATTCTGCTAATCTCTGTGTGGACGAAAGCAACATTAACCCGTCCTTTTTGAATGAGAAAAGACACACAAGTCATTCAGGGATGCATGTTTGTGAGTTTCGTGGACACTACTGACTTCTATAATTGACATCTTTTCCTCTATCTTTATCTTTTCATTTGATTTGTTTTGCTTTCTTTTGCACTACACTTTGGGTCTGGCGCTTACAGACCAGGTTACCTCGGCATTGTTGCCCTTGCATCATGCACTTATTATGGTCTGTCTCTGAAGCCCAGTTGCAACCTCACAACGGGTCAGAGGTGCACATCGCCTGCATCCGCTGATCCATAATCAGATCCCGGGAAGCTCTAAAAAACCCTCTTTTTTTGCCAAGGGACAAGTTGAGGGGTAATCTGATAATGGATCAGCTGTTTTTAAGGCGGAATGCTACCTCATGGGCCTCCATCAGTGTCTCACTGCTGATCCTGGAATGCCAAAGCCGCCTTCAGGTCGTCCTCCAAATGGTGACCAGCGATGGTGGACTCATCCCCTCATGGAGATCTTTTAATGGATGAAAGCCTTTTAGGATCAGAATGTGAAACTCTGCTGCTATCATGCTGATTATTTAGCTCCTCTATAAGGCTTCAGCTAGCCTTAGCAAATGCGTTTTAGCTCGTCTTAGCTAACAACAATACATTGCTGATGTTTTTATCCTTTTCTAATCAAACTAAGCAGAAGCGACTAAGCTGAGTTTTAAAAGACATTCTTCTCCCTCAAACTTTAAAGGCAGTTTTAAAGGCAGTTGTGCATTTATAGCGGGGTGTTCATTTTGGGATGGTGGGTGGGCGATATGCAGTGGGGAGGGGTAGTTGATAGAGGCGAGGGAAAGGCAGATTTAATATATTATAAATTATTATGACTGATGATGTAAAAGCCAATCCATGATTCTAGAAGATTTCTTTTCTCCTCATTTTAACTCAGGGTAACTGAGACAGATGATGTGGGTTTCAAATATGGTCACTTCCTGTTGGACCTATAGTAGACAAGACAGGGGGACAAGACACGCCTCTCACTATGCTTTGTCTGCAGGAGGGGCCATGTGAGTAAATATGGCAGCAATAGCAGAAAGACCTGCTAATGAATCAAGATAAAGAACAGAAAAAACACTGATGCTGGGTTTGGGGATCGAACTCATGGCGCTTAACTTCTGAAATAGCACTTTTCAAAACTATAAGGAAAAAACAAGAGAGAAAGAAAAGCTGTTTGAGGTTATGCATGTAGTGTAGCTCTTCTCTGGGGGATATGGAGCAGGGAGCGATGAGGAGGACGGAGAGATGGAGGAAAAAAGCTTTAGTGTGTGAAGACTTTCAGAAAGCTGCAGCTTGGACCCAAACTACTCTTTTTTTCCCCCCCTCTCGATTACCTCCACCATTGAAAAAAAGAAAAAAAAACATGAAAAAAAAAATGGTAGACAGCTTGAACAAGTTTAGTTTTGTGTAGTGTCGTTGTATTCCCTCCCCTTGCCGCTGAAGCACCAGGGATTGAAAATCCATCATCATGTTTTACCAGGCGGGGAAAGAATATCCCTCAGAGGACACAGGTGGAAGGAAAAAAAAATGCTCTTGTGGTATTTTCCATCAGGAAAACACCGGAGGAGATGACAAAAGCTTTTTGTTTGTCATGTTCTTTTGCTCTGTGGTAAATGTTGCTCGTCGCTCCCAACACTGCCTGGTGCTCACCCAGTCTTTGAGATTTTAAACATGAGAATTGTACCTCTATGTTCAGATGAAACAATGATGATTCACTCCTTTTGAAATGTATTGTACGTTTTATTTATTTGATTTTTTTTTTCTTTGATTATTCTTTTAAAATGGCATGCACCACTTTTTTTGGCTGATTTTGGGTTCAGGCCAACTCAATATGTTGTAATAAGAGGATTTTAATTTAATCAATCCTGAGCCAGAGACGCTCAAACTCATTCAAAGTTATAAATTGATTACAATCTAATTATAATTAGAGTGATTGACTACCTGTTGCATACAATCTTAATTTTACCCTCAGTGGTTATTGGTTATCCACCTTAAGCTTTGTAGCTCCCTTGGCTTGATGGGCAGGTTTGCATGGTCAATGGGAAAAGCTCTAGAAAATACCCCTGGAACAACAGTATATTTCCAGGGTCGTCATGCATGAAATGCGTCCAACACTTTGACAATGCTGAGCATTTGAGGTGTCTAAAAGGTTGTTGTGTGCGTCGGGTTTGGACTGAGCGAAGGACAATGCACCGATCTGATAGTTAAAACAAGATCGAAGCCCCAGTGTCGATAGCAAAGCACTTCTAATGTACTCGCCTCTGATAAAAGGCACGACGGCTGCTCACTTAGCCAGCTGTGAATACAGTTTAACAAAGCACGACTTTGACAGTGTGCACCCTCCCTCTAAAAGCAGAACAAAACAGAGTCATGGCACTCCAACTGTTTGCCTGTTTCATGTAATGCATGTAAAGCATGGATTTGTGTAGAAACAGTGTAATTCGCACTTAATGCACAGGTTTGCATGGATAAACTTCAACAGCACTTTGAATTCCTGATAAAAGTAATTCCTTGACGGTCAAACTATCTGGGTATAACTTACACTAAGTCCCTAACAAATGTTTTCTTTGTACATTCGGCTCTATAAATGTCCTATTTCTTTCTAAAAAGCACGATTAATTACTATTTTCAGTCCCATTTTCAGCCTTATCTTATCTACTGAGGTGCATGCCATTTAAGGCATATTTATTTCATTTCATTTGATTTTCTTGTTTGGTTTTTTTCTTGTTGGTAGTCATGTGGTTAACGGCTCCCCCTGTCCGAAAAAGTCCTCCTTCTTGCAACTGAGTCTCACTGCTGTTTTTAAAGAAACCTCATACTAGATGATATACTTAAGAGAACAGTATATATCTATTTACAGACCTATATATAAACAAATACATAATGAATGTAGTGAACTGAATATCTCATAACTTACAAATCCAGAACAGTGATCTGCAAAAAAAGATGGCACTGTCAGTTCATTTTTAACAGACTGTTGTTTTTATTATTTTGCTTTTTACTTTCACTTTACGCTGCTTGCATAGGAAACGCAGTCGTTTTCTGACGCGGGTGTGCAACAGTAGCCTTCAGTACTGTAAATGTCTCAGGATCGAGCCAATGGGATGGGCAGCAATATTTGTCAGTCGGAAAATGGCACAGACTTAACTACCTGTACTAGATGTAATTTAAAGACTTATATATACAGTATATAAAATATATGTCGTCTTGGTCGGCAGAGACCAAGTGATATACCTCAATCTCAGAATAATGACTCCTTTCCGTGCCTCGTACTTTTATGTATACCTTATCTGGGAGCCTGGCGAAGGGATAGCCGATACTCTGGGAAATATAGTATCCTCCGCTGTTTCTCTTCTTTTATTATCTGTTCGTTTTTCTTTTCTTTGTTTCGCCTCCCACTTGCAAAGGGGGGAGGGAGACGCTTCAAGTGTCTGACTGACCAATATTTGCCACCCTACCTCTTTTCAGGTATTTTTTTTTTTTTTGCAACAACAGAACCTTATAGACCTATATAATGAGCAACATACTGAGAAAAAGAAACGACCCACAGGGATTGCACAGATATTCCTGATCTTATTACTGGATGGGTTTGGAATGGGAGGGCTATAAACCTCTCATTTCATCCTCTGAACGTAAAAACATTTTAGGATTCAGTCTTCTGATTTCTCCCTGGAGGCGATAAATCAGGTCGGTCCCACCCTGGTCTGAGAAAGAACAAGGTGTTTTTGTTCACTGAGGGTTTTTCCTTTCTTTCTTTTTTTGGTTAGTTGTTTGTTTTTAGGTGTAACGTAACTCCATGTTGAAACTTGACAGTGGACTTTCTTTTCTTTTTTTTGTGCATTTTCTTTTTATTTCTCACACCCAGAGAAATCAGAGACCCAGAGGGGAGATTGGGGGACAGGTGGACAAGTTAACCTTCCTTTATCTGCTGTCTTGTAAAAAGATACATTTCCTTTCCAAAATCTTTTACACTGCATTCCAAAAAACACCCCACACACAGGAAAATGTACCTTTATATGATAAAAAAAAAGCTATATACTTATGAATATATGTATTTATTTTACTGTTTTTTCATTTTCAGGTAAACCAATTGATTTCTCTTTTGTTTTTCACTTTTTTTGTTAACTTAATTTTATTTCTTCTGAGTGAAAGACTGTCAAATACATGATAAAAGAAGAGAAAAATGTCAAACAGCAACTATTGTAACCTCACTAAGTAGACGCCACATGGCATGCCATTTTGTTTCAGGATGGTGTGTGATGAGGCAGGCTGCCAGGAAAGAAAGACCCATAATGTACATGATTGCCATGGTCCTCTCTGCAGAGAGGATTCTTATGTTTCTTTCTGTGTCACGCTGCATATCTGGTTGTCATTTATACCTCAGGTCCGACCACTTCAAAGCAGCTGATTGTACATTAGAAACATACACACAAAGAAGAATCAGGATTTTTAGTGCGGCACGTTTCCAGATTTTTAGATGTAACCGACGGAAGCAGTTTTTGAATACTTGTCGTTTCTTGTTGTCGTCGTTCCTACTGTTGTTTTTCTGAGGACGTCTTCTTTCCTGTCTTTGTTTTCTTATAAAAAAAGAAAAGAAATTCTGTAAAAGCCAGAAGCCAGGTTTCTGTGAATACAATGCTGTATTCTCTCTAGCACATGCAGAACGCACACACATATATAGAGGCATGACGCACCTACAGAAACATACTGTATACTCTCCCTCCTCATCAGGTAGCCACACTTTGTGTGGGCGGTTTATATGTATAATTATGAAGCAGGGAGTCGTTTCTCTTTTAGAAGCAGGTGGGTGTGTTTCGTCTGCAGCATGCAGAACATCAGCCCTGCTGGCTGATTTTGATCTGGCACACTGGGACACTGCTGGCACTGCCTCTGTGAAAATTACTTTGTTTTGTTTCTTGCTTTCAACAAAGACTGCGTTTCTTCCTTTAAAAAACCAACCAAACATCTATCCACCAGTCTTGTTAAAGTACAAATCCCCCCTTAAGTTGTTCCACTGTATACGACCAGTCTGTGATGATCTGTTCATTCCTGCAGTCTCTGTCAGTGACTGCCCGCAGTTTTACAGTTTACTGTGAAGGCAGTAGTATGTCCTTTTCACAGTACGTTGTTGAATTCATATTTACAAAGTCTGTTTAAAGAGACGTGTTTTTCTTTTCTAGTTTGGAGAGTTTTTGGTTTGCAGAATGAGATGTTACATTCCAAACACAGGATAAAAACATTTTCCAGTTTAGAAAAAGCAAGCAATGCTCCTGTTTCATGTCTGGTGACAGCCTTTGCTGGTTGCTGTGACCCAAAGACACAAACAACACAACAAGCTTAACAAAACAGGTGCAGAAATGTTAAAATATCACCAGTAACTTCGTATTTAAAAAGGTCAGGTTTCCAGTCCACAGTGTTTTCAGTCAACAGTCCAGCACTAGGCTTATATCCTCCATCTGAGAAACTGCCTGGTGTGTTCTAGGGTGGATTTTTTCTTTTGACATCCAAGACGACTGCCTCTCTTGTAACAAGATCCATCCTACTTTGAGTTCATTTTTAAAAAATAATAATCAGCGCATTGGACTGACAGTTACAATTCTCCTTATGTGTTATAAGCTTCGCCATGCAGTCATTCCCCCCCACCAGACATTTGTCAAAGTGACGCCAACAGATCTGTTAAAATGTGCATCTCCTCCATCGGGGAGTGCGATGCCAAGTGTTGTAAATGTCAAAGCATTTGTGAAGATGTGACAAGTAGTCTCCCAGTAGCAGTCTGGCTTTGAAAGCAGAGCTGAGTACAGATCTTAAAGGCCAGACACGCCTCTGGAATGATGCTGATGCGCAGCAATCAACACAACAGACACCTTCACTCCCTTCCATTGTAATTAACTAGACAAGAAATTTGGCAGTGAGTTATTTATCAGGAGAATATTTGTTAAGAATGCTACTTTTGGACCCAGAGTCTAGAAATTGGACTCCAAATATAAAAATCTGAATGGTAAAATGAGAGCATGCAGAGTGTGTCTTGCTAATTAGGATTTTGAAAACCGTACCTTGAATTCCTCTTCAGCACAGTATGTAATATAGTTTCTAGTTTCCTTTTTGATATTATCAACATAAGCTGTTGATTTCTATTTTCCTACCCCGGCTCAATAATGAACTACACATATAAATACCATACTAAACTTGTGATTATATGTGTGTTGTTCTTCAATCAGTGGACTCAGGAGTGCCTTTTGAAGACTCTAATCATAATCTCAAATCTGTTTGCCAAGGGTTGGTTTACTAATCATGTATAATCTAACCACCCATGTGAAATCACAGAGCGGTCACTTCAAGAACAGCACTCTCCTCTCAAAGCAAAATTCCCCCCCCCCCCCCGTTATTATGTTGCACTGTGAAAGGCTCGCAGGCAGACATTTTCTCACACTGGCTGTTCTCGCCTCCGACGAGCCCGCGATGCTGGCATGCGTCTCACCCCTCCGCCTTGTCAGAAAGCCTCCCTACAGATGGCAGACAGACAGACTGTCAGATAGACATGGAGGTCTGAGGAGGTGGATGGGAGTGCAAGGATGAAATATAAGTGAAGTACAGAAGAATAAAGGCCGCTGAAGGTCGCCATCCCCACCCCCACGCCACAGTTAAACAACAGGCTTTTAATGGAACGATGCTGAAATTCACTTCACAAACAAACGTTGCCTATCATTAACAGGCGCCACGGTTTATCTGAAACTCCACTTAGAGCGGGGAGGGGATTATTAGGGCCAAAATATCAGAACCTGATGTGCAGGATGAAAAGGAGAATTAGAAAAATAAAAACTAGAACTGTGTGAAGGGAATCTGGTCAAAATGCTCAGTGATAGAGTGCATTTCATGAGGCGCCCTTGTGTGTTGCCATGACAATCTTGCAGCATTGTTCCCATGAGGAGGTGTGTCTGGCCCTTTAGAGCCACCTACATGGACCAGCTGGTCTCTGTTGCTCTGAACTCAAATCCAGTTTATTTCTTGCACTTCTTTGCATAAGTGGTGGCAAAAAAATCCCCGACGCAACACGAAGATGCTGCTTCTCATGTTGATTCATCTGGCTTGGCTGCATTTTCAAAACAAATGCTTTGACAGAAGAGACGATGATACAAACTCTTTGTCCAACACTGGCGAACAAATATTTCCAACAGAATATCTGTTATTCTCTACTCATGTCCTCTTTTTGGGGATTTTTAATGAAAGTTAAATGCTGCAAAGAATTAGCTGGATGTTCTCTCCCACTGGCAGACCCTGTAGACACTGCATCCTCTGGTTGTTTGCCGACTGTGATGATCTCCTGTTGTCGTTTTCCGCTCTGGGAAATGTGTCAGATCTTGATTGTCCCTGTCACTCAAAGAGTGTGCAGTTTCTGGAGACGCACCGTGACGCTGCTGCACTGCCATAGGTGGTCGGTTAGGGCCACGCATTCTCTTGGACACCCCTGTAAATGTTCGATTTTATTGTCACTTTCTTTGATGAAAAGTCATAAACCCTTTCCATCCCCTTCCCTTCACCTTCGCCCGCTAACTATTTGTCATCCCTTCAGCATCCTTGGCCAGTAGAGTGTGAGTGCCGAGGGGCTGACAGACCCTTGTTTATCCCAGGAGAGATGGGCTGTTCCATGGCAGTCCCAGGTCCTTCACCTCTCATCAGGCCTTTTCATAAACCTCACCGCTGCCTCTTGGGATTGTCTCCACGGCTCAGAGGCCACTGAAAATAATCTTACCTCAGCCTTTCTTTTTTTTTCTCTTTCATCTTTTCACAGAGGCTTTGCCACGCTCTCCTCTGGTGAGGAACTTGCATATTTAGAGTTTTTAAAACAGGGCTTGTAGTTCTTTTAGCAACAAGGGTGGTCATTAACCTCTGCAATATTTAGGGAAATAAAAACACAACGTACATCACACACAAACAGTATGTTTGGAAGTCGGTTAATATTTCAGCCTTTAATGAAAATTTCATTAACTCTCTCCACAACAGAGACTCAATGTTTTAAAGGTTAGACCGGAAATGTTGTATGATGTCTCTGATCTCTGGTTTTGGATGTTTCGGGCTCAGGCTTGATTTTTAGTTTCTGTGTTTAAAAATGAAAAAACGAGAAGAAAAAAAATCAGCTAACGAGCAAGGTTGTTTTGTTTAAATTGCCAGTGCAATGCTGTGATCCTCTTGTTGCTTCTTTTTGCCGTCTTTGAAATTATGACGTTTTCTGCGTTTGAACCTTACCTTTCCCTGTTACCTATTAGTTGTGAAGTCTACACTACATGCAGATAACCACACCGGCCAGTGTACTCATAAAAGAGCTCAACACTGGTTCATGGGCGCGATCGATAGTCGGGTCAGACAGGCCGGCACTTGGTGAGCGGATATCGGAGTTCAGTCCTCAGCCAGGAAGTTTGGCAGTACAGAAGATTAAATGTCATGCAGATGATTCCCACTGCCAGAACAGAAACTATTCAGAAACTCTTGTGGAAACCCTCAAACTCATCTGGCTGGAGTTGATTCATGAGAGCCAGAGCATCATCACTAAAAAGGGTCTTAGAAAAGCCTTTTCTTCTTATTATTATTACTTTTGACTGATTCTGTACATTATTTTCAGCCAAATACTTTTTCAGTGCTTTATGAACAGCAAGGATTGTAAATATGAATAACTCTTAGCAGGGGAGGCTCATATGGAGCTGACTTAATGGTCCACCTCGTTTGTCCTCTGACGATCTTACTTACAAGACTTGGACTGTTGCCTTCCCGAATGTCAAAATAAAGGAAAGCTGTTCGTAGAAAACAAGAACGGAAAGAAAAACCGAGCGCTTTGACTGAATCTGCGTTCGGGAAAGTAACGTTGAGTGTTTGTTCCTTCTTTTAGTCTTTGATAATGTTTTCCATCTTGGTGTTTTCTTGGTGTGCAAAAATGTAAAGAAGAAGAAGAAAAAAAAAAACTTACAACACAGAATACCTCAGAAAAGAAATCCATGTAACCTTGACAACCTCCACATATTGTCAGATTCTGTCCATCAACACTCGTCTCCTGGGCACTTTCATCTGCTGTCCTTTGTCTTTGTTTCCATTTCCCCTCTTGCTTCTTCTGCCATGCAGTGTGTAGCGCCCAGTGGAGGTTCCATAGCTTTTTATACTCCTTTGGTTTCACATCCTTGTATGTCTTCTGACTTTAGATTTGTGGACATTCTTGGTCTCAGACTTTGCAGCCCACCTTGCGTTCCTCAGTTAAAGACGAAAAGGAGGTTGTTTTCGAGACCATTTGACAGTCGATAGTCTTAAAACCCTGCAAAGGTGGGATTTCAGCTTAACAAAAAAAATCCTGCCGTCTTTTGATTTTAAATGTGGGTTTTGCTGAAAGGATGAAGGCCAATACGTGGAACACTTGAAGCCACACACTCCCAATGTTGTTCCTTTTGCATACCTCTTTATCTACTTATCTACTCTTTATCGTTGTTAAAAACTGAATGTAAAAAAAAAAAAACGCAAACACAACTAACCTCTAATTTAACTATACATATTTAAGAATAAGAAATACTCTATATGTGCACATAGATATACCTATACAAGCCCCACACATACATAAACACAAATGCATATGTATATACAAATCTCTAATGTCATAAACTTTTATCTTGAAAAGGAAGAGGATGAGCCTTTTCCATTAATGATTCAGGGAAACAATACAGAAGTCCAGTGCAGTATGTTAGGTGAAATCACTCCCACTTTGTTGCTTTTGGTGTTCGTTTTCTTACTTTGTTCTTGCTTGTTATTCCCCATGATGTAGCATAGGGCGAAGGGGCAGGGCGACTTGAGCTTTTTGTTAACAGAAAAAGTAGTGGAACTAGGATCTAGTGTAGTTGTAGTCTTTTCAAGCCTGATTATGTGAAAACGGGGGGGACGGGCGGTAGGGGTTTTTTCTGAAGCCAACACTGTAAAGACGGTATATTTATGAAGATGACTTGGACGTAGGCGCCACTTTGGGGGAGGGGAGGGCTGCAGGGTTGCAGGGGGTGGGATGTCTTCAAGACAGTTGTATATAGAACTGCTTTACCCATCAACCCTCACCTGTCTTTTTCACAGGTGAGGAGGAACTGTATATTGAAGGCACTGAGAAGGAACGGTTTGTGTGTTTTTATGTCTAGAAAAGTAAAGACTGTTTAAAATGAAGGAAGTGGCGGGTGGGGCGTTGAGGATCCTGTTCAGGTTCTCTACAGAACCCAACAGACAGTGAAGTCGTTAGAAAACGCATCTCCCTTAAGCTTCGCTGGGAGCGACGTACGGTTTCGTGAACGTTGACCCTCTCGATATTTTTGCATGCTGGTGTACATACCCCTGTATCAGTCCTTTTGTTCGAAGAGGCTGGTTAATCCAAAAGCGCTTTTTTGGATGTTGTCCGCAGGACAGATTCTGATGTTTTGAATATGAAATATTGCCCCTAAGAAAAAATCCCTTTCCTGAGAAGGAGCACCTAAGGTGTCTGTTTGTCACTGCAACAGCTTTCGTAGTGGTTTTTGGCTAAAGCTCTTTTGCAATCATTTTTTTCCTTGTGTAAAGTAACAAAAAAAAGTGTGTATGAGTGTGAATCTGTGTGGCTGTGTAAGAAATAATGTGAAAAGCTGGCTCTTTTTTTATTTTCCTCAGTTGTTCTTCAAAACAGATTTTAGCCTCAGAGCTGTTTTTTTAAGGAACATTAATCTACCTGTGCTCTTACATTAACCTAAAGGAACAGTGTACAAGTTTGAAGAATTGCATCTCTGAACGTATCCTGGTTGTCTGTAGGAAAAGATGCCCCTCTCTGGGCGCCTTACAGACCCAAATTACATTACCCAGACACCCTCAGGGACCCCAACACTGCGCTCACTCTTATTCAGGTACTTAATCTACACCGAGGCCTAGCAGTGATCCACCTTGACTTTAGTTTATTTTCGATAGCCTGTTCCTATGAAGACAAAAAATAGCGCCAAACTCTTAAATGATCAGAAGCAGTTTTTCGCACCCTCAGAGTTTTGTTAATTTGTGCTCTACTCATGGAATTACTTTTCTTTTTCTGTCATTAAGTTGTCTCTATTCTATCTTTAGTATCTTATGAATGTCAATCTTCTTCTCAGTTCAGGACTGCTGTGTATTTGTTTGCACTCTGTTCTCTCTGACTTGCGTCAGGTGCCGAGGCTTTTATTCTGTGCCAAGCATCGACGTATCCTTCTGGTATTGTGTGGCTACAAATCACCATCGTAACGATGACTTACACCGAGCAAACCTCTAAAAAGACCGTTTCATATAAGTGCACAAAACAGTGATTTGGCTTTTTAATAGCCTCCACTACCCTTCATACAGGATGTTGGTTTAAAAACCACAGGACGCTGCAGTTACAGTACCTCATGTTCGGTCCTGTTGAATTGCTCACTTGACAACGTTTTTCTCTCCGCCACCAATGGCGTTACACACAACAGAGGAATGTGACAGATCTGCCTTTAGTTCTTCTTAAGCTTCAGGGAAAACTAAGTAAGCCTCTCTCACCGCAAG
Organism: Sparus aurata; assembly: GCF_900880675.1. Classification (NCBI taxonomy): domain Eukaryota; kingdom Metazoa; phylum Chordata; class Actinopteri; order Spariformes; family Sparidae; genus Sparus; species Sparus aurata. Next base: position 5,243,724 of record NC_044187.1, on the reverse strand, counting down.
TGAAACCAGGAAAATGGCGGAGCTCAGCTGGGCGCTGTGTTACCTAACCTACAGAACTGTAGAGCTGTGAAGGAACAAGGCGAGAAACAAAAAAGTCTTGCAGTTTTTAGTGAAATTGTTGTCATTTGTACTTTTTAGACAGCCACTCTTCTCTGCTGTGATTAGCTGAAACCTCTGCTGTATGTCGCTAAGTGTTTGTGTTGCTACACACAGGTTGGATTTTGAAAGTCTCCTGTAGACTTCAGAGTCTGCGTTTCACTCAGAACTAGTCATGCAAAAGCAGATATTTCTTAACATGGTTTAGAGGGACAGGAGTGTATTTCAAATTTTGCCGAAATTTTTTTACCTCTTACAACAATCAAATCGGTGACATTTGGTGAGAACTGTGTAAAGGCTCTGAAAAAAGTAAGTTGTATTTTATGTTGTAAGATCTCTTAAGATTACCTTCTACATTCCTGATGTTGGTTTTGGTAGTAAACTGATTTTGTTGTGATAGAGATAGCTCAGATTGGGTTGGAAACGGCTTATGATATTTGGGTAGACGCAGGAAGTGTTGTCCAGGGGTTTGGACTCTAGTTTGGATAGAACAACAAACCTCTCCTTTTCTTCAGTCTCGATTTCTGTCCTGCTGAGGTTTCTAACGTTTTCGTAATCTCACCTCGGTTCTTAACGGGTGGCTGGATGCCCCGCTAGAGGGCCTGCTGGGCTTTTTCCTCTTTTCCGCTGAGATTTTGCTTTTGGGTTTGACGATATACCTCATTCCTTCAGTCCAGCGGGCCCGAGGGGGCACTGTACCGATGCTCAGGATGCTCAAGCCCCCTTTCACAATTTGGTCCCACCTGGACTGTACCTCTCACAAACACATAAACAAACACACACACAGATGTATACACACAGACACCCACACACATACACTTACACACAGGTTCTCCAAATACCCCAATGGACCTCATTTTTTCAATATCTACTGTTTACAGTTTGACAAAAAATTGTATAATTTAAAAAATATTTTTCTCATATTGTAGTTTTATTTATGTACAATATTTTTTTGGTTTTTGTTCTTATTTTGTACCTTGTGAGTTGGACTTTTATTCTTCTAGGCTTATATTATCGATGTCCGTGTAAATGAGCACTTAACAAGGATCACAATAATTGGTTTTAGTTTGATTGACTGCACTATTTTGTTTTCTCTTTTTCTCCCTGTTTTGAATGCGAAATCTGATTTATCTGATTGGGCTAATGAATAATAAATTGTCTCATAATGTCTGTGATTTTTTTTTTTGACAAAAAGATGAAAGTTGATGATTTTATTTCCTAGAGTCCTTTTTTTAAACTTCATTTTGCATTGAACGTCAGGCGATGCTGATTAGATCTGTCTTTGTGCATGTGTAAAATACTTTACTGGTTATGTTATATTCAATTTGGTAAAAAAGAAAAATTGCCATTTTTGCCACACATTTCAGCTGTAATGTTGTGTAAGGTAGTATTCACTGGATGCTAGAACCTTCTTTTCAAAACCACTATTCTTCTAATAAATTTTGTTGTGAAAATAAAATGTCTGTCTCATTTGTGTCGATATCTAACTGGTGTTACCATTTTCAGGATGTAAAAAAATACAGGTATGCGAGTTTCTCCTTTGAGATAGACATTCATCTACTCCTCCATTCCTGACTGAAGGCACATGGTTGACCTCCGACCCTTCCACTCCCTGGGTTAACAGCCAGGATAAAGTAAGAGGTCCCCAAAGGTTAAGTACTCTAACGGAACAACCAGGAGGTAAAGACAGCATCCGCCTCAGAGGCGCGATTGTTATGAGAGGTATCACTACAGCAGGACACTATATCAGTAAAATCATCTTGATATGCTTTCACCTTCTGAATCACAAGTGAATGAGACAAACTTCTTCTGAGATTGTACATGTTACCATTCTGTGATCTTTTGACCTTGATCCCCTTCTAGCCATTTTAGAAGTTCTATCAATGTCAATTTACATGAAAGTGGAATACAGGGTTGGGAATCAATTAGGTTATTCAAATCAATCCAATTCGTTTTGCAATACACAACTGTCTGAAAATGCTAGCATCAATAAAACAATTGATATGCTCAGAGGCATACGACTCTGGTGGATTGGACAATTTAGAAACCTGTTTCATTTCCCATCCCTTCCCCATGACAGACCCAATAAATGTAATGAACCGGAAAATCTCTGATACATGGCAAAAGGATTTTAACAGCACAGAAAGTCCCCTAGACCCATCTATTAATTGTTATGTTCACATCCACAGTAACTTAGCACTAAAGTCACCAGTAAACACATGGGAATACAAGCTAAAGCCCTTGGTCCTAATGCATGGAACCTACTAGGTGTTAAATTATTGATGCATTAACACAAAAGCAGTATTTTAATACTGCAAGTGGTCTACAGGGCGTATTTCAAACACTGTTGGGTTATTAATTCTATAACATCCTTTATATTTTATGAAGTTTTTGTTCCGCTATGAACTTTCGACCTAGAGCCATCAAACTTAAGCTGCAGTAATTACCCATACCTGACAGAGCTGTTGGTATGCTGCACTGGGTTAGCACTAAAGGCCCTGGAGAGTTGGGACCCTCATCTCCTGAAAGTCCTTGCAGCCAAAAATGCTGCATTCAAGGAAAGACTGTATTACATAGTGCCACTACATGGAATTAGCTGAACGATTCTAGCAACAAAGAATCTTTCAAATCTTCTTTCAGTATGGGACATTATTTCAGAAGAAATGTGTGTCAGTGAACAATGAGTGAGTCTCAAGAAAGGCTCTGTTTCTTGTAAATAAAGTATAATAAATAATACATTAAAAAATAGTTTCTGTTACACAACAAACGTCCCCAACACCAACATGGCTACCACCCTCGGCACAGAAAAGGTATGAACAAAAGATGATCATCACAATAAATCTGCTCTTACTGCAGTTACATGAAAGGAGAGTTGGTAAGTTCTACGAGCTTCTAATATACAAGAGCAGCTCTACAATATTTAAGTTGGTTGTGTACACTTACTGTTATGTGTTTCTTATGATTTTTTATATTTGATTAGACTGATAATAAAGTCTAAAAATGATCTTTTAAATTAACAAACATCACGTGTGATTCATGGCACAATTCAAGTGGGACCAAAAAGAAACAAGTGCCCACTCAAAATACATTTTAGTCTAAAATTCTTTAAGATGTGAACAGGAGCTATATGAACAATATGACATGTAAACAGACTGAGTCTGAACAGACCTCTAATGCCAGCATTAAGCACTCGACAGCTTCTCATTCTCTGTGCTGTACATTAGACATATTTTCTGAAAAGCTCTGCTACAGATGTGCACTGAGATGCACCAAGACAACGTGTGTTCCATTAGCTAGCCACATAATGTAGTTTCTATAAATGGACATTCAGAAAAGCTAAAATGTGTTGGTTTTTTCAAGATCATTCCAAGAAAATCTTACTCCGGGAAAATACAGAATGAGCAATGATGAGTAGCTGAACAGCAGCTTCAGCTCTCCATATTACAGTTGTTGTTTTTTGTTGGCCTCAGTAAAAGAGATAGATAGATAGATAGATAGATAGATAGATAGATAGATAGATTAGGACTCAGGTTGGATTTAACGTGACAGTCCAAAGGTTGTGACTAGCTAACGTTAGTTTTGAAATTGAAACTAAAGGACCCGCTTACAGGGGGTTTTGCTGTCTGTCTGACTTCCTGTCTGGCTCGATCTGATGCGGCTGCCATCCACCTGCATCAAAAATAGCCTCTGAGCATATTCTCTACGGAGCAGAGCAGTGAGCTGCTTCTGGGACGCTGCTGAAGCGGTGAAAAGCACGAACATTGTCCAGAACAGCTGCCATCAGCTACCGGTGGAAGGCGAGGGCTCAGGTGTGCACAAACTACAGGTTGGGAACTTGTGAAATTTGAAATTACCCGTTATCTTATTGGTATCAGCAATGCGGAGCAGGTAATGATATCAGCTGTTGCCACACTACAAATCTCAATATAATTCGTGGAGGTCACAAGTTTACTGTTTACTTGTGTCACTCGTCTTCACATCGGTGTTGTTCAGCGAGTCGCCCCTGGTGCCGAAAGGTTTAATTCAACCGATGAGATCTCCTCTACCGGCGGACCGTCTCTGCCTCTGAGGGACTAAAACTCAATCCAACATCTATTCTCTCTCCAGATCACCTCTCACTCTGCTCGCCAACTCTTTTGTCTCCCTGCATCTCCTCCACCTCCTCCTCCTCGCTCTCTCTCGTCTTTTCTTTCCACCTAAGTGTCTCTCTCTCCCTCTCTCGCTCTGCTGCAGGGCCTGAGGAAAGAGGCCTCTGCGGTGGATGGAGGCAGAAAAAGACAAATAACTTTTCAGGGAACAGGAAGTAGGTCATCCTCCTATCAAATATTTATTTCTCATACTGTGCCTAAGGCTCTGAGAGGACTCCCTCTTTAGATACCATATGCATGTGTGTGTGGTTTCATACTTTGCTCATTTGCACATATATGGCCGCTTATAGTCTGTCTGACTGAATTTGACTACCGAGATGTTGAATATTTGGATGTTGCGCTCTCTTCAGGAGGTCTGACCTCATTTTTTTTTCATCAAGTCTTTTCTTTATTAAACACACATATTGAAATAGCTTTTCACCCCAGCGTCTATACGTGTGTGTGTTTGCAGTATGCATTCACTTTTGGTCCATTTTGCAGTGCACAGGGAATTGGGTGTTTCAAATTGTGGAGAAGAAATGGAAATTAGGGGCAAATCTGAATAAAAATTCCAAACGTGCAGCCGGGGTCATTGTACTCTGCGCCTCCAGTATGCAGATAGAAAGTGTCACGGCGGGTTTCAAATTTTACATTGAAAGGATTTGGTTTCAACTTATATCCTGAAGATTATAACAAAGGCAGCCCAACTGAATTGACATTATTTTTCACATTAATAGTCAACTAGCCATTGTCTAATTTTAATTGTTTTTAAAAGTTTTCTTTTCCAGACGACCCACTGCCAAAAAAACAAAGTATGTATAGGACCACAGACTTTATGTGATAACATAGATCTGTTTTCTTTTATCACTAAAACTGCCTTTTTGAATCTGATTGGGACAACTTCTTACATGGTCAAATGTTTGGTCAAAACTCAGTCTGAAGTCATATCACAGTCATTTTGTCTGGTGGTACTTTGCTTCACATCAGACTAAAACCTTTGATTATAGATGACAAAACATTTAACAGAGGCGCCGAGAAACACAAACAGCCAAAGTTGTGTTTTAAAGAAATAATATTAAAGCTCCTCTTTTTCTAACAGTGAAATACAGAATGCAAGATGCAGGTGAAACCGACTTCATGAGGAGATTACTAAAGAATTTGGAAAGTTAAAGTGGCAACTGTTGTTTCTCACGGTCACAAATAACAACAACACAGGTGGAACTAGAGTTTGCTCAATCACTTAGTCTATAATAGAAATGGATTGCCAGTTAACCTTCCTTGTCCTGGTGGCAGACAAAATAATCTAGTGATAATGAGGTTAATCTGGAACGGGTGGATGGTAGACTTCTGGTAAAGCAGCTGAAAAAAAAAAATTGCTCTCCTCAAAAGGTTTGTGCTTCATTAATTTACTCTGCTGTCTGCTAATGTTTCACAGATTCACAAGTGGTGGCATTATTGATTCACCTCCTGATTTCTTTAAATTTACTGACATTAATAAGACACTGAAATGTCAGAAAAATGTTCACCGGAGCCAATGGTTCTGTCTTTAGGTTGGTTTGTCATCAGTTTGAAATATTTAATATTATATTTATTCTTTATATAATATTTAACATATTTAATTAACACCAATGTATATTAAAACAACAATAATTAAACTGCTAGAACCAATGTAGTATTTTTGTTTGATACTTAGTTAAACAATTACTTTTCCACTTTTTCATTTTCCAGCATTCACACCAGCCATTAACTGCCTGCTGCTGCCATTCTTTCCAGTGCGAGGCGATGGAGCAGACGTTCAGAAGCAGCAACCTTGTGATAAATAGCTTTAATGGCTCGCATTGTGTCCCGCAGCACAGTGCGAGGCAGAAATGTGTGCTGGAGAAAGGTACAAGTAGAAGCATTTTATGTAAAGTATTCTCTTCATTCCAACCTTTACTCTGGAGACACGAACACAACTCCCTCCTCGCTCTCTTGTTTTTCAAATACATACTGACTGCTGTGAAAATGTCAGAGGCCCCATCAGAAACCCCTCCCGCTGCGGTGTGTGGTGGCTGGGCCCAGCAAGGCTCCCCATTACTGATTAATAGAACGGCATCAGCTCCATTCAATTAAGACTCAGTGCCAGCCCCATGCGGTCGTCTCCCCAGGCCTGTCTGAGCTGCGTTTAGCTGCTACACACCGAGGACGGCGGCTGCTAACAAGCTCCGATACAGAAACCGATGCAGCAGTGGAGGGTGAGCCGCCGTGACTCACTCCACTGTTAACCTACTTTTTTTTTTTATTATTACATACAAGTCTGACTTTACTTTTAAATGTTCTTTTATTGCTCACCTGAAGCTGTATTTATTAACCCATAACTCAGAAAGGTACTGCTCAAACAAACTTGTTTTTTCACCCTTCACCCACATACAGGACTTGAATTATTAATACATTGCTCCAGCTGCCGATGCACAGAAATGTTCAATGGAGTTCAGTGGCGATATGACATAAATCAATTAGCAGGTGAACGAGAACATTATAATTATCAGTTAATTGTTTAAAGGAGGGGGTTGACTGATATAGTTTTTTCATAATACCAGTGTTAGCAATCAGTTGCTGTTGTGGACGAGACTTGTGAGAGGATATTGCATCAGAGCCACAACGTAGCACATTTCTATTATTTTACTGGCAATCTGGCAGAAAAACTGCTGATACCAATCATCAGAAATAGTAAAAGATGCACATGTGTTTCCAACTAAGTTAACTCTGACTGTATGTCAGTAGAGGGGTCATTCAGCAACATCCGATCGGTCACTGTTCAGAATCTAAAGCCCACTGAGGACATTGTGATAGTGATTTTAGGCTTTATAAAAAAATGTATCTGATTCACAGTTAAATGCAGCGTTGTCATATAGAGCGCCCAAAAGTACCAAAGATAGTAAAGATATAAAAGTTGGTGAAAGAAAGTCACTGTATAAATAGAACTTGAGTCATTAAGTATCAAAAATACAAGTAAAAGTAAACTACACCTATATTCAGCTCGAGCTGTATTATCAGACTTGATGTTCAGCATTCTTCTGATTACTGGAATCAGAGGTTTTTTAATTCATCTGATTGTCAACATAATACATTCATTTGAACATGCACTCATTTGGCTTTGGTGCACCTAAACTCAAGAGTAACCAGTGACTAGAGTTATTGCTATAAAATGTACAAATTTAAAAATGGTCATACTAAAGTACAGTAACTTTACCATTTACTTGAGTAAATCACTGGTTAAATATTGACTGTTAAGCAGCACTCACATCCAAACTGAGAAGCCCTGAAGCTACCTGGCTAGTTGCTAACCAGTAGCTAACCAGACTGTCACACCCACAGCTCATTACATTAATCCAGCAGTAGCACAGATGACTCTCTTACCTTAATTAAAACATGATTGTTCGTCTCCCTCCTGAAGAAAAATCCAAATCCAGACTTGATTGAACTGCCAAAATGATGAAGTCTCAGTCCAGGCTGGTGTTCGGACTCCTGCAGCGACCGTTAGCAGCTCAGTTCGGGTAAGCTAAACGGTTAAGCTAACGTTTGCTTGTCGGTAGCTTCCCTCTGTCGTTAGCCGGTTAGCATCAACCTCAGCTCACAGTCACCATCTCCGCCGTCCTCACCTGTTATTCGAGATTGTCTGATGATTAATTTTCTTTCTTTCTCGCTGTAAAAATGTCAAACCGCCGCTTTTCCTCCCTCCAACTGACCGTTTGTCTTAGCCCGCCATGTTTAACTGTCGGAACAACTGGAAGCGGCTCTGCGTTCTATTCTGCGGGTGCGCGCGCAGCAGCGACACCGTGCGGCAGTGGGTGGTAACAGCAACACAAAACAACACAACAGACCTACTGTGAGTTGTGTTCTTATGCAAATATTAATCTATTATAATTAGATATTTAAATCTAAACACAATCAGCCTCTTTAGCATTTATCTCCTGCTGAGCGTGTGGATTTATTCTGGAGCACACAGGCGCCGTGACATCATAAATTAAGTCTTATTAATCCGACTAACAGTTAAAAATCACACAAAAACTCACAAACATCCAGCCTGAGGGAAGAAATGCAATTTATAGGTAATTAAAGTGGCTAATATTTATTTGGAAATAGGAATTCTTGTTCTTTTTAATACGTATTTGTTCTGATCAAATGCTACGTGTTTGTTATTCTTTAGCTGACAGGCGTGTAAATTATAAGCTTGGAGATTTGAGCTTTAGCTATTTGGCTGAAAGAAAAGGTTGCAAGGCGGTGTTTTGATTTGTGTTAATCACTAAAAGTCCCAGTTTACAGATTAAACAAACAAGAATCAAATGAACTCGTATCCTCGATGTTAGGATTTTGTTGCTGTTATTTGTAATCATACGGGGTCATTTACAGCAAGTCTCCTATTTTCTCTTCCTGCTGAGCTCCCACGTCGTCTCTTCCTCAGCATGAATTAATCTAAATAATTAATCATGAAAAAAAAACAAGGAAAAGCAGGACACCCAGTCGATGTTATTGATTAATAGATCAATGAGAAGATAAAACTCACAATTGTGACATTTTTATTCCTTAGTTAACATCTCTAATAACTTTTTTCCCAAATGGGAAGTCTGATTTAAAAGGTGCAATATGTAGTTTTTGGAGAAGAAATCCTAACCCAGAATATTAATATTTACAATATTAACAAGGTAATAATACAAACTCAGGGTCCCTCTCATATAACCAAAGTGAGACGGCATGAAATTGTGTTTGTTCAGTTTATTTAGTCATGAAAACGAGATCTTCCTCTCCAGATCAAAATTTAAAAACTACAGAGTGCTCCTTTAAACATCATGCTGATGACGGTTCTCAGTCTTCCGGGCGTTGCTGTATCGCACGAAGCTCAATTTGTTGAAGACGTTTCTCCTCTCATCCCAGAGGCTTCTTCAGCTGCAGGCTTTTAAACTCTGTAAAAATCCGACTCAAGAAGTACATCGCAGAATGTCTTTATTCATTTGCACAGCATGTTTCTACACCAGAGATCATAACGTGCTTCACAGCAAAACACTTGAAAACAAGACATAAGACAGAAGACAGGAGTTGGAAAGAAAAGACTCCCTTGATCCACAAATTACATGATCCTCTCACTCTCACAGCACAACAGCTTCAGTCTTGCAGCGTTCGTGAAGCTGAACCAGCGACCTCCGCCCCCGACCCGTCTGATTGGACGTCCTCAGCTCCTCGGCGATGTGGCCATGACACAAAATAAAAGGCGCCGTACTCAGGGAACGGAATGAAAACCTCACAATCACAACTTCATTTGACACTGAAAGGAGAGCAAATGTTCAACAAGGTCAAACCTAATTGAAAGTGATTGAAACACTGTTCTATGGGGGACTGATGGCAACCTTTTTTTTTATCATTTCTCTTTCTTTCTGTCGTTCGTCTCTATCAGGAACTCCTCCCAGGTCACCTTGGTAGTTTTGGCAACGGCCTGAAATATTCCGTTTGCCTCCGGCGCTCTCAAACCCCTTCCCCCATCTTTTT